>NW_022631016.1:287288-449661 GCF_010015895.1 Lontra canadensis | reverse complement strand
GTGTCGCCACTCACAGGCACACCTGGTCCCGCTCACAGGCACACCTGGTCCCGCTCACACGCACACCTGACCCTGCTCACAGGCACACCTGGCCCCGCTCACACGCACACCTGATCTTGCTCACAGGTACACCTGACCCCGCTCACAGGCACACCTGGCCCCGCTCACACGCACACCTGATCTCGCTCACACGCACACCTGGTCCCGCTCACAGGCACACCTGGCTCTGCTCACACGCACACCTGGCACTGTTGCAGGCATATCACTAACAGGGATTTCCAATGCTCCTAGTTGGGGCTCTGTGTGCTGATGTCCATGTGGTGGCTGATAGTGGCTTTTCGGGGTCTGTCCTATATAACCTTTTCTGTAAGTTTAGCGTCACGTGGTGGTTGAGTCTTAAGGAGCTTGCCAGGGAGAGTCATTCTGAAATGGAACCCAGTTCATTTTGGAAGTAGGGCCCTTGACATGGGGCCCATGGCTTCTTTGGAGCCTAGATGGCTCTGGAGGGGTTTTGGGCTGGGGAGGACACACAGTGGCTGAGAGACAGCCTTTCCTGGCGGGAGTATAATCCTGAAGTCTGGTGGACACTGGGGTCAGGTGTGTTGAAGTCTGTGTGGGGCCGTGGGCAGGGGTGGCCCTTTGGGCTCTCCTCCCAGCCAGCTCTGTAATTCCACCTTGGCAGGGCCTCTCCGAAAATGCAAATCCAGTAACACAGTCCGTCCCCACACCTCGCGCATGCTCTCTCAGCTCCCTGCTCCCGAGCCCTCTGGCCAAGGGGGGACGGCTCGTACTGGACCCACAGTGCACCGCCCTGGTTTCCTCCCCCTCCTGCTCTTCTGCAGGGCCCCCTTCACCCCCTACCGCTACCCCTGCCCTGCTGCCTGGGACCCCTGAGCCCAGCAGCAGAGGGGGCCCGAGGGAGCTCAGCTGGCCTGTTGTGGGCCTGATGCCGATGATGCTTGGGGCGCTTTCCGGGTGCGTCCCTTGGCGTCTGGGAGCCTCTATGCACTGTGGACCCCAGCTCTGTGCTCACTCCCTCCTCCTCCATCCCCCCAAATTCATACCCATCCCAGGAAAGCAGGTGAGACCAAAGAGAGAGACTCCAGAAATCCACAGGGAGGGGGGTGTCGTGGGCACAGGAGCTCCCGGGGTGTTCCGGAGCCACTGCAGACACTCACATTGAGGGGAAGGGCAGGACATTCGGACTGCCCAGTCTTTGGCCAGCCAGAATGGTCCCTGGCCACCCCTGGTCACAGCGGATGGGCCTCTACTCCTGCTGTGGGCTGATTTGCGTCTCCTGGGCTCTGGGCTGATGGGGAGGTCGTGCCTGCAGGGAAGACCTTCCTGGGGGGACCGGCTGCCATCCTGGGATCAGCAGGGCCTCTCTGGACAGCTCCGTATTCCAGCAGGCCTCTGCGGAAGCCCCCAGGTTTTTTTAAAACGAATTTTATCATTATTATCTCATTTTCGAAATAGCATGGATTTATCAAAGGATAGAAAAGAACACATAGGATGTGAGCCCTCCCACCTCAGCCCCAAGAAGCTCCTGTTTCCGACAAAGAAATGGTGTCAGCGATAACACTGGAGACGACTGGGTGTCACCGCCTTTGTCCTGGGTCCCTGGGAGGGCTGGTGCTCCCTGCCCCCACACGGACAGGCATGTGTGCGGGCACGACTCTCCTGCTGGTGGTGCCCCGTCTGCACCGGTCCTGCTTTTCTCACCAGTGGTTCAAGCTTTGCTCCTGGAGCAGGGGCACGGCGGGGCCACAGGGGGTCCTAGAAAATGTTCA
Source organism: Lontra canadensis (assembly GCF_010015895.1). Lineage (NCBI taxonomy): Eukaryota > Metazoa > Chordata > Mammalia > Carnivora > Mustelidae > Lontra > Lontra canadensis. Next base: position 447,871 of record NW_022631016.1, on the reverse strand, counting down.
GTGCAGCGGCTGAGCTGTGCGGGCTTTGCTGAGGGTGGCGGTTTGTGCCAACGCTGTCTGCCTGGCCACCCCAGCCCCTGGTGCTGGTCCCGGCTTCTGCTGGGCAAGCTGGTGCTGAGGGCTCAGGTTTGGAGCGGCGAGGGACGGGGTGGGGCGGCCCCCGTGAACTGCGGACTTGTGCGTGTGCTTGCTGTCCCCAGCGCTGCTGTCTGTCCTGGAGTCTGCCTGAACCCGAGGGCTTGTCCCCCTTTGCTGAGCCCCCCGAGGCAGGGACGGCCACCCACAGCTCCTCTGGGAAGTGGCTTCTGGAGACTCAGGGGCACACTTTTGTGAGGCTTGGGAATCGGGGGCTGCTGGGACAGGAGCCACTGGCTGGGACACGTGGGAGGGGCAGCATAGACTGTGTGTTCCCCAGGGATCTGCCCGGCTTTGGGGATCAGAGGCCCCACAAAAGCAGAGACTCGTGGGCAAGTTGGAGCAGGCTCCGCTGAGGTCCTGGCAGGGGCCTCTTGGGTGGCCTCCCTTGCACGTGCGGTCCCCACCCAGGGGCCCCACTGAGGTGGTGGTGACGGGTTCTGGCTCCCCTTCCCCATCACGTGGTGAATACCCCAGGAAAGGTGTCATTGCACGGAGGGCTCAGTGACATGGTGGCTGGCAGGGGAGCGACAGGAGGGACCTGAGCCCCATGGCTGGCTGGGCTGTCATGGAGGGCTTGCGCTGTTTGGGGACAGCCCCCTGGCGGCATCTCTGCCCCCTTCTGAGGGCCGCCGCCACATCCCGGGTGCCCCTCCTGACACATGTGGCCTGGCAGAAGCGTGGTGACTCCTTCCTCCTCTCCCTCCTCCTCCAGCACCATGGCCGACAGCAAGGCCAAGTCTGCCAAGGCCGCCAACAAGACACCCCCCAAGTCCCCAGGGGACCCCGCAAAGGACAGGGCAGCCAAGAGGCTGTTGCTGGAGTCGGAGGGGGCCGGTGAGGGGGCGGCTGCCGCGGCGCCGGAGCTCAGCGCCCTGGAGGAGGCCTTCCGGCGCTTTGCCGTGCATGGGGACACCAGGGCCACCGGGAAGGAGATGCACGGCAAGAACTGGTCGAAGCTGTGCAAGGACTGCCAGGTCATCGACGGGAAGAGCGTGACCATCACAGACGTGGACATCGTCTTCAGCAAAATCAAGTAAGTGCCGCCCGGGCCTGCGCTCGGGACCCCCTCGCACCCGGCATGAGGAGGTGCTCGAGCCCCCTTCTCGGGGTAAGAGGTCGGGATGCCGGGTCGGGGCACTGCCCGGGGGCCGCTGTGCTGGCCGGTGTGGGCTGTTCTGGGGGTGAGTGCGCGGCGGGCTGTGCGGGCACCTTGCGCCCGGGGCTCGGGCGCCGCAGACAGAGTGGTTGGCGTCGGCGCGCCCACGTGCTTCAGGCGTGTGCGGACCGTCCCTCGTCCCTCGTCCCTCGTCCCTCGTCCCGGCATCGCCGCTGGGCGCCTTGTGTCCTGCAAACGTCACGACCACCCTGAGAGGAGGAACAGCGCCCTGGGGGCTACCTAACCTCTGCTGCTGTCTGTCGCCCGTCGCTGGAAAACGGCGTTCAGCCCGTTTCTGGGCATGGCCATCTCAGTCAGGGTATCGCCGTCAGCTGGGCACCTTCCGCAGGACGCCCCCGCGCCCCCCACCGCCCACTGATGGCTGGGCCCCTCGTGCATTCAGCCGTGGATGGCCTCCTTCCTCCGCGTCCCCAGTGGCCGTGACTCTGTCACCAGACACCAGTGTGCCTCCATCCCAGGGCGGTGTCCCTGACTTCCTGGGCTGACCCAAGGCCCAGGGGTGCCGCCGTCGCCATCAGGCACTGTGGAGAGACACAGGTGCAGTAGCCCTGCGGGCAGCCCCAGAAAGTCACCTGTTAGGACCCAGTGGTGCAGAGCACTCACCAGGCAGAGGGGACTTGACTTTTCTGGTCCTGGGGAAGAGGTGGAACCAGTCAGATGTCCAGTCCAAGCAGAGTCCCTAAGGACACCATAGCTGTGGGGTCCCGGATTCTAGTGAACCCTCCACTCCCAAGGCCCATGGCCAGAGAGGAAGGGAAAGGTGGGGCACAGGTTGGGGAGGAGGTGAGGCGGGTGCAGGTGGGCAGAGGTGAGAAGGGGAGTGACCTGGGGGGGGCAAGAGCCGCTCTGTGGTTGCTGTGGGGCCCAAGGTAGAGGCTTCATCACCGGGACCAGGCTGAGGTCCCAGGAGCCCAGGGGAAGGTGTTAGGCCAACAGTGCAGGCCCGGCTGTCCAACCCCTCCATCTGCTGACGTTTGCTCGGTCCAGGGGCAGGGCCCATGCAGAGGGCAGGTGGGCTCTCCAGGTCCCTCCTCAGCTCCCTGGTGTGTGCAGACTTCGTGCAGACGGGACGTGGTCCCCAAATCTGGACAGCTCTGCACAGGACAGAGCACTCCCGTGACTAGGCATTCACGTGGTGCCGTCTGGGCCCAAGAGTCCAGTCAGTGTCCGCCCCCTCCCCGCACACTCACCTGCGGAGGCTGAGGACACAGCCCGTGGAGGAGTGAGTGTGGACAGATCAGACCCCACGTGTGTCCCCGACTAGACACTCAGGTCCCACCGACTCTGTGCATCCTGGGCTCCATGTGGGGTTCAGCAGCCCGTCTCAGCCCTGCTCGCAGACCCGCTCCCCCCGACTTATGCTGTCCGCTTCTTACAGAGGCCCAGCCTGCCTGCACTCCACACACCGGGAATGTGGGTCCCTAACCTCTGCTAGTCTCTGCTCAGTGACAGGCTGCCTCAGGAGATGAAGAGTGGTGTGCTGCTCAGCCGAGTTGGCCTGGACCCCTGGGGTCAGCCCCATAGAGCAGGGGCCCCTGGACATGGGAGCAGAGGGGCCAAACCCTAGGAGTCTCTGTGGGGTGTGGCCTCATGGTCAAGGACATTCCCAGGAGGGGCGGGGGCCTGGTGGGGGCTGCATCCTGTCCTTTCCTGCGTCTCCGAGTAGGGGGCCTCGGGGCCTTTGGGGACCAGGGAGCCACATGGAGCCTGCCTCTCCTCACCCCCACCCCAGGCACCGGTCTGGCAGCCTGCAGGGACCAGCTCTCGGTGGCCCCAGCCGAGGATTTCCACATTTGCTGCCCCTGCGGCCCCAGGCTTGTGACCGAGGGGTCTGCTGGGAGACTGTGGAGGTGCTCTGGGCAGCAGGGTCCGGGCTCTGGCCGGAGTCTTCAGCCGAGCAGCTCCAGAGGTGCCCCAGGGCGTCTGGTGCCCTGTCCTCGCTAAGGAATGGGAACCAGCTCGGCCGTGTGGTTCCCTGGGGACGGTCCAGGCAGCCCAGCCAGCCTCGGGCATGTGGTGCCGCCACCGGCCGACCCCAAGGGCCAGCCCAGAGCCTGTGGCTGCGTCGGGAGCGTCGGTGGCCCAGAGCTCACTCGGCAGAGCAGATGTGCCCCGCACACCAGCCCGGTGAGGAAGGGAGAGTGGCCAGATCCCCTGCAGGCGTCCTCGGGCAGAGCAGATGGGCTGACGCCGCAGGCAGGGGGTGCCGCAGGAGCTCCTGTGAGGCCCCGCAGGGTCTCCCCACTCCCGTTCCTGGGCACGTCCTCCAGGCCTTGAGCATTGGCCTTGGGAAACCCTGTGCATCCCAGAGACATGGGCTGACCCGGGAGCAGAGGAACCTCAGAGCCATGTCCTTTGGGGAAGGTTCCAGAAGGGCTGGGAAGGAGGCAGGCAGTGGCACGTCCATGTGGCTCACCTTTCCGGGAAGCACCCCAGGCTCCCACAGCCTTGGTGCCGGCCTGCATGTTGACCCACTGGCGACAGGTGATGGCGACTCTTCCTCCCATCACCTTTCCCTCCTTCCTCCAGGCCGCTGCGTGCAGGCATTTGCACACGTGTGCGGACGTGCAGCCAGAGCTCACGCATGTGTGCACAGATGGCCTGCACACGCACTCCCAGGTGAAAGTCAGGCTCCCCACAGGTGGTGGGAGGTGGCTCATTCCAAGGACAGGTGCTCCGGACAGGCCCCAAGACCCTGTGTGCAGCAGGCACGGGCAGCCCAGCACCGAGGCAGGGGGATGGGGTCTTGGTAGCCCCCGTGGGGCACTGGCATCACTCGTGTGAGCACCAGGAAGGGAGCCCTTCTGGTTGCTCTTCCCGTCCTGGGTGAGGCTTGGCCCCGGCTCCCGGGCACAGCGGGCTCCCTAATGCAGAGCACGGGGCTGCCTGGGACCCCGGTGTCTCTGCCTCAGCTCCCGGCAGGGGAAGCGGTCTGGTGAGCGGGCCGTGGTGGCCTGAGCCCACAAGGTCAGGACCCGGCCACCCTGAGTTGCGGCGACCACGGGGGCCCCTCCCAGGGGGCAGGCCCGGGCCCTTGCCCGGATGGGCTTGCTGGTCAGCTTGGAGCACGCGGCGGGGGGGCCAGTGCCCTCGTCCCTGAGGGGGAAATCGCGGGGTCCCGAGGGATGGGCCGGAGGACACCGGGAGGCCTCGAGGAGCCTGTTAAAACTGGTTTTGTCTGGCCTTGTGAGGACGGCGGTGTGGGGCGGGGACGGGCGTGTCCTGGGCTGTGGGGTCTCGGGCCACGGTCTTTCCAAGTGGCAGCCACGGCAGAAGGGCCTTTGCCTCATGGGAGCCACAGATGCGGGTCGGCCAGGCCGGTGGAGGGGCGCCCTCTCTCTGTTTGCGGGCGGTCGCCATGGCGGCGCGGGCGGCGCCGGCCGGGCCCTGCGGGCTCTGTTTGGGGCCGGTCGCCATGGCGGCCCTTGTTTGTTTTGATGTTACCATGTGTTGGATTTCAAACGAGTTTCTCGCAGCTCCGCGCGGTCCTGACGGAACACTATTGTCACTATTGTTACCGAGACAAAGGCTTCTGCGCCCGCCCGGCCAGAGCCACAGCCGGTCCGTCTGAGATACTAATTAGCCCAGCCTCGGCGTGCACAGCGGGAACGTCCCCGACAGACGGGTCCCCACCACGATGTCCCCGCTTCCATCCCGCCTGCGTGCTCGCGGCCAGGCACAGGTGGAGAGGCCTGGCCCAAGGGGACAGGGCGTGGTGGGCGTCCGGCTGCAGCCTCTCCTGGCCACACACACGCCTGTTTGCTGGGTGCTGTGGGTTCATGGAGGGACACGGCGCCGGCGCCTGAACCGGTTAGGGAGAAGGAGGCTGGGGTGGGCTCCCTGGGGCCTGTCTGCCACCGACCTGCTCCCTTCTTGCCACACATCCCATGCCCTTGCCAGGACACGGCGGGAACCGTCTCAGGCAGGGAGCTGGGACAGCAGACCTGAGCCTTTGGCCTAGAGCACAGATGCTGTCCCCCCGCCATCCAGCACCTGCAGGAGAGGTCCCCCCAGGACAGCACGATGGTGGGTGGGGGTGCCCACAGGAGGGGCAGGCGAGAGCTGGCAGAGCTGTTGTGCCATGATGTCTGAGACGATGGCCAGGGACAGAGCTAACCCTCACCCACGCCGCGTCTGCCCAGGGCCTCCCCCACATTGGGCCTTTCCTGCCCTGGGCTCCTCCCGACAGGCTAGGGGGCATTCAGGGTCAGCAGGGAGGTCAGAGCAGCCGTGTGGTCCAGTCCTCCTCCGTGGGGCCCTCTCATGGCCCCAGGGGCAGTACGAGCCCCTGCAGTGGGTGGCCTGGCGCATCTGTGGTCGAGGGTCAAGGCCACAGAGAACAGGAACCAGGGAGTTCCTGGCCCCACAGCTCCCTCTCCAGGTTGATGAGGGTGCTGGGTCCCAGGGCATGACGGCCTTCTAAGAGGATGACCTTCCCCAAACACCCAGAAATGGCTTCAGTGACCTCGGTGCAGCTGTCCCCTCAGCCCCCCATCCCCCTCCTGCCCCCGCCACAGCCAGGATGGCAGTTAGGAGTGGATGGGTGGGGGGAGCTGCCCTCCCAGGGCAAGCCAGCCCCAGGCACCTGCGAGAAGCAAGCACAAAGTTAGGGGGACGCTACGGTGGTTTTGCCCTACCTGGGGAGAGGGAACGCAGAGTTGGGGCCACAGCTGCCCCTTTAGGCAGGTTCAGGGCCTGCACATGCCCCTACAGACCCCCAGCATCATGGTCGTCAGCGGCAGGGGGAGCCCTGGGCCAGAGCGAGGGAACCACTGTGTGCCAGGAGGCTCTGACCGCCATCGGTGGTCCCCCTGGAGCACCCGGCCTGGGAGCTGCCCCAGGCCACCTGCACAACGAAGCTCCCCTGGCTCCCCCCACCCCTGCTGGGAGCATCTCAGAGGCCCCTTCTTCCCACGGACTTCATCAGGGCCTAGAGTGGACTCACACTGGCATCCAGGCCCACCAGGTAGCTGTCCAGACGGGTCAGCCAGGGCCCTGGCTTTGCTGCTCGGGGGGGCAAGGAGAGCCAGCAGCTTTCTCCCAACCCTGAGCGGCCCGGTGCCTGTGATGACCCAGCCGCCGATCAGAGAGGTGCCCCCGGGAGGGCCCTCGATCCCAGTTTGCAGAGGTGCTGGTGAGGAGGTGGTGGCCCAAAGCTCGGGAGCCTTCCTGGTGTTGGCCCGGGTGGCCTGCACATGCATCTATCTTTGGAGGACTGCACTGGTCCCCTGCCTGGCTCCCTGATGCCCTTGGTGTTCCTGGGTAACCTCTGGTACTGGCAGGGTCCAGCCCCCTGCCCACCCGGAGTTAGGTCTGGAGGCCTGGGGGACACAGGGCTGGGGAAGCCAAGTGAAACCCCAGCTCACAGGGCCTTGTTATGACAGTGACCCCATTACTCCTAGGCTGGCTTTCCAGCAGGGTGCTGGCCGGCCGGGCTGGAGCCGGGAGGAGGGGGGTTCATTGTGGGGACACCCTCTAGTTCTGTGAGCTCCGGAGAACAGGATCACTCTGTGTCCAGAGAGCATGTGATGTGATCAGTGTCTCTGGGGAAGAGACAGGCATTGTCATTCTAGAACTTGCTGGGGACAGCTCTCTGCAGCAGGGCACTGGGGCCCCTGGGGAGAACTCCCTGCGGGGCAGCCACGGTGGGGACACTTGGGGACACCCAGCCCAGCCAGGTGGAGCGACAAGACAGCCGTAGGCCTGCAAGTCCACCAGCTCTGAATGTGGCCTCTGACGGGAACCTCCGCGAGCCATGCCCCCGCCCCCGGCCCCAGTGACTCACACTGGTGGCGCCTGGTGCCGCAGGGCCCAGAGAGGGCTGCGTGCTCCGGCGGCCAGGCCCCCACATGCGACCCGGGCAGGGCATGAATGGGAGACGGGAGTGCCTTGGATGGCCCAGGACAAACAAACAGGGCCTCAGCCAGGGCACGCGGGGTTCTCTGTGCGGGGCAGCAGCTCTGGGGACCGTGTGGCCTGGGCCGGTTTGCTCAGAGGCTGACTGCTCCGGGAGCAGAACCCACCGCCTGCTGCTGGACTTGAGGAAGCCCCGCGTCCACCAGGTCCCCAGACCCTACTGTGAGGTCACAGCCGGGGCTGTGCCCTTCCAGACTGTGGGTCACCAGTCAGCACATCCCGTGTCATGGGCCCGCGAGCCCCCATGCCTGCCGTCGGACCCCAGCTATGTAGTTCGCCTGGGTCTCCGGGTGGCTTCTCCCACATAGGGCCCAGGTGTGGGGCGTGGGGGCCGGGACTGCAGAACCCCAGCAGCGGTGTCCGGGCGCCTGGTGGCCCGCAGCCTCTCGCTGTCGCTGCTTTGGTCCTGGTGGCCGGCCGGCGGGCGTGCGGGGGGCCTCACGGCAGCTCTCCCCGGCGGCCGGCTCACAGTGGGGCTCGCCGCTGGCATCTTCCCGCACAAAGTGGCTCGGAATTCGCACTGGGTTTTCCTGCTGCTGAGCCTGAAGGGGTGTCTTTTTCTGGTGTGTGTGTACATGTTTCCCCCTGGTCTGTGGCTGGCCTTGGAACGAAGGACATGGTTTTCAAAAATTTTGACGAATTCCAATTCCTTTTTTCTTTTATGGACTGTTTTGGTGGTATTTCTCAGAAATCTCTGCCTCCCCCAAGGTCAGAGTTGTTCTCTGAGGTACTCAGGGAAGCGTAGTTTAGGATCTAGGATGAACCCGGGGCTAGTGGCTGCGAGGCACCGCTCAGAGCTGGGTGGCCAGCTGTCGTCCCCCACCGGACGGTCTTTGCTCCCCTTTGGTAACCCCGTGTGGCTGTGTCCTGGGGCTGCGGCTCTCAGTCCCTCAGCCTGCTCTTGGCTGTTCTGGGCCCTCTGCTTGTGGGCTTCTGCAGAGCCACCTGCCGGGTGCTATGGGGCCGTCCCATCCAGCACCCTGCTGACAGGGTGTTAGGGAGCACAGGGTGGACAGGGTGTCCGTGGGGAGCCGCCTGCACGGGACCTCTCTGAATGGGTCAGCACGGGAAAGCCAGTTGGAGTAGCAAAAATGGTTTTTAGCTAAAACTATCAAAACGCGGAGGTAGTTCAGAAGCCTTGTGTGATCTTGTGAATGGCCCACCGCGGGGGGACCAACATGGCTGCACCTGCCCCCAGCTCCCCTTTGTGTCCCTCAGGTGGGTGGTCCTGGCCTGGCCCCGAGCGGCTTCCAGGCAGGGGCCTTGGGGGTCCTGCGAGTCAGAGCCAGGCCCTGGGCCCACGTCGCTGGGTGTCCTGGGGAGGCGCCCCCCCCCCCACCGTCCCTGTGTGGTCATGGCCCCAGGCAGGACTTGGCCCCTGTTATGGTTCAGGTGCAAAGCACGTCGTGCCCTGACTGTCCCTCCTGCGTCGAGTGGACGCCACACACGCCCCGTTTGAGAACCAGACGACAGCTCTGTTTTGATGTCCAGTCGTTCATAAAGGATGTGGCTCCTTTAAGCTTTTTTCCAAGACAACTTATATTTGGTGCTGTTGCCCGTGGCGACTGACTGTCGGGCATAAACAGTGCACAACAGGGAGGGGGAGGGCAGATTCTGTATTTTTATGTTGCACACGATTTCCGCTGTGGGAGAGAGGCGGGGGCTCCCCGATGTCAGTGGGGCCCTGGATGGGGGAGGGGCCCCCTGACGTCACCGGGTCCCCAGGCAGGGCCGGGGTTCCCCGAAGTCAGCAGGTTCGCGGGGCGCTGCTGGGCAGGGCTGTGCACCGTGGAGGGGAGCGGTCCCGGCCGGCCCTGAGTGCTCTCTCCCTCAGAGGGAAGTCCTGCCGGACCATCACGTTCGAGCAGTTCAAGGAGGCGCTGGAAGAGCTCTCCAAGAAGAGATTCAAAGACAAGAGCAGCGAGGAGGCTGTCCGCGAGGTGCACAGGCTCATCGAGGGCAAGTCCCCTGTCATCTCCGGGGTGACGGTGAGCATGGCTGGCAGGGACTCCCGGGGGAGCACAGCCCTCAGGGTGTGGGGTCCGAGGGCGGAAGCATTCATCCCCGGGGGCGGGCCGATGCAGCGGCCCACGGCCTCGCCCCCGGGGCTCACTGGGCGTGCCCCACTCTCCCCCTTTGCAGAAAGCCATCTCGTCACCCACCGTATCTCGGCTCACAGACACGACCAAGTTCACGGGCTCCCACAAGGAGCGCTTCGACCCGTCGGGCCGGGGCAAGGGCAAGGCGGGCCGTGTGGACCTGGTGGACGAGTCAGGCTACGTGTCGGGCTACAAGCACGCGGGCACCTACGACCAGAAGGTGCAGGGGGGCAAGTAGCCAGCCCAGGAGCGGCCCCTCCCGCCGAGGCCTTCACCACCTGACACTTCATTACATTCCTGTGCTCCCCGGTCAGAACTCAGGAGTCTGGGGCCCGGGTGGCTGTGGGGTGACACCCAGGCCTCCCCCTGCCTGGGGGCCGGTGCGCTTCTGTCTGACCCCCAGGTGGGGCCCCTGAACTCACTGGTCTTTTGTAACTCGCTTGCCTCATCCAGTGCTGGCCACCAACACGTGGCCTTTTCCAGTGTCTCCCGGGAACAGACCACACTGGCCACCCGGCTTACAGGCCAAAGGGACACTGTCCGGGTGCCGGTGGGCCACGGGGTGAGTGGGACAGACCCTGTCCGAGGCGGTGCCGACGGCCGGGCCTGCAGAGCCCGCCCAGGAGCCTCAAGGGCGGCAAGAGCGAACTCCCTAACCGCACGGAGAGCGAAGTGAGCCCGAACAGGACCGTGCGGGCGTGGGGAGGCGGGACACGTGCTTGTTCGCGCGCACGCGCCCGCGAACGCACGCCCACGTGCTCGCACACGCGCCCGCGAACGCACGCCCACGTGCTCGCACACGCGCCCGCGAACGCACGCCCACGTGCTCGCACGCCACGTCGCGTAACCAGGGCTGGGGGGCGAGGGGGAGGGGAGCCGGCGGGAGGCTCCTCCGTGGACCGAAGGAGCGGTTTGAAGCGGCGCCCGGGCGTGTCACGACGCACACTGCGGCAGGGCGACTCGCTCGTGCTTTTCGGAGAAGAAACAAGAAACGTGTTGATTCTCAGCACAGCAGAGAGGACCGGGAGTGCCCTGTAGCTGCCCCCCTCCTGCCGTCCACGTCTCCGGGTCGGAGCCGCTGCGGGCTGAGGCTTCCCGCGCAGGCGCTCTGCTGGCAGGGGCAGGGGTCTTCGGGCCGGGGCCTGTCCCGCACGTGATGCCCCGGGGCTGCGGGTCCGCGTGGCTGCTCCCTCTTCCCTAGCACCCAGCACCAGCTTCGGGGACTCCGCGTCCACCGCGAGTTCTCCCTAGCCTCTCCCAACCCCTGCAAGGGCCGAAAACCACTCAACAGCCGGGCCGGGGGAGGGCCCGGAGGCCCACAGCGTTCGCTGGAATTTGGTTTCTCCGTGAGGCTGATTGAGGGCAGAGGACTGGGGCTCCTGTCACGGTGGCCCCACAGGGACGTGTCCCTTTGCGTAAGTGCAGCCAAGCCCGCGAGTGACTGGTGGGGCTGTGCGGTCCTGGCACTGGTCCTGGGAAAGGCCGCAGCAGACGGAGGGAGAGGCTTCCGGAGCCCACCTGCCCCACCGCTGTCACATGCCCGGGGCAGCCAGCTGAAAAGACCAGCACCGTGGCGCCACAGGCACGATGGTCACTGCTGGAGCCGGGGACGGTCCCCGCGCTCCCATCCAGCGCGGCCCCTTCACCAGGCTGTTCGCGTGTGGGCCTCCCTCAGACCCCTGGCAGGGCCTCCGCCCGGAGTTGGCAGTGGCCTCGCCAGCAGCTTCCCCCTGGGGATCAGGGACTTGCCGGTGCGTTAAAGCAGGCTCTGAGTCACTTGTAAAACCCATCGCACCGCTGTCCACTTTCTGCCCCGGGGATCCTGAGCTGCCGGGCAAGGCCTCCACGCCGCGGCGGGAAGGCAGGACTGTGTGCGTGCTGGGGGAGGGAGAAGAAGGCAGGACATGGGACCCCCACCCTGGGCCCGCCCCCCGTCCTCTCCCAGGCTGGACCCTTTTGAGGACCCAGAGGCGAGGAGAGCGTGGGAAATGCACCTGCAGGCAACTGTGAACGCAACACGGGTTTCTCCACAGCAAGCGTATCACAAACCGGAAAGCTCCGTGTTCAGAGCCGAAGGGGTTTTCCTTCGTGGTTGTGGAGCAGGCCTCCCCTCCGGGCCCCATGAGGCACTGAGCTGGGAGCACTGAGCACCAGGGGCATGGGGCTCCTCCTCCTGCCCCTCAGCAGCCGCGTCCCCACTGTCACAGTTGGTGACACGGGAATCCAGCAAGACCTTGGCCCCCACGGTGTGCAAACCCCGCGGTGATCCAAGGGAGGGGGGTCCCCGTGCTGCTGCCTGTAGAGGGAGTGGCTGTCCCCTTGGCCCCTCTCGGCCCCCCCTTGCCCCCAGGAGACTGTCTCCAGTCCTGGAGTCGGGTCTCCAGGCAGAGCACCCCGGGAGACTGCGGTCTAAACAAAAGAAGCCACAGAGCTGTCCCCGGGGACCCTGCCACGGTGCCCGCCCCCCAGCGGGAGACCCCATTTATACCACAAACCAGTGCCGCGGCCTAGCGGCACCCAGCAGCCTGATGGGAAACCAGTGGCTCCCTTCTGACGGACGTTCCCAGGTGCGTTCCTGACTGTTCCAACAGCACCTTCCCTTTGGGCTTGAGGGAGAACCAACTGCACACAGCGTCCCCCCACCCCCCGGCACCGTGGCCCAGCTGGCCACATAGGTGCTGGGGTCCCGCCAGCCCCCTGCCCGTCCCAATCCCGAGGCTCCTCAGACAGTGCCCTCCCCCAGCACGGCCCCCCACCCCGCACTAGGCAGGAGGGAGACGTGGGAAAGACTCTATCCCGAGGCTTCAGGAGTCACCGTTCCATCGGCTCGAAATCACCACGCTGTCCGTCCCTGCACTGCGTGGCCCTGGGGCACAGAACCTGTGCTGGGGCCACACTGCACACACGCGCACATGCACGCGCCCTCGTCGGGGTCTAAGTAGCGAGGACACGGGCAGGGTGTGTGTCTTTACTGCATGTTTTTATGCTTCTACTAACCATGGCTCCCTAAAAACCCCACGTCCCTCTGTGAAGAAAGGACAGCTCAGAGCAGGACACACAGCACGTTCTGTCCAGGGGCCTGGGTGGCGTCTCCGTGTCGGGAGGCTCACCACGCCGAGTACCAGCTCATCGCTATTGAACGTGCTGGGGCAGGCAACCAGGCGGCGGTCAGTAACACAGTTAGCTTGGCCAAAATGCACTTCAAATCATGCACGTTTGGAATGTCGTAGCAAAAGGTATATACTTATACTGGAGTATTTTGACACCTCTACCATCCTCAGTCCTGAGCTTGAGGCAGATGAGATGGTATCAGATGTGAGAAGCCAGGGGACAGGGACGCGGAGAAGGTGCGCTGCCCCGGCACCCGGTCTGTGCTGCTCTTCCTGCACGGCACATGGTCGGAGCTCAGCACAGGCCACGGGCGCCGCCCAGACTGCTCGGGGAACAGGGGCTGTGGCAATGGCAGAGGCTGGTGCCCCCTTCCCAGCCCGTGGAGTCCCCTGTGCTCAGGCACGGTGTGTGGCTGCTTCTGTGCCACCCCAGGCGGTGGGGAGGAAACCCAACATCTTCACCATCTGGCCCTTTGTGGGGAAAGCATGTGCTGGCCCTGCCCTGGGGACCCAGCCCAGCTCCCCTGTCCTGCAGCCCGCACCACACGGGACCCCCCATCGTCACCTGTCCCATGCAGGCCAGGGTGACAATTCAGCTGTACTGTGAAGTTACCGATAGAATAGAATGTTCTTAAAACACTGACCCTGATTAGCCCCCCACCTCTGATTTACTACTGAACACTTGGCGGAACTGGGCGGTTCAGGGTGTGGCCCTTGTCCACAGGCGTGTGAAGTGCATGGCCCCAGGCAGGGCCGGGCAGTGGTCACCCTGACCTTTGAGATGCTTTCTCTCTCCCTTTAGACCCTTGAAAAACCAAATCAAGCCAAAAACAAAGGAAACCCGCACAACTTAAAGGAAACTTGAAAGGGATCGTATACTACTAGTTTGTACGAAGTTTTTTTCAGGAAAGGGAAATGAATTTATATATATATGCACTATATTTTTACACTGTTTTGTTACCATTAGGGAGTTCTGAGTGTGTCACTTTATCAGCGCAATGGTAAGTAGTGTCCCTGTCGTGGGTGTCCTGACTCAGAAAGGCACGTCCGCGGGCATCTAAGAGCCGCACTCACCAGGAATGTCTATGGCATCAGGGTGGCCCTCCTCTCCCTCCCCAGAGCGAGGCAGGTGTCACCTGTCAGAGCTGCTGTCAACGCCTGGCTTGCAAACCTTTAGTGAAACAGCGCCTGTCTGCCTGCATATTTCTCCTCCTGTGTTCGCTGCTGTTAACATTGTGTGTCCAATCGGTAAAGTGATGAATAAAGGTGTTGAAATGTGGATCTCTGTTGCCCTCGAGCGTACTCTTTGCCGACAGTCACACCCGGGTACTGACACTTAACACAGAGGGCCCTGGGAGGGGCCCCAGGGCCGAGCGGGCGTGGTCTGACCCCGCACCGGTGGGGCGCGGACCCTGGGTGGGCGGGGCACAGGCACCACACACGACCACAGCAGCCCCGGGGCCAGGAATGAGGTCCTCAGATCAGTGAAGCAGTTTTCAAAAACATGAAGATAAAGGCATTCTAAGACCACAACACGGGGATTTCCACCAGCAGACATTAGCAGAAATCCTAGGTGCAGAAGGAACACGACCCCAGATGGAGTGTCTGGAGAATAAGCAGTAAATCCAGACGAACAGTGTAAGGAAGTGCTTGCCGTGGGAACAAAGATTTCACTCCAACACTGGACGAGCTTCCCACGCAGACCAGAGGGGGTGTCCAGGGAGGGCAGCGGTCCTGACCAGACGGGCGCCTCACGCCGTGATAAGGCACCAGAAAGAACGCGCGGCTTCCAGTCCCAGAGAGGCGAGCACGGTGAGGAAAATCACCGGCCAAGGCGACAGCAGAGAGGGTGCGGTCACAGAAGAAACAGAATGACACACGTCTGTGCATGACGGCAGCTGATCCCGCAGAACAGAAGGGATCAGGTGATGTTTTAAAGCCGAATGTGTCCATAACTTCGAAGATACGAAGGGACAGAAGCCGCAATACACGAAAGGAAGTGAGGAGAGCACGTGACCGAGCCGCAGGCACACAGGCTGCTGGGACGGGACGACGCACACCGAGCCTGGTCTGCGCCACGGGAACCCTGCAGCTGGCCCTCGTGTCCCACCTGCGCCATCCCCGGCTAGGGCCGCCCCGGTGTGCCCCGGCTCGGGAGCTGAGGCAGAGCCATCTCTCACCCGCGTCCCTTTCCCTGAACGGCGAGGTCTTGCTTAAGGGATGACCGCCCGGTGCCTCTGCCCCAGGGATAGGACCCCAAATGCTGAAGCCATTAAAATGCATGAAAAGACTGCTATACCAAAACATTTGAAAATCAGGCAATATGAACAAAATCTTGGCGATAGAGACCTCACGGAAACTCAAGAAGAAATGGAAAGCATGCACTGTCCTGTGACTTAGGTAGGTAACTACTAAGTAGAAACCCCCAAAACTTCAGCGGCTGACACCATGAGATTTATCTCTTACTCAGATGGAGTCTAGCCAAGGTCAAGGAGGGATCTCTTCCAAAAGAAGAGAAACAGGCCTGCTGGTTTGTGACACCAGCAGCAAGGCCGTCAAGGGGAGGGCAGCCCCCCCAGTGGCCCAGCAGCTCTCCTCTGTCCCACTCAGAACGAGTCACCAGCCTCAAACCAGCTGGGGGGGTTTGCTGGCCAACGGAGGGAGCAGATGGGTGCTCTGGGGGATCAGGCTCTGCCACACCTTTAACCATAAATCACATCGAACTGACGTCAAAGGTTTCCCACGAAGAAAACTCCAGGCACAACGGACTTCCTCAGCGAGTTCCACCAACCATTCAGAGAAGAGAGAATCACAACCTGTCCTAGGTTCTCCGAGAGCAGGGAAGGATGCACAGCCCAACTTTCTCCTGGGGACAGTGTAGTGGCACAGACCCAGAGGACGATGCCGCAGAAAGGAAAATCCCCAGGGAGACGGAAGTAGTCACCGCTCTTGAGGCCCACAACGCACAGTGCTCGCCGTGACAGCCCAGTCCTCGGACCCGACGGTAATTGTCCCGTCCTTCTCCCAGCACTCTGGTATTGTGTCCTCACCCTACACGTGAGCAAGTGGAGACCCAGAGAACGGAAATAATGAAAACTTAGACACGGAATGGTGTACCCACACCTAAAATTCTATAGAAAATACGAACCAAATCCAAAAGTAGGTTTGCAAGGGAAACTCACCATTAACTCCATTGTGCTTCACCCGTTCACGATGAAAACATGTCAGCAGACTAGCAACGGGAGGGGCTGCTTTAACCCGGTAAAGGCCATCTATAGAAGCACCAGAGGTCACACACCCCTGAGAACGAGCACAGCCAAGTGCTGAAGACACAGGCCCACAGACACTAACGCGCTTCCAACGGAGCGGAGCACCGGCGTGACCCGCGGCGGCGGGAGCCGTCCGGTCGCCCGCAGTGAAGGCAGGAGTTCGGCGACACATGAATGTAACAGGACATAGAAAGTTAATAGCAAAGAACCAAGTGACATTTTAGAACTAAAAACATGCGTAACTTCTGGAATCAGGAATCCGCTGTATTTACAGGTCTAGATGCAGATTAGGGCAGTAGAGACGACTAAACTGAAGCCAGGAACCAAAGAAGGGAAAAGAGACCTGCGTCTGGGCATGCATGAGGCCTCCACAAGCGGTCTGGCTGCGTGTCACTGGGGTCCTGGGAGGGAGGGAGGCTGGGCCAAATAACAATGTTAGAGAAATGGTGGCCAAAACTTCTCCATATTTGATGAAAATGAACTCACAGGTCTAAGAAGCTCAATGAAACTCAAACAAGAGAAACATAATTAACCTTAAAATAGATTAATACTAAAATCTTTTAAATAAATTTAAAAAAGATCTGATGATGAAAGAAAGCCCACCCCGCACAAAGCCACATCTGGTGTGCCGCATTTCCCTGCTGAGTTACAGAAACTGGCGCTGAAGGACACGGCCAGGACCAGACAGGGTGGGGGCTGAGGAGGTCCCCTCCCAAGGGACACGTGGGGCCCCCAAGCGCCAGCAGCAGAGCCTGATGCACGCGTGGCCACCACCGAGCACGAACTTCTAGGCCTGCCCACTCTCCTTCCTAAATCGGCTAAGCACTATTTTAAAACATTACTCTGTTTTACCAAAGAAAGCAAGTATTTATTTACACAAGACATGAAGCTTCCAAACTAAGAAGCTACTATTTTGCCCTGTTCCGCTCTAATTTTCAGAAATGCTCCGTAAGCGAGAGAGCAACACGGGGCGGGAGGGGGCCGACAGAGATACTTCCGTGCGGACGTTCGTGTCGGCCAACAGTGCTGCTCCTGTTGCCCCGGCCTCCAAGTGTCCCTTCTATTACGTCTTGGAACGGACTTGTTCCTGCTTACTTGGTGCATAGCTTATTTTAGGAAAGGATTCAGTGAGAAAAACTCAGTTATAATTTATAAAAAGCCACTTTTAAAAACAATCTATTCGTTTATTAAACAAAGACTGAGTGTCACGCAAAATCTCTTAGCGATCAGACGCCATTCTCTTCTACATCAGGGAGAAAAATACTGTTTTCTTTATCTCCAAGTATTTTATGAAAAATTAATAATGTTGATCTCAAAATGTATCAGTGTTTCTTGTCTCAAAACATGTGAAGGGTTAGATTATCTTTTTGGGTAAAATCTCAGCTGTGCTTCAGGAAACGTGAGCAGGTGCTGGAGTCCGGGCAGTGACACCCCCAGTCGCCGGCCTTCGCAGAGGCCACACCACGCACGGCCGCGGGCGGACTCCCCACAGACTGACCCGTCCTGACTTCGGACGTGTCAGAAACCTGAGCGATGGGCCCCGAATACATCTCAGTGCACAAGGTGACGACGAGCAGGAGAGCCGGCCCTCGCCAGCAAGCACACCGGGTGCACAAGCGGCGCCGCTGTACCGGGCGGGGCAGGGCGCGCGCAGCGCCGGGGCTAGCGGCCCACGCGGCTGTGTGGGAACAAGGCCAGCGTCTTCTTGAGCTCCTGGTAGCTCCAGTGCAGCTGCTCCACCTCAACCTCGTGCTGCGCCCGCACCCGGCTCAGCTCCTGCAGGAGGTGCTCATTGGTGCTGACCAGGGAGCTGGAGGAAAGCATGGGGGTGGGGATGACACTTGAGCCCCTCCCCAGGTCCAGCCCGCTGCCCCCCGGCCGGCAGCGTCCTCGCTCACCTGGCCGGGCACGGTCCATGCTGTGGACAACCCCCTGCCTCCTCCTATGGGCTTGTGCCCTCCGGCGAGGGCAGCGCCGGGTCTCACCCCCCACCCCCGCCCCCCGGCCCCCGTGCCGCGCGGAGGAACAGAGCCCACGATGGGGGACCACCCACGATGGGGGACCACCCCTCCACTGCGGCCACGCCTGTCCGGGAGCAAACTGCCCGAGTCTGTAACGTCCGCAAACAACGTTCTAACTCCAGAGACAGACCCTGGTCTGGCGTATCTGTAGCTCCTGGTCCA
The DNA here is from genome assembly GCF_010015895.1 of Lontra canadensis. NCBI lineage: Eukaryota > Metazoa > Chordata > Mammalia > Carnivora > Mustelidae > Lontra > Lontra canadensis. The sequence goes on along the minus strand of NW_022631016.1, from coordinate 429,979 downwards.
ACGTAAAGGGGCCCCTACTCATTCAACGTGTCACAGTGTAACTCAGTCTTGGGCTTGTGGTGCTTTCGGCCATTTCTACCACGACAAGCACCTTAGGAAGGAAGCGGCACTGTATGTAACCCCTCGGCCGTCGGCAAACTGCCCTCGGCCCCGGTGAGCAGGGACAAGGGACCGTCTTCCCACAGACGCTCACCCCCACGAACAGAAGTCCTGTGAGGCACCAGGAAACAGTCCCTGGCCTGCTGGCTCCGTCCACGGGGAGCCCACCACAGCGCAGCTGGGGGCCGTCCGGTTCTAGGAGCGATTCTGCCTTGACTACCCCCTCCCTGCACCCGTGACGGCCACCTTTCCCTTCTCTCTGCTGCGGCTCTACTCTCGGAAGCCCCTTCCCCTCTGTAACCTGGGCTGACTCCTTGAGAGGTCACGGCCTGGCTCCACCAATGGCCACCCTGCACTCAAGCCTGGGGGAGGCATGGTGGCCTCATGGAGGCATGGAGGCGGGAGAGCAGGGGTGCGTCGGGCTCAGGCTCCGCACCTGTGCTGAGGGCAGAAGACCTGTCCTCACCTCACCCCACCCAGCGGCACACCTGCTCCCGGAGCCAACCTTCCCCCTGCACCCAGCCTCCACCCGCTTCCCAGCCCACGACTCTCTGGATAAAAGCTGGGCTTCTGCCTTGACCATGCCTACACCACCTTTCTCCTCCTTTCTCCTCCCCACGCAGCACATGACCGGGGCTAAAGAGGGAGACTCCAGGACCGACAGGAGCCACTCTGGGCAGACCAGGACATCCAGGTATCTCCCCAAGCCTCCTGTGCCCCTCACCTCTCCTGGCCACACCTACGGTCACACCCTCAGGTCACACCTCCCGGAATACTGCAGCAACAAGGGACTCGCTTTTCCTTAAGAAGGGGAAGCTCAGGAAGTTCCCAGGGAATGCAGAGACCCACGCGGCCCAGAACCCCTCCCGCGGTGACACCAGCCGGGCTCCTCAGAGCCCCACCGCGCCCAGGGCTGGCCCTGCCCCCACCCGCACCCCCCACGCGGGCACCTGTGGCTCTCCTGCAGCATCTGCGTGAGCTCCTGGACCTTGTCGTCGTGCTCCAGATGCTGCTTCAGCTCCACGATCTCACCGGCCAGCCTCTTCACGCTCGTCTGGAGTCCTGGAAGGAAGACGCCGGAACATCACTGAGCTTCAGCCGCAGGTTCTGAAACCGACGACAGCTCAAGAGTTGAAGCCGGATCAAGGGTGCGAGAAAAGGTGCCGTTTGGAAAAGGTCCGTTCCTGTGACAACCGTGGGCCTCTGCCCTCCGGATCCCTGAGGAACCAAGCATCCTATGGAGGGCACAGAGTAGGGACAGACGTGGGTCTGGTGCCAGCTGGAGACCCCCACTCCGGGACCCGCTCCCAGCAGGAAAGGGCCTCCAGCCCCTCTCTTCCACCAGGCAGAGGGCTCTGCCTGAGGGGAGGGCCTGCAGCTTTGGGGACAAGCAACAAGAGGCCCGCAGTGGCCACGTCTCTGATGTGTACTCTGGTCCCACGACCATCAGTGACACAGTGTGTCTGGATTCCATCCACATGACTCCTGTCTCTGAGTTTCCAGCTCGACAGGGAAAGAAATCTATTCTTTATTGGCTCTGAAACCCAAAACCAGGATCCAAATAAAGACGCAGGAAACTACACGAGAGTCCAGGAGAGCCGGAGCGGGAGGTGTGGGCGGAGGGACAGCAAGGACACTGGCAGCAGGCTCCAAGGGCAGAGGCCGGGGGCCCTAAAAGCACTAGGATGAGGCCACCGTCCTCGGCCTCTCTACCGCCGGTGCCCCTAGCACAGGGCCGTGGGATTCTGGGAAGATGGCAGTCATGCCGTGGTTTCGGCATCCCCCAGTGGCCCCCGCCCCCAGTCCAACACCAAGAGCGACTAGATGACAGAACCAGAGCCACGTAGGCCACATTCCTGCCCCCGGGGTGAGACAGCCTCAAGACCTAGGCACGAGAGGGCTGTCAGCCTGGCATGGCGGCCACATCTGTGGGAGGGAAGGGGCGGTCAGCAACGGGGCAGCCACGAAGTGTCCCCCATTTTTAGAAGAAGCCCCTGCTGGGCAACCACGGACCCGTGGCCGACACGAGAGGGGCTCGGCTTCCTCCAAGAAGTCACACCAGGGGCTCCCTGCCACCCAGACCCCTTGAGGCTGACCCGTCCAGTGCCCCCAGGAGAGGCTTGCGCTGCAGAGGAAAGGCTGGTGAGGGCCCCGCTCAGGCAGGTCGGGTCGCCAGAGAGAAGCGGGCGGCTGGACAGGGCCTGGGCGCGGGTCGCAGCCCCGCCTGAGCCGCTCCTGGAAGCGCAGAGGGCAAGTCGCAGGAGCAGGGCCAACCGCAGAGGGCAGACCCCGCACAGAGCGGCTGTCCTCGCAGCGCAGACGCCACCCCCGGACGCCGACACCAGGGACGGCCGCTTCAGAACCAGCTGAAGAGCAACTCTGCACCACGAGCGCCAGAGAGGAGCGGAGCTGCCCGCGAGGCCCGGGCTTGCCGCGGAGCGGAGCTGCCCGGAAACGAAGGCCGAGCGAGGCGGAGCCCGGGAGCCAGAGAGCAGGACGATGTGTCTCCAGACACGCGAGAAGGGACAAGTGTCTGCTTGGAAGTTAGAGCAAAGGCGACAAAGAACTCGGTGCCCAACTCCGCCCTGGAGAGCGAGCGTGACAGGAGCGCGGAGTCGGTGTCGCCAAGACGACCAGCCGGGGCGACAGTCCTGACCGCGGCTGTGCCCCTGTGACCGAGCCCAGCGGGACGCCTGGCGAGACCTGCCCTGAGGCCCTTCATGAGCAGTTTTCGGACCCCTGGGAGGGAAGAACCAGACAGCACTCAGCGGCCGGTCCTTAGGGAAGAGAAAGCCTCCGAGGGACCGTGCGGTTCACAGCCAGACGGGCTCGCAGAAGCCGCGCACCAGCAGCTCCTCGCTCGAAAGCCCGGAGTCGGAACCTCCGCGCGCTCCTTGGGAGAAACGTCGGAACAGAAGTGAAGACAGTGGAGGGGAAGCGGCGTGGGCCTGGCGGGAGCAGTGGCCGCAGACAACCACTGCCCCGCTCCGGAGGGCCAGGCAGCAGAGGTGTGGCCATCGGTACCCTGAGCGGCAGGCGGGGGCCCCCACGTCCGCCGCACCACCGCCCCCATGGCCCACCCCGGAGTCTCGGGGGAGCCCCTGCTCAGGGCCTGCGGGAGCGGCTCTCAGGAGCCAGAGGGTCTTGCCGCACTTCCAGCACCTGCTGGACCCGAGTTCTGAGTCCTGCAGCTGCGAATGGGGTCTATCAGCAAGGGTCTGGACACTCCCCTTCCACCGAATAACTTAGCGAGGAAACTACAGACTCACCGGTGATCTGCACGTTTAACGTAGTTGCGGTGTCTGTGTTTTTTGCTTCTTTTCTCATGCTGAACAAAAGAGCCTTTAAGCTGCTATTCTCCTCCAAAGATCTGTCTAAACGTTGTCTCAAGTCACCCTAAGGACACAGAACAGCACACGGAAACTGAGGAGTTGGACCCAGTGAAAGGCAAACACAAAATCACGGGAAACCTTTTGGACCCCAGACATCAGTTCGCCTTTACGCGTCATAACCGATAAATCGCGACGCAAACAACAGAACTCACAGTGGCCCCCGGCTGAGTAGCTCAGTGTCGCTCAGGGGGGACACAGGTCCCACGGGGACACACTGTGTGCCCAGCATCTCTGGTGAGGGAGACGAGCTGCTGGAGCCCTGGCTCCCCTAAGAAGGTCCTGTGGCCACAACAGCCCGGGTCCCTGTCCCTGCTCAAGGAGCAGGAGCAGGAGCTAGGCGGTACACCGGCCCTGCACGGTCCCTCTAGGCTCACCTCTTGGGCAAACGCACAGGCAGATCCCAGGGCTTTGTGCTCCCCAAGGCAGGCACCGCCCTGCAGGAGCCCCGTTCTGCTCTTGTCCTCAGCACGCAAGCACGTGCCATCCTACCTGCCACCCTCAGCACAGGTGGGAGCTGCCGGCCGTGGCCGCCTTTCCCGCCCTTGGAGATGGTGGCCATGCCCGGCACGCCGTGGAGACTGAAGGGAAGGGCAGGTCACGGAGACCACTGTGAGAGCTGGTGGGACACAGGCCATCCAAGCCGCCTGCTGCCCAGAGCAGAAACCAGCAGGCGTATCCCCACTAGGGGAGCGAGCATCTCAGTCTCAGGGTGACAGGGGCCCCCGTTTTCAGGAAACCAATGCTCTCTCTCCCTGCTGAGAGCCCACCCGGTGCACCGGCCCCTCTGTGTGCACACACACTCTTGGGCGTACAGGAACTCCTGCCTGGCCAGCTGAGTCTCACGGCCGGTCTCCCCAGAATGTGCTGAGTTTCTAGAGGGCAGGGGCTGGGGCCTGGGCCCGATGAAGGTCTCCGCGGAGGCTGGGCAGGAGCACGGACCGGTCACACTCCAGCATGCACCGCACCACTGCCAGGAGCCGCGCTGGGAAGGCTCAGGAGCAAGGCCTCCGCTAAGGCCAGTGCCCTGGACATCAGGACCTGAGGAGACGTGACCACAGAACCCGCATCTTCACAGCAGGGAGGAAAGCAAGATTGGCAACAGGCTCTTCAGAACCGTGAGGAGCAGCTCCTGATGGCGTCCCTGGGGCGGCTGTTAGACGGGCACGGAACAGGGCTCTGGGGCAGCTGGGGGGGTCAGGGTCAGTTAGCCCGCCGTCGGAGGCAAGGAGCCATGTCCTCCATGTCACACTGCACCACTCGGAGCAGACACCTGGGGCCTGTCTGCCCGGATTCCGCTGGTCCCAAACTCAGGGAAACGGGGGGTAACCCACACATCTGTGCCAAACCCCAAAGCCGTGGTCCTTTGTTCTCATGGTTAACAGGCCATGCTGTGTCCCATGGGTCAACACTGCCCACGAAAATGACGTTCTGCACAGCGATTAGGGGGAGCTCACGGGGCTCCGGTCCTTTCCACGTGCACTCACCACTCGGGTGCGTGCAAGCATGCCACGTGTCTACAGACCAGGCGAGGCCGCCCAGATCACTTCACTGTTTTTATTTTTCATCTTTTTCTGTAAAAGAAAAGCTTTGTGGGGGATCTCAGAGATGGCAGTTGTCATAAAATACAGACAACCTCAGATGCGCCGGAGGCAGGGACCGCAGCAACCCTGCGCTGTTCTCACTCCCGCCTTCCGCCAACAGGGCCGACACAAAGGCTGGGGCGGGTGGCTCCTGAGATGGCCCGAGGGTGCTCCGGCCGTCGCCTGGTGTCCTCCCCTCACGTGGGTGGGCCCACCAGAGCCTATCCCTCATAGCACGCACCAGCGATGACCCGTCCCTCTCGGGAGTGGGTGCTCTCGGGCTCTGACCGCCAGCTGGCGGCCTGAAGAGAGGCCCCGCGCCCAGAGCCACGGCTGCCTGCGTGTGAGCCTCGGGGGTCGCCTGCCTCCATCGGGCCTCCAAAGGGGCCCGCCGCCCCCTTGGCCCGGGATGGCCAGAGCCCGAGCCGCACGCACAGCCTGGCTGCGCTGGGACTCCTGACCACGTGAGCGGTGGGTAGTACGTGCGGCTGCCCAGGGGCCCCACTCCAGGGTCACGGGCCGGGCAGCGACCCCACACGCCCCGAGGCTCAGCGGACGCTCAGACCCACCTGGTGGCGACGTCCCAGCCCATAGGACACAACCGGCCAGGACCGACCTTTTAAAGGAGGAGCCCACCAAACAGATGGCACACACAAGACCTCAGCCAGGACGGTCGGCCAGGCAAACGGGGCTTCCTCTGGTGCGAGGCCAGACCGACCGCGAAACGAAAGCTGCCAGAGACGCACGGGCACTGGCTGCGTCCACACGGTCCAGCGGGTGAGCGTCCCTTTGCGTGCAGAGCCAGCAGTTCTCCCGTGAGGACAGCACCGTGAAGCTACTGTCACAGCAAACTCGCAGACCCGCTCCGGCTCTAGCAGCTACGGTCCTGGACCTAGTCAGTCCCCTGCGGCCACAGCGCAGCCCGTCCCAACACCTCCCAGCCCGCAGGCCGCCGTTTCAGGTGGGGGACACCGTCCTCTGCTGTGCACAAGCTCATCTAACGGAGCCTCACCTGTTAAGGCATCGTTGCTTTTGCTGCCTGTACTTTTGGTGTCAAATTCAAAAAATCATCGCCAAGACCCTATCAAGGAGCCTTTGTGGTTTTTTTTTTTTTTTCCCTAGAAATTCTATAGTTTCAAGTCTTACATTTAAATCTTTAATCCATTCTGAGTTGACGTCCGTGGATGGCGTTAAGGGCCCAGTCTCCCCAGCACCACTTATTGAAGAAGCTGTCCTCTCCCTGCTGTGTATTCTTGGTACCCAGTGGTCTATGGGGTGATTTCTGGGTCTCCACCCTGTCCCGCCGCCCACCGCCTGTGCTCACGCCAGCACCGTCCTGCTTCAGTCACCAGAGCTTCCCTCATAACAGAATTTGAAACAAGGGAGTGTGAGATCTCCAACTGTATTTGGTGTTTTTTTTGAGACAGCTTTGGCCACTGGAGACCTTTCACAAAAATAGAAAAAGGAGAATGCAAATTTTAAGAAAAGTAGTTATTTAAATTTTACCTTTCTTTTTAATTTCTGCAAAAAATGCCACTGGAATCTTTACGGGGATTGCACGGAATCTGTAGATTACCTACAGTAGTGTGGATCTTCGAACACTATGAATTTCTCAATCCATGAACATGGGATATTCTTCCATTTGTGTCCTTGACCTCTTTCATCCACGTCTTATAGTCCTCAGCGTTAGAATCTTTAACCTCCTTGGTTAAATATATTCCTAAGTACTTTATTCTTTTTGATGCTATTATCAATAGGGTTGTTTTCTTTTCAGATAAATTGTTGGCATTAAGAGACAATGATCTCTGTTATATTGTGTCCCGTAACGTCACTACGTTTATTAGTTCTAAGGCATTTTTGTGGTTGTTGTTGTGAGTCTTTAAGATTTTTTTATACATATTTTTTATATGAGCCTGCGTGGCTCAGCAAGTTAAGGCTCTGCCTTTGGCTCAGGTCATGATCTCAGGGTCCTGGGATCGAGCCCCACGTCAGGCTCCCTGCTCCCTCCCCCCCTCCCCGCCTGTCTCTCTGCCTACTTGTGATCTCTGTCAAATAAATAAAATCTTCAAAATTAAAAAGATATTTTTATACACACAATACTGTCCTCCGCTAACAGATGATCTTCCTTCTTCCTCTCCGCTCTCCCTCGTGCTCTTGCTACCACTGCCAGGGCTGTGCTGAGCAGGCCCCACAGGAGTGCTTGTGTGTGTCCAGTGGTGGCTCTCAGCTCAGAAAGCAAGGTTTGGTTTTCCCCCACCGATCACAGGATAGCTGTGGCCTTGTCTTAAGTGGCCTTTAGGGTGTTGAGGAAACCTTCTTATCTACCTATTTTCTTGAAACGTTTGATGATGGATGGAATGATGAGCTTTGTTGAATGCTTTTCCCCTTCTGTTGAGATGACTGTATAGTTCTGCTCTTTCCCTCTGTTTATGTGGTGCGTTAAAGAGCATTTTTGAACCAACCTTGCACTCCAGGAGGAAATCCCACTTGGTAATAGTATATACTTTTTTTGATGTGTTCTTGAATTTGATTTCCTAGTACTTTATTGTGGAACATATTAGATTATATTCATCGGAGATATTAGCCTCTAGATTTCTTTTTTTTGCTATCAGGGTGAAGCTGGCTTCGTAAACGGGTATGGAAGTGTTCCCTCTACTTCTGTTTTCTGGAAGCATTTATGAAAGAGTATTAATTTTTCCTGAAATATGCAGTAGCATTATGCCATGAAGCCATTTGGTTCTGGGCTCTTCTTTTTTGGGAGGTTTTATTATTGCTCAATTTCCTTTCTTGTTATTGGTCTGTTCAGACTTTCTTTCTTCTTTGGGGGGTGGGTGGTGGTACACACACAGGAGCAGTGGGAAGAGGCAGAGGGACAGAGAGAATCCCAAATGGAGCCCAACATGGGGCTTGACCTCATGACCCTGAGATCATGACCTGAGCCAGAATCAAGAGTCTGACACCTAACCAACTGAGCCACCCAGGTGCACCCTTTATTTTCTTGATGTGGTCTTGGCAGGATGTATGTCTCTAGGAATTTACCCATTTTTTCCTAGGTTGCCCAGTGTGCCCCCTTACAAGCACTTGTAACACTCCCTTATGACCCTTTCTATTTCTGAGGCATCCACTGTGATGTCTCCTCTTTCTTTTTTTTTTTTTTTTTAAAGATTTTTATTCATTTATTTGACAGACAGAGATCACAAGTAGGCAGAGAGGCAGGCAGAGAGAGAGGAGGAAGCAGGCTCCCTGCTGAGCAGAGAACCCGGTGCGGGACTCGATCCCAGGACCCTGAGACCATGACCTGAGCCGAAGGCAGAAGCTTTAACCCACTGAGCCACCCAGGCGCCCTGATGTCTCCTCTTTCATTTGTGATTTTAAGTCTTTTTTTTTCTTAGTCTAGCTAAGGGTTTGTGGATTTTGTGTATTTTTTTCAAAAACTCAACTTAGTTTTTTTCCCCCATTATTTTTCTAATTCTCTATTTGATTTATTTCTGCTCTGATGTTTACAATTTCCTTCCTACCTCCTGCTAACTTTGGGGTTTAGTTGGCTTTTCTTTTTCCAGTTCCTTGAGGTATAAAATTAGGTTGTTCGAGATCTTTCCATTTTTTTAACATAGGCATTTAGACGTAATGGTCTTATCATGAGGTTAGGAAGGACAAGGACGCCTGCCCAGCTAGGCTCTTGGCTGTGCTGGCTCTGGCAGCCCTTGGGCACCACCTGGTGGAGGAAGTCCCTCTGGGCCAACAGCACATCACGGGCCTGTGCTGGCCGGTGCAGGCAGGACAGCGGCAGGGACCCCAGGATCACCCAGCTAACTGGAACCTTTCTCACCAGTGGTCTAGGCAGCCTGGGCCAGTGAGCACCGGGGCCACAAAATCTCTACCTCAAGCCCAGCTTCATCTATGCGCTCACCCCACTCGGCCTCTCACACAGGACAGGTGGGGCTGGGACAAGCAGGGCTGCTGTGATCTTCAAACCCCTGTTGTGTAGGGTTTGGGAGGCAGCAGGAGGCAGTGCCCAGGGGCAGGGGGCGGGGAGCCCTGCTGCTATGGCCTGATGGCAGCTAAGGGGAAGCGTCCCCCCGACCTTTGAAAAAGATTTTATTTATTTGACAGACAGAGACCATAAGCAGGCAGAGAGAGGGGGAAGCAGGCTCCCCACTGAGCAGAGAGCCCGAGGTGGGGCTCGATCCCAGGACCCCAGGATCATGACCTGAGCTGAAGGCAGAGGCTCAACCCGCTGAGCCCCCCAGGCACCCCGGAAGTGTTCCTCTTACCCATGGAGTCGAAACGGTACCCCCACCCTACACACGCACGGACGGAAGTAGCACGAAGGCGCGTCCTTACCACCTGCTTCCGCGCCTCGCTGAGGTCCGACACCAGCTCGCCCATCTTCACGCGGTACCGTTGCGGCTCACCAAGGCGCTGCTGCAGAGGCTTATTCTCCAGCTTAAGGAAGCTCATTTCTTCACTCGCACTTGCTGAACTCTCCTGAGTTGTTGTAAATGTTTGCACCGAGGACAAAATATGTCTTGCCTGAGCTAGGAGTAGAAACCAAACGTTGGACGGCGTTTATGTGGAAAGGATGAAGTATGAATGAGATCCCCTCGTGCACCCTGAGCGACAGAAACGACATGCCTTGAAAACACTGACCAGCAAGAGCCTGGCAAAGGCACACGCGTACCTCCAACAGAACCTCACTCAGGCCTCTGTATGTCCACTCGTCCAATCACGGATGGGAGGTGGAGAGACAGGAAAACAGTTTTATTTGACAGCAAAGGTGTCCCTGAAGAGAAGGCCATGACCGGACAGTTCGGCTGGATGACCTAGTGGCCTGCCATGCTCTCCTCCACCGCACCGCCTGCTCCTGGCCTGGACCCCAAACCCAGTCTGGCAGCTGCACGACCGGGAGAAAGGGTGCAGTTTACGGGATGAGGAGCCGCGGACTCCGGCTCCTCGGGGAGTCCTGACTACAGGAGGAGAAGCTAAAGGGCCACGACAGCTCAGCTCCGAGCAGGGCCCACGGTCTGCGGACAGGAAGGACCTGTCGGCAAGCTCCTGCTCCCACTGGGACACTGAAGGCTGAACTCTGGGCTGCGGGAGAAAGAGACAGCTGCCACCCCGGGGTGCAGCATCTCACACTCCGGAAGAAGGGTGCGCAGTGCGCTCCTGCACCCGGCACAGGCAGAAGCAAAGCCAAGTCCTCCCTGGGAAGGGACCACCCCCTGTGCCTCATTCCCAGTGAAAACTCAGCAAACCAGGGCCCTGCACAGGATCACACGTTCAGAGGGTGCGAAGGAAATAGCGGTAGCTTTTCGATCTTTCTAAACCTTCCCATAAAACAGAACAACAAGGGTCAATCCTCTGGGAACAGCATCTCCAACAAAACCAGGTGACCAGGCATCTCCGTAAACCCCAGGGTGCCAGTAGGTGGGAAAACCAACAGCCAGAGGCTTGCACGACACCCCTCATGTCCCACACCCCACGGAAGCCACCGGATGCTTTTGTGGGAGGCTGTCCAGATGATCCATGCAGTGCAGTGGGGACAGTGACGGCCAGTGGGGAGGAGCGAACAAAGTGTGGGCCCCACACAGAACTCAGCAGGAGACCAGCACGTGCAAACGGAATGCTGCCCGGAGGGGCCCCAAGTGAGGGTCTGAGTGGACCATCCCTCACGACTCACCCCGGAACACCTCATTGCCATGCAGGGACTTGCAGCCGCTCCAGTACCTGTCCACCAGGTCAAGGAGCGCCTCCAGAAGTGCCACCTCCAGCGCAGCCTTCTTCCCGGGTGGCACAGCAGAGTACTGTTTGGGAACCACCTACAAGGGAGAGAGAGCCGTGACGCTGAGACCAGGAGCTACTGCCTGATGCAAAGCCCCGACACAGGCCTGCCTGGTACCCTCCATGCCTCATGCTGATACCCGCATCCCACAGACAGGTGGAGCACAGGGCCATCCAGAGGCCACAGGCTGCAGAGGTGGCACGAGGATGTGCGTCTCCGGTGACATCCTTGTTCCAGGAGGAACTAAAGGGTGCATGAGAAGGAGTCATACCGAGATGATGGTCATGAAATCCACATCACGGTTTAAGCTCTAAGGCTGTGACAGCTCTCACAATGGCCTGTTCTGGGCCCTCTCGAACCACTCCACAGGGACCCCTGGAGGCTGGAGACCCATCAGAGCCAGTCTTGGCCTCAACGGTCACGGGCACCCGGAAAGCCCTGAATGTAATGATGTCACACACTGGCCCAGATGGTGGTCAGGCCAGGACGATGTGGGCAGAAGGGCTGCCCGGAGAGACCATCACAACTCCATCCAGGGCCCATCCCACCAGGGCTATGTCAGCGTGCACATCATCTCTCTCTTCTCCTCCTTTTAGAAATTATTTAGATAAATTAGAAATTTAGATAAATTATTAAATTTGATAATATAGAAAAATTATCAAAGAAAGGGGGATGGCCTCTGTTCTCCTGCCCACTTCCTAAGAGTCTGGGGATTTGGCAAGGGAGGGCACAGAAGCTCACATCTGTCTCTGGGCCGACCACCAGAGCTGGGACACAGGTTAGTCCCAGGTCCCCAGGAAGCAGCTCCAAGCAGAAGGCTGGGGAGAGCCCCACTTAGGGCTCTGCAGTGAGCTAACCTCCAGAGGGCTTTTCCACTTAAGGAACTTCCGAAGGCAGAGGCCCAGCAAGGAGGCAGGTAAAGCCGCTCCAGTGGGGACAGCTCCTCAGCCCCTGCCACCACCGCCCACCCCAGGCCCCCCAGAAGCAGCCAAGCAAGCAAGCACCGCTCTGCCCAAGGTCCCACGGTGGGGTGGGGTAGCATGAAGACACGAAAGCCTGGCACTCGCCCCAACAAGCTAAGCCTGAGCTTCCCAGGGAGCGCTGGGAACTAACACCTCCATCGGAAGCCGCGTCTGGACACTTGTCCTCAGGCGCGGGTGACGGAGCCAGGGTCCTCAGTGCGCTCACTTAAGCTTCCGTCTGCCACCTGAGGAGCTAAGGGCAGTGCCGGCTGTGAGGATGGTCTCCACGAGGCCGCAAAGGCCTTGTGGGCTCCTCCTGCCAATGCAAAGTCCCGGCCCCCACAGCACCTGTACGAGTTCTCTGGGCGAAGCTCTGCGCTGGGCGGAGTGAGGCCAGACCTCTGGGGCACAGGAAGGGGCCAGGCATGTTCCTATCTCATAGAGAGCCTCATTTTTCTTCTTTTCCTCAGTCCAGACAGTGAGAGACTGACCGTACAGGACATGACCAGACCCTCTAGGAGAGCAGCCTTCTGACCCTCGACCTACAGCAACCAGCCAGGGGGCCAAACCATGACCCCCGTAACAACTGGCCAGTGGCCAGAACTCATCAGTTAAGCGATAGCTGTCCTGATTTTTCTCCCTGTTCGCAACTCAGGACCAACCACAGGAAGCAAAATCGCCCCCTAACCAACCCCGTCTGCCAAAGCGGCGACGGGCCAGGCCGCCTTGCCACAGTCTGCTCTGCCTGTGCTGCCCGCGGCCGGCCCCAATTCCCACCACTTCGTGCCTCCATCTCCCACAAACCCAGGGACAACGGCAACCGAGTCATCGCCCATGGCTCTGGGTCACTGAGAGGCCGGGAGGACTCTCCGTCCTTACCCAGGATGAGGCCTTTGGGAAACCACAGGATGCACGTGCAGGACACGGCCACACCAGGACCCTCGATGGCTCCCTGGCCAAGAGGACGGACTCCGCCTCCGAGACAAGCACAGAACAATCGCCCCTTGCCTGTGCCTACACTCTCGCCTCAAAGCGCCGAGCGGCGGGAGGGGGCGTGGAGCCGAGGCACACACCGACAGACCACGACGTCGCCATGCTGCGGGGAAACCGTACACAAGCTTCTCCCGCTGGGGGCCGGCGAGGGCGGGGGTGGGAGAGGGAGCACGGAAGGCTCAGCAGCCCCCCTCACCACCTAGTCCCGCTCGGCTCTCGCACTCACCTCTCTGGTGCCACTCCTGCCGCAGGGCTCCTCGGCCTCAGGCTCCCGCAGGTCTGAGCGAGACCAGGTCCTTTCGCTCCGGCCCTCCGAGCCACTCTGCCTGCTCAGAGTCTCCCCGGGGCTTGACGACACGGTGGGTCTCTCCAGGCGTCTCAGACCCTCCTGGTCTGCAGGAGCCTGGGATCTGCTGCCAGGCGTTCTTCGCGTTCTGTACCTTCCAGGAGCGGGCGATGGATTCCACACCTCTTGTGCTGACAAACTTGACTTCTGAGAGAGGGTCGAGTCCTCAATGTCTGCGGAATCTGTAAGGGGGGGCGGAACGCAGCCCTCAGCAGACGGAGTCCTCTGGCTGCAGCGCCCAGTGCCTGCAGGGAAAAAGGCGATCGTGCGTGCGTGTGCACCAGGGTGCACGCGTGCGTACGTGCACACACGCGCGGACGACCCACCCGAAAGTACCTTAACCCGCACAACAAAAAAGTGAGGAAAAATCTAGCATTTGGGAATTACAAAGGACTGCAGGAGAAGGAACGGGACAGTGGCTGCTCACCCGGGCGTGCGGTGAAGTGCACGTGCTGTCCACACTGCGGGGGCGGCTCCCCCCAGTACTGGTCCTGAAGCCTCTTTTCTGGACCACAGCCTCGAGAGCTGCCCTTCCTCTTCTCATGGCCCGTCTCGATGGAGTCCCCACACTGAGGCTGTGCTGACCGAGGGCTCAACAGATGTCTGGATTCTATTTTATTAAAAAACATTTGAAAAGTTTTATGTCACCAGAAATTCCATCTTTATCTTCTGACAGCGTGTGACAGCTATCTGGGACACAACTACACAAGGAAAAGGGGACAGTGCAGGTGGACTCGCCCCGCCTGGCCTTAGCACGGACGGCGCGGCTGCCGGGGGAGGACGGCACCACGCCAGCACGCAGACGCGACAAGCGACCCAACGCCGGCTGAACGCAGAGAGAGGCTCGTCAGCTGAGTCAACAGATGTGCCACAGTCACCGACTGAGAAGGCAGCCTCTTCACAGGCGTGGGGCAGACGGAGATTTCCTGTAAACCCAGCGCACCGGAAAGCACAAACCACGGAGAGAACAGAACTCACAAGCTGGACGGCGAGAGCCTCTCCTCGTCGAGCGCGTCGGGCACACGCAAGGTGAGCCGGAGAAGGGGAGGCTGCGGCACTTACAGCTGAGAAAGGCCTTGCGCGAGAGAACCACAGAGAAAGAACTCTTCTGACCCAAGACTAAGAAGAGAAGCCCGGGAGGGGAACAGACGGGAGAGAAGCGTCCCACCAGCGGTCTTCAGGGATGTGTGCGTGAGAACCACGAGGAAGCCCGACCACGCGCCCAAAGGAGCCACACCTGAAAAGACTGACCGCGACAAGCTGGCAAGGACACCCACCGGGCAGATGTCCTCGTGCCAGCCGGCGCGTCCTGGGATTCTAGCCCAAGTGAATGCCTTAACCTGTTGTCTTCAGGAAAATTTCTCAGAAACTCAAAACGGAAGGAATGGAGCTGGCGCACATACACAAGTCCTGCTGGAAAACGGAGGCCCCGAGCAAGGCCTGTGGAGAAGCCCGCACGCCACAAAGAATTCCGACGTCCGTGTCCGGTCTAAAGCTCTGAACCTGGCCGGCTGAGCACCACGCGTCTCTTAAGCCAAGTGAATACCCCTCGTGGTGGGGACGGACACCAGTGTCACCAACCACAGGACACTTCACCCATCTACTCCGAACTTCTGGGTCTCCCTGTAAGTAAAATCGTGGTCTAACTGAGGAAGGACAGTTTGGACAGCCACGCATGCAGAACTATATACTCAATTACGGTGACATCATCTGTCACAATTCTAGAGTCCAAACCACTAGTATTTTCAAGTTCACAGAGACGTCACGGGGACTCGCCAGGTAAAGGTCCGTTTTCTGGAAAGCACAGCTGTGTATCAGGAGGCCAGAGACGACCAGCTCCCAGCACAGGCTGGGCCCACTGGACCTTCGCAGTGAAGTAGCAGCCTACCTTGAGAACTACGGAGGTCGGCCTCTCGCTCCCTCTGGCTGGAACTTGTGCTCCCAGGAGGGTTGCTCAAGTCCCACTCGCACTCAGCAATGAGGTTCAGGACTGCCTCGTCATCTGCGTCCATGACCAAGCACTTCTTGGCCGAGGGGTCAGCGCACAGGGCCCTAGAGTGGCACGGTCTGCAAGGAAAAGCAAACTCAGTGCTGTGGCTCAAGCCAGAGTCCCGTACCAGAGCACACAGACCCTGTGAAGGAAGACAAGGGCCCCAGCACGGCCACGGGGTCTCCAGGAAGGAGCTGGTGTGCGGCAGAAAATGGCTCCCAGTGCTCTATTAAAGAAGTCAGTGCTAGACATCCACAGGACAAGCGCTCATGAAAAGAAGGTCATGTGACATCACCATGCCATCTGAACAGGGCACGGAACCCCAGGAGGGTCCACTCAAGAACGAAAGGTCCAGAAAGCTCCTGTTCTGACATCCGCTAGTGTGTGCTCTTCCTAGCATATCCACAACGTGCCAGGTGTCAAGAAAGTTAAAGGGTATGGTGTTCTGAAGTTCTATCTTCACATTAAGTGAAAATCTCTCCACACTGAGCATGAGGTGCTCTACCACACGACATCCCTACCAATGGCGGCCCTCAGCACGGAGACGGACATACGCCAAGGGCAGTCCACTTCCAACATAGGCAGCTTACAAAATCTCTCAAACGATAATACTCAGTCACATACTATGAGTGCTGGTGTTATGATATCTGATCGGACTTTAAGAAATCGATACTATTTACTATTTTCTACCTTTGAGAGCTTTCCGGCCCACCGCAAAGGGAAGGGGACTTGGGTTCTCTTTCTAGGTCTGCCCACAGAAACCTGACACGCTCCTGTCTCACGGGTCTCCCAGTCACCTCTGGATCACGAGGCTGCGCCCGGTCATGATGAGGCTCTCTGAGTTCCGAACTCTGTGACAGTTCAGTCTTGAGACTGTTAAGGACAAGTGAACTACAAAATACTGCTGGAAGAAATTAAAGAAGACCTAAATAAATAGAAACATGTCCCATCTTCATGGACGGGAAGACTTTACACTGTTAAAGTGTCAGTACTTCCCAAAGCAACCTACAGAATCAGCGCAGTACATGTCACAATCCCGATGGCGTCTTTGGCAGGAGCAGAGAAACACACCCTAAAATGCATCTGGAGTCTCAAGGGACTCCAAGCGGCCGAACAATTGTGAACAGGAAGAGCAAGTGTCAGAACTCAGGTACGGCAGGAACGCCAGCGTTGGCAGACGAGGGTTTAAGACAATGGTAAGTGATGATGTCGAGAGGTCTAATGGAAAAAGCAGAGAGTACACAAGACGACAGGGGAAACTGAAGCAGAGAGATGAAATTCTAACAAAGACTGAAAAAGGAATGCCAGGGATCACACGCACCATAAGAGAAATGAAGAAAGTGTCCGATGGGCTCGTCAGTGGCCTGGACACAGCCGAGGGCGAATGTCTGGGCCTCAGGACAGCTCAATACGATCGTCCAAAACCGAAAAACAGGGAGAGAAGAAGACTGGAAAAACCCACAAGAGAACATGCAAGAGTTGAAGGACAGTGGACAACCACAAGGCATAACACACGCTTAATGAGAACGTCAGAAAGAGAAAAAGAAACACGAAAAATATTTAAAGTCTAAAAATTTCCTTAGTGTCAGACACCAAATCACAGACCCAGGAAGCTCAGAGAGCCCTGCCAGAACAAACACCTAAAATCTGCATCAAAGAAGATCATAACCAAACTGAAGAAAATGAAAAAAAAAATGCTGAAATCAGCCAAAGGGAAAAAACACTTTATGTGTAGAGGAACAAATACAAGAATTACATCAGACTCCCCCTCAGAAATCACGCAAGCAACTCAAGAGCCAAGTACTGAAACTGCTGAGAGAAAAACTACCACCCTAGAACTTGGTATCCTGCAAGATTATCCTTCAGAAGTCGAGAGGGCGCCTGGGGGGCTCAGTTGCTGAAGCGTCTGCCTTCGGCTCAGGTCATGATCCCAGGGTCCTGGGATCCAGCCCCACATCAGGCTCCCTGCTCGCCAAGAAGTGTGCTTCTCCCTCTCCACTCCCCCGCTTACGCTTGCTCTCCTATTCTGTCAAATAAGTAAGTAAAATCTTAAAAAAAATGCGAAGGAGAAAAGAAGACGTTCTCAGATAAACAGATAGTAGAATGTGTTGCCAGTAAGTAACGTTAAAAGAAGTTCTTTAGAGAGAAGAATGATACAGGCTAGAAACAGATCTACATAGAAAGGAAGAGCACGGAGAAGGAATAAAATAAAAATTTTTATTTTATTTTATTCTTAACTGATCTAACAGATGACAGCACAACAATATATTTGATTACGGGTACCCACACATTACCTATACGATTATAGCTTATGCATCGATGAAACGAATGACGACGCCTGCAATACGAGGGACAGGAGGGTGGAATTAGGGATGTTTTGTGAGTATGAGGTATTGCCACTACCGGGGAAGCAGTGCAATGGTATTTGAAAGTGGACTTGGATTAGTTGTAAAAGTCTACTTCCTACTCTAGGGTAAGCACTAAAAAAAGTAAAAATCTAAGTGTCACTGATATACTAACCAAGGAGAGAAAATGGGATGGTATAACACACTCATTCAGAACCACAAAAGGAAGAAACAGAGCAGAAGACAAGAATAGGAACAAAGAAAACAGAAATGAATGTGGTAGATATAAATCCAACCCTATCAATAACCCTTTAAACATCAATGGTCTAAACGTTCCAACGCAAAGAGATTCAACATGGATCAAAATCAAGATCCACCTACAAGTCACCCACGAGAAACCCATTTTAAATATAAAGACATATATGGATAAAAAATAAAGGGTTGGGGCGCCTGGGTGGCTCACTCGGTTAAGCAGCTGCCCTCGGCTCAGGCCATGATCTTGGGGTCCTGACATCGAGCCCCACATCGGGTTCCCGGGTTAGTGGGAAGTCTGCTTTTCCCTCTCCCTCCGCTGGTTCTCTGCTTGTGCTCTCTCATTCGTGTTCTCTCGCTCTCTCTCCCCCAAATAAATAAAATCTTAAAAAAAAAGAGGAAAGTATTAAAAACAAATATATCGCACTGACACTATTCAAAAGAAAGCAAGAGTATCTACAGTAATTTCAGACGGAGCAGACTTTAAACAAGGAATGTTTTCAGGAATAAAAGAGGCGTTACATAAAGACGGGGCTCAGTTCTCCAAGAAGACTGTAACATCCGGGACCTGTATGGACCCGGCTGGCAGCACGCCCGTAAGGACACAGCTGAACTCAACAGCACATCAGTCCGCCCGAGGTCCTGACATCTTCAGACCACAGCACCCAACACCACACATTACACGTTCTCCTCGAGCTTACAAGTCACACCGGGAGCCGTCAGACACACACTAACAAACTGAAAAGAGGAAAATTCACAGAGTGTCTGCTCTGCAACCCCAGTGGAATTAACCTACTAATCAGGAACAGAAAGAGAACTGGAAAATCCCAGACACTCGGGAGATTAAAGAGCAAATTCCTGGATAACACACGGCATGAGTCAATGAAGAAATCTACCGAGAAATTTACAAATATTTTGAATTAAATGAAAATGAAAACACACTTGCGGGATACAGTGAAATCACTATTTAGAATGTAATTCATAGCATTGAATTCATACATTAAGAAAATAGTAAAATCTATAATCAATAATCCAAGCTCCAAGCTTCCATCTTAGGAATTTAGAAAAGGAAGACCAAATTAAATCCAAAGTAAGCAGAAGAAAAGAAATAAAATTAGCGCAGCAATCAGTGAAACTGAAAACAGGAAATCAACAGAGAAAAATAAAAAAAAAACAAAAGCTAGTTCATTAAAAATAAAATTGAAAAACTTCCATGCCAGGTTAATTAGAACAAAAAGACACAAATTACTAGCATCAGAAATGAAAGAGGAATTGTGATGACAGCTCCCATGAACATGAAAAGGATAATAAAACTATGAACAACACTATGCCCACAATTTGATAATCTAATCAAATAGACCAGTTCCTAGAAACATTCTATCGAAATTCACACAAAGAGAAATGGATAATCTGATTAGATTTATATATGTTAAAGACATTGAGTCAATAATTAATAACCTTCTAAAATACCAGGTTCAGATGGCTCACTGGTAAATTCTATGAAATATTTAAAGAAAAAATTTATACCAATTCTCTATAATCTCTTCTAGAAAACAGAAGCAGAGAGGATAGCTCCTAACTCGTTCTGTGTGGACAGCCTTATTTCAACATGCAAGAAAACTATAAACCAATAGCTCCCATGAGCATAGATGCAAAAATCCTCAATAAAATACCAGCAAACGGTATCCAACGACGTACAAAAAGAATTATACACCACAACCAAGTGGGATTTATTCCAGATATGCAAGGCTGGTTCCACATTTGAAAATCAATCAATGCAATCATCACATCAAAAGACTAAAGAAGAAAACTCATGCTCATACCATGACAGAAAAAGCATTTGACAAAATCCAACATCCCTTCGTGATAACAATGATCAGCAAACTAAGAACAGAGGGGAACTCCTCAACTAGATAAAGAACATCTATGAAAACCTGTAGCTAACATCCCACTTGGTGGTGAGAAACAGACACGTCCCTGTAAGTAGGGCAAGGCAAGGGCGGCCCCTCTCATTCCTTCTTTTAAGCATCATACTGGAAGTCTCAGCTAATGCAGTAAGACAAGAACAGGAAATAAAAGGTATATAGATTGGGAAGGAAGAAATCAAGTTGTCTTTGTCACAGATACATGATTGTCTATGCAGAAAATCCTCAAGAATGAACCAAAAACAAGGGGAAAAAAACCTCCTGTAAAATAAGGCTGCAAGGGGCGCCTGGGTGGCTCAGTGGGTTAAAGCCTCTGCCTTCGGCTCAGGTCATGGTCTCAGGGTCCTGGGATCGAGCCCCGCATCGGGCTCTCTGCTCAGCAGGGAGCCTGCTTCCCCCTCTCTCTCTGCCTGCCTCTCTGCCTGCTTGTGATTTCTGTCTGTCAAATAAATAAATTAAAAAAAATAATAAGGCTGCAAAACACAAGGAGTTATGATTCGTGTTGTGTCCCTCTCAAAAGATAGAAGTCCCAACACCCTGTACCTCAGAACGTGACCTTATTTGGAAATGGGGTCTTCACATAGGTAATCAAGTTAATATGAGATTAGGCTCGGCTCCTAATCCAACCTGAGTGGCACCTTTTGGAGAAACTGGGATACAGAAACAAGCATGTAAAAGGAGAGATTCTGTGAAGAAACAGGGAGAAGGAGGACAGCCACGTGAAGACATAGCACTGGTAAGAGACACCTGCCAGCCAAGAACACCAAAAATTTCCAGCACAGCACGAGAAGAGTAAGGGAACGGGCTCTCCCT
Organism: Lontra canadensis; assembly: GCF_010015895.1. NCBI lineage: Eukaryota > Metazoa > Chordata > Mammalia > Carnivora > Mustelidae > Lontra > Lontra canadensis. Next base: position 409,500 of record NW_022631016.1, on the reverse strand, counting down.
CACAGCCTCCACGGAGAATCAACGCCCCAACATCTTGATTCCCGACTTTCTACCTTGACAACGGTGACACAACAGATTTCTGTTACTTGAAGCCACCTAGCCTGTGGCACTTTGCGACATCAGCTCTAGGAAACACACACGCAAGGTGAACATACAAAAGCCAGGCTTTTCCTACACACCAATAAGGTATGGCGTGTAAAATGAATCAGGAGAGCGCCATGTACGGAGGCCTCCCAAGACGACAGGTTAGGTGTAACCGAACAACACGTGTGCAAGGTCTGTTTGAGGAAAAGCACACACCTCTGCTAAGTGAGATCAAGAACTAACACACGCACAGACACCCTGTGCTCGCATGGACGAAGACAGGACTGTCACGGTTTCAGATCCTCCCAATTCGATCTGAAAGAGTCACTGCGGTCGCAGTGAGTCCCAGCAAGGTCTTTCACGGACACCAACAAACTGACACGTACACAGAGTGGCGAAGGCCCCGGAAGACCCAAGAAAATACCGAAGAAAAGCAAAGTCAGAAGTCGACACCACCTGACTCAGAATCTCACGTGGAGGAGGGGGCTGGGGCATTCAGGGGGTTGTCTCTCTACAGGCCGCCACGCCCATCCATGAGGCTCTGCCTTTAGGACTTCATCGCCTCCCGGAGGCCCCACCTCCTGACACCATCACCTAGCGGGTTAGGGTTCGACATAGGAATTTGGGGGCCATAAACATCCAGACCATTGCACACAGTACTGAGAACAGCTGTCTACACAGTGATTAGTCTGGTTTGAAATGGGGAAATAAGGGGGGTGGGAGAGACAAAGGGGACCTGACGAACAAGAGACCCCAAGGATTTGGAATCGATCCTGAGACATCTGAAGAGAAACGGGCTAGGCGAGGCCACAGCGCAAACCCAGCACCCTGCCTATGCCCGTAAAGGAAGCTGTACTGGAACGCGGCAGCCTTTGCCGAAGCATTACTGACGGGTGCCTTCACGCCACAGAGGCGGAGTTCCAAAGCCGAGAAAGAGACCGTACGGTCCGCAGAGCCAAAAGTATTCGCTCCCCAGCCCTCTTCGGGAAAGAGCAGGTCAATCTGTGCGCTGAGGGGCCGAAAGGCCAGCTAAGGCATACGGCGCAAGGACACCGCTGAAGGCCTTAGACAGAGTGACACGGAGTACGCTCTATGACCCTGGCACAAGCAAGGCGGACGCTGCCCTTTGAAATCCACCTGTACGGACGCCCAGGGGCTCAGTCAAGCGTCTGCCTTCGGCTCAGGTCATGATCCCAGGGTCCTGGGCTGGAGCCCCACATCGGGCTCCCTGCTCAGGGGGAGCCTGCTTCTCCCTCCGCCTGTTGCCCCTTTGCTTGTGCGCTCATTCTCTCTCTCTCTCTCTGACAAATAAATAAAACCTTAGAAACTAACTAACTAAAATCAACCTGCAAACCATGAAGACGCTTTATGGTTTCAGAACACACTGAAGTACTGTCAACCTTCACAGAGCAGTTAAACGAAACGACGCAGCTGACCGGAGCCGGGGGAGCATGAGGCGGGGCACAGGCAGGCCGGAGATGCCCCCCACAGCCCGGCTGCACGCGGCAGAGCCGGCACCGCGGCCGCCGCCGAGCAGGGCCGGAAGGACCACGGCGCACGGCCGGACGCCCGAGCGAGGGCCCGTGTGGCAGTCCCGTCCGCGCAAAGCGCCCGCACGCACGACCCGCGGCGCGCCGGCCGGTCCTGAGAGGAGACAGACGGGGGCGCAAACAACGCGCCCGCAGACAGGCTGCAGAAGGGGCGGGGGCTGCGTCCGAGGCTGAGGAGGGAACCCGGGCCGTGCTTTGTCATCGCCAGCCGCTCGCGCTGTGTGATTTTACACGTGTTACTTCAGTAAACATTCTAGTATTGAAAAGTAACTCCGGAGAACACGGACAACAGGGGCAGAGCCGCTCTCCTCTCCGGCACGGCTGCCTCCAAGCGGCGGCGGCACACACAAGTCTCTCTCTTTCCGGTAAACGTTCTAGCCACAGGCGAGTCTGAACAGCGCCCCCCGCGTTAGATGCCACTTCTGCGCTTACCCTCCGGCTCTGAAACCAGCGGGGAAGCTCTGCTCCGAGCTGAGTGGCTCCTCTGACGCAAAATGCAGCCGGGATGCCTTCCGCTCGCTCTCTCTCACAGGACGGTCATCTAGGGAGAAAACGCCAGAGAAAGGAGCAAATCACGAAGCAGGTGACAGGCCCCGGTGACCAAGCCCCACAGGGGTACCTCCTGGCACCCCCGAAGCACATCCACTTCCCTGTGGAAATGAAGGCGCCCCGTCGCCCACCCTGCAGCCAACCGCACACAACCAGGACTGCCACCACTTTTCAGGGACCTTCCATGCCCCCAGGGCCGGCACTGCCCCAGGAGTCCCCCTTAAGCACTGCGCAGCCCCAGGAAGGGAATTCTGGGCCGTGGTAGCTACACTAGGCTTCCCAGAGAGGCCGAGTGTGGACTCCAGGAGGGCTGGCGGCCTCCCATAGGGCGCAGCCTCAGGTACCACGCGCCGGCAGCCTGTCGCGCGGGAAGAGACACACGCGGCACACGCGCGCGCTTCCTTCTCAGCACGGTCTTCTCCTAATGCATGTCCTGGGCGCCCCGTGACGTTCTCGAACCTCACTGAGCACGTCGGAGACGTCTCTGTGGATAAGAACCCTGAACTGGCTAAAGAGAGGAGGACGTCACGGCCTTGTGTTTGGGCCTAGGATTTGCACCGTCAGATCCGCAGGATCAACCGCCCCCGCCTGAGTGCCCGGGGCCCCAGAAGGCCTCGAATCAGTTCTCCTGGGTCTTCCTCAGCATATCTGAGGGTTAAGATGGTCCCCAACATCAAAAGTCAATGCTCTGGGGGCACCTGGGTGGTTCAGTCGTCGTCTGCCCTCAGCTCGGGTCATGATCCCGGGTTCCTGGGATAGAGCCCCGCATGGGGTTCCCTGCCAGTGGGGAGCCTGCTTCTCCCCCTCCCTCTGCCCCTCTTCATTATGTCCCTTCTGCACACTATAAGATGCTGAATCTAAAACCTTTATAATGAAGAGAAAAGTAAAGATTTCAGACTGAAGACGGCAAATTTTCCAATAATGTGGACCATAATGCTTGGGAAAGCGCCAACTTCAACTGCTGGTAAACAGTCAAGTAAGCGAGAGCACCAGCGCTTACTCCCCCCAAACACCTGAAAATCCAAACTAAACATGTACCGATGGGTGTTGGTCACTGATGCCCACAGCCCACCCCTACCCCCAGGCAGGCGCGGCCCGACAGAGCGGCAGGCTCCCAGAGCTGACGGCCCACCAGCACGGGGGACGGGGCACCGGGAGGCGAGCCGGCGCGCTGGCGCAGAAAGCGTTCGCGAGAGAACCTGCTACAGCTGAGAGACGCAAAACACGGGGGTCTCCACCGATACCACCTGGGCGCTGCCAGGCCAGTAGCCACAGTACGGCCCCAGCTCAGTACCTACCACGTGGAAGGACAGTGGACCATCTTCCCTGACAAGCGCTGCTGTGATCCGGCTTGACTTTGGTTTCGTTAGGTCAGCTCCCAGAAGACGGAGACGCCAGAACGCCCCCAGCCTCACCAAGCATGAACTGGCCCTCAGGCTTGAGGACACACTGTGATCACTGAGGACACGGAGCAACACTGCCCTTCACGGGGACGTGCCCACTCCGCCCCTGCTCGGCACTTAATACCCCCGTTCACACGGCGGACTGAGGGGCCAAGGCTCTAAGCCAGCCCCTTCTCCGCGCTCAGCGTGCCCTTGGGCTCACACTCCGCGCGCTCACAGGTGCGGCAACACAAGGTGGGCACTGGCAGTGCCAACAGCCACAATGCTCATGACAAAAATAACTCCCGGTAACCAGGAAGGGCTTGGGGAGGCACCACGATGGCTTCTGTAAGCATGACCCTCCCCTCGGGCGTGGCCGGCAGGCACCCTGGAAGCTTGTCCTGCGGCCTGACACAAAGACCCGTTTCTTTGAGGGACACAGGTGACTAAGCCAGTGGGCAGCTACACCTGCCAACAGAACCTCACTCTCCCGTCCCTACCATCTGGGGACGGTGTGACACATGAACTTCTCTTCCTGCATCTGCCCTTCCAAGTGGACGTGAAACCAGGAAGAATCCAACAGCCTAAGATGAAGCCCGGGCAGCCCGGCCAGGAAACGCCACCGGATTCCAGAGAGTATGTCCAGGCCAGTCAGCTACAATGTGGAGGGCCAGAAAGTGACAGAGCAGCCAGCCCGCCTGTCCCCCCCAACCGCGCTCCTGGCCACCCCGGGCAGGTGTCTGTGGCCAGAGCTCCCCGCCCTCCTCCCAGGCAGTGCCCCCACAACACCCAGCCGGTGAGACACAGGGGCGCAACCAGGGAGCAGAGAGCACAGGTCGCCGCTCAGCGCTGCCGTGAGCGAGGCCGCGGCACCTACCCAGCTGCCTGAGCTTCGGAAGCATGTGCACGACGAAGAGGCGGTAGTCGGCCTCGTTTCTCACCACGGGGTTCAGCCGGAAGTCCACGGCGGCGAGCTCCGGCAGGGAGTGGAGTCGCAGCACCTCGGCTAGCGAGGAGATGCTGTTGTAGTAGAGGTTCAGGCTCTCCAGCGCGGTCAGGTACTGGACGCCCTGCCAACGGGACGAAGGCACAGTGAGCTCACGCTCGGCCGGCAGTGAGCCAGGCGTGGTGCGCACCGGCACCGGCCACGGCCACGGCCACGGGCGGCTGGAAGGAAGAGCACAGAGACGGGCGTGCTCCAGGGAGGCGGCCTGCGGCTCCCACGCAGGGAGCGGCCAGTGGCTGTGGAAGGTCACGTGCGCAGAGCCCTGACAGCGCCGGGGACGGCCCGTTTCCACCAGCTTGTCACCGTCTCCTGCAGTCAGCGCTCACACCGCACAGACCGGGACAGCCGGCGCCCGGAGGGGGGCACTCTGGGCAGGTTCCCAGCCCCGTGCCGGGGAGGCTCTCTCTACCAAGGACGGCAGGAGCCTCTTCTCCGTGAAGTCACGGGCAGCGTTCACACAACGTCCCGCGCTGCCATCAGCCGGCGGCTTCTTCCTTGCTCAGCAGACCAAGCGCCCACCCCGTCAGGAGCGCTGCGGGAAGCCCTGCGCCCGTGGCTCTGCCACTCCAGGGTTTGAGGCCACCAGCAGGCAGACGATAAACAGATGTGAGCGTAGAATGTGGATGAAGAAAAACGCAGCGCAGACAGGGACAGACTGACTGACACACACAATAGTCTTTTGGGCCTTATTTTAGTTCCCCTAAAGATACAATCGTCTTCATCAGAGACAGGACTTCTGGTTGTCCAAGTAGTTTAAAGACGTCGTGAGATGCAAGAGAAAAACACCAACCGTAATGAGGGCCAAGTATACAGCCTACATGTAAGCGCAGGTATAAGACAGATTGTTGTGCTTTTCTTTAAGATTTTATTTATTTGACAGACAGAGATCACAAGCAGGCAGAGAGGCAGGCAGAGAGAGGGGGAAGCAGGCTCCCTGCTGAGCAGAGCCCGATGCGGGGCTCGATCCCAGGACCCTGAGACCACGACCTGAGCCGAAGGCAGAGGCTTCACGCACTGAGCCCCGCAGGCGCCCTACAGATGGTATTTTTTACTATAAACCTACTTTGCACTGCTCCTGACAGCAGTAAGTCGTCTTTGAAGAAACAAACTTAAAACTTACCTCTAGACTCACCAAGGAGTTGCGTGAGAGGTCTAGAGACTTCAGACCCGTTAGGTTCACCAGAGAAGTTCCCAGGTGAGTAATCTTCTCTTGGTAAGTTCCAGGAATAGACAATGACTGGAGCTCAGCTAAGAACAGAAAATTACTTTTAACTGGACAGTGATATTAAAGAATCGCACTCAAGGTTTCAGCTTGTTTATGCCCAAATTGTCTCCGTGCCCTTGCCCTGCCCCCCACGCCCCTGCTTCCCCTGTCAGACCCCACCCCCCACCAGCAAGGCCCTCCTAGCCGGGCTCTTACTTTGACTCCTGGCTGCTCAGCCCAGCGCCTGCGTAGCCTCCACTCAGGGGTCACAATCAGAAGCCCACTGGTTAGCTAGCCTGCCTAGTCCGTGCCACTTACACACGAGGGCACAGTCCTCCTCTGCGTACCACGTGCCTCTGCGTGGCACACCCAATGAGCAGCCAGTAAGTAAATGTTGCTACAGTGATAAGTTTCTGTAATCAGAAAGACAGTTTGGGTCTAGGCACACCAATGCTTCCCCAGGAATATTTATGTTTTAGAACACATCTCAGTCAAATTTAAAATTGGTTTGTGGGCCTCCAGTTCCACACAAGACAGAATAGACCCGTTTCACCCTACTTCTACTCACGTACTATGCCTAACTCCCTGGAAAACAAGGTACGAAACAAGCACCGGACCCCTCGGGAGGGTGGGGAACGGGATGCCCACTGTCTAGGGACCTCAAGAAAACCATCGAGCAGTGAGGGCCCTGTGTTGGTCCACTTTGTCTTCCACACACCCCAGTCTGAGGGCCAACGAAGCTGGCAACCCAGAATGACCAATGGACTCTGACTAGCACAGGAGGGTAAGCCTTTGGGCCATGGGAGAAGGACGGGGATGGGTGCCTTGCAGCAAAGGATCCTGACATGAACCCCACACTAGCTCAACACCCAGTAAAAAAATGCACCATACATCGGCCTCACACTGTGGATGGCACCGAGAAAGCATGAGTGGACCCCGACGCCTGCCCCAGGTGGCCCACAGGCGTGCACGGACTGTGTATGTGACAGGAAGCTGGCCGCCACCTCAGCAGTGAGGCAGCACCCTCTCAGTGCCAACACTGTGCAATGAGGTTTACATAAGAAACAGCTTCTTAATAACCCAGATGTCCACGACTCAACACAAAATGACCAAAAACTGAAAAAAAACTCAATTTGAATGAGGAAAAGCAATCAACAGACACCAACACAGAAATGACAAGAGTCAGAACTTTTTAACAAGAATTTTAAAGGGATGCCTGGTGGGCTCAGTGGGTTAAGCCTTGCCTTTGGCTCAGGTCATGATCCCAGGATTTTGGGATCAAGTCCCGCATTGGGCTCTCTGCTCAGGGGGAGCCTGTTTCTCTCTCTGCCTCTGCCTGCCACTCTGCCTGCTTGTGCTCTCTCTCTCTCTCTGACAAATAAATAAATAAATACTTAAAAAAAAAAAAGAATTTTAAAGCAGGAACACCTGGGTGGCTCAGGGGGTTAAGCCTCTGCCTTCGGCTCAGGTCATGATCCCAGGGTCCTGGGATCGAGCCCCACATCGGGCTCTCTGCTCGGCGGGGAGTCTGCTTCCCCCTCTCTCTGCCTCTCTGCCTACTTGTGATCTCTGTCTCTTTGTGTCAAATAAATAAATAAGATCTTAAAAAAAAAGAATTTTAAAGCAATAGTTCAATGAACAATTATCAACACTCTTGAAACAAATGATAAATAGGAAGTCTTGGCTAAAAACCACAAGACATAAAGAAGAAACAAACAGCAATTTCAGAAACGTGAAATACAATAACTGAATCAAAAACACTGTGCAGAAGCAGCTTGGTAACAGGAGGGAGATGACAGAAGCCAAAATCCAGAGTAAATGCAGCAACATATTGATCGAAATTGTCTTATTTGACCAGCAGAGAGAAAACAGACTTAAAAAAAAAAAAAAAAAAGCAGAGCCTCAAGGGTCCATTGAAAACGATCTAACTTTCCTGTCACAACAGGTCCCAGTGCAGTTCCAATTAGAGTTCCAAGAAGAAGAGAAAGTATGACAAAGAAGAAAAAATTTTAACAATTAAATAAAACTTGTCAAATTTGGCAAAGGACATACAGGTACATATTCAAGTATCTGAGAAAACCCCAAACAGAATAAAGACCAAAAAAAAAAAAATGCCCAGATACATCAGAAATAAACTTCTAAAAACTAAGAACAGTGGAAGAATCTCGAAAGCAACCAGAAAAGTCATTACTGGTCGAGAAAACTACTCACAGGACAGGGGACTATGCTTCAGAACCAAGGAGGCCTGAAGGAAGGGGCACCACATTTCCCAAGAGCTGAAAGGAAAGAACTTACAACCCAGAACTCTGTATCCACCAAAAACAGTCTTAGGGACTGAGGTGAAATAAGGTGTTTTCAAATGAAGAAACACAGAGAGACTGTTCCACCAGCACAGCCGTCCTAAGGCAACTGCTACAGAAAACTCTTCCAACATACAGGAAGGATAAAAGAAGAAAACTGGAAGCATCAGAAATGAAGAAAGAATAATGAAACAGGTAAACATGTAGGAAAAACGTTTCCTCTAGAGTTATTTAAAATGTTGGATGACTGTAAAAGAAAAGGAAAAACAAGTAATGTGGTTTTCAAGGTATACAGAGAAAATACTTAAGACAACTAAATTATAACAGGTAAAAAAAAGGAAACATTGCTTATAAAGTTTCTACATTTTGCTTAAAAGGGTAAAATGTCCACACAAGCAGACTGTTAAATTATACAAACACACTGTAATTTGTAAAACAACCATTACAAACACCATACAAAGAGATAAGCTCAAAAATATAATAGATAACTCAAAACGGAAAACTAAGAAAATAGTCAAAGCACAGGAAGGCGGGAAACAGGAAACAGAAGAGAAAGACAGTAGGAAACAAATAATGCAATGGCGAGCTTCCGCTCTCCCGTATTAACAATTACACTTGATGTAAAAGGTTTAAATACACCGTATAAAACAGATTGGCAGAGTAAGTAAAAATGAGCCCACTACCCACTGCCTACAAGAACCTCATTTCAAGTACAATGATACGGGTCAAGTTGAGATTAAAGAGCCACAGATGGGAAAAGAGGTGCCCTGAAAACAGGAATCAAAAGAACGTCACAGCAGCCACACGAGCAGACGCCGCAACCAAGAAAATCACCCGCGGGAAAGAGGAACACCACACGCCTTGCGGGGCTCTCTCCAAACCCCAAATGTGTACCCCCGGCTTCAGACAACACAGCTCCGAAGCCCGAGCCCTAGTGAAAGAGAAACGGACAAAGTCGCTTGGGTTAGGGGCTGCCACCGTCCCCTGCCGTCAATCAGTACCACTGCCAGCGGGAAATCAACACGGACAGAGGAATCCAGGTCGTTATCAGCCAACAGGATCCCGTGGAAATCCGCAGGAAAGGCCAGGCGCCCCAGAGCACACATTCTCCCAAGTGCCCTGGAGCACTGACCAACACAGACCGACGGTGAACCAAAAACACACCCCGACAAATTTAAAAGAACTAAAACCGTACGGAATCACACTAGAATCAGGAACAAGAAGAAAAAGAAAAAAGAAAATCTCCAAACACACAATGGGAAAACGCACTCCCAAAGAGGGCACGGGTCAGAGAGGACGTGTCAAGGAAAGCGCTAAACATACACTGAACTTAATGGAAAGGCCACAAAACGTGAGTGCGGCTGACGTCACGGCACCCCGTGTTCGTGTAGGACACCGCAGGGTCCTGCGTCGCTGTCCCAACTCTCAGCGCCCGACCCTACAAAGCAGGAGCGCCGCGCGGGTGGGCGGGCGCAGCCTCGGACCCCAGCTTCGCCCGGGGCGCGACCTCAGGTTGGCGGGTCGAGCCCCTCCGGCTCTGCGCCGGGCGCTCCCCACCTCTCCCGCGTCCGCCTCTCTGCAAAGAGGCGCATCTACAGAGCAAGAGTCAAATCCGTGCGGGGTGTGCGGGAGAAGGAAACAAGTCGCAGAACCCGCGGCATTTCCACCTACGGACACGGGGCCACGAGCGCTGCCACCGGGCCGGTCACAGGCGTCTCCAGGCCTCCACAGACCGCGCGACCGGCCTCCGACTCGGACCGGCGAACCCCGCGAACCGCCAGCTCGACGCCTTCTCCCGAGGGTCGTCCCAACCCCCGCCACAACCCGCCCAGCCTAGAAGGAAGCGCTACGAGCGCGTCTCCCGACGGACAAGCGACACGGGCCGTCGGGGCGCCGCAGGGACAGGCCTCTCCAGGCCACGCGGCTTCCGGGGAGAGTCCGCCAGGGCAGTCTCACCGCTTCCCGCGCGCGCCGAGCCGGCAGGAAACCGGGGCACACCGCACGCCCGCGGCCCGCGTCCGCCGCGCACACACCTGGGTCCCGGTCCCCCGAGCCCCGCGACCGCGGGCGGCCGCACCGCTGGAGGCGCCGACCGAAACCGCCTCTCGGGGGTGGAGCGCGTGCGGGTCCTGCGGGAGGCTCCGCATTTCGGGTCCCGACCTCAGGGTCCGGGGTGGAGTCCCGCGTGGGCACGCCCCGGGGGCTCGGAGGACTCCGCTCGTCTCCGCTCCCCTTCTGTCTCCCCCATCAAAGCGAATCAAACAAATCAGTGTATCTTGAAAACACTTTTTAAATAAAAGAAAACCCACTGACTCTCTCGGCCCGCCCCGGCGCCCCGCCCCCGCGAGGACCCCCTGTCCCCGCGGGGACCCCCTGTCCCCGCCCCCACCGCGACCCCGGCCCCACTCCGGGCCCCGCCCCCCGCGTTCCCAGCTACACACCGGCCCCGGCCTCCGGAGACCTCCTGCCCCCCAGCCCCCCGCCCCCCCGCCGGGCCCCCAGCCCCCCGACTTCCCCGGCCCCACTCGGGCCCCCGGTGCCCCGCGGACCCCCTTCTTCCCCGCCCCCCGCCTTCGACGGTTCGGGAAGAGCGCGGTCAGGACGGCGCGCTCTGGCCCGACCCCGTCTGCGGACGCCACGGCGGGAAGCTCGCACCCTCCGCCGGCCCGTCACCGCCGCGCACCCAGATCGTGGTGAGGCGCCAGGCCGCTCTTCTCCCGGATCTTCTCCTCACACAGCACCAGCCGCGGACCCGCGGGCGCCATACTTTCAAACGACAAGCACCTGCGCTGGCGCCTGCTCAGTGGGGCCGCGGCTGAGCCGCGAGGGGCGGGGTCCGGGGCCGAGGGGCGGGGTCTGGAGGCCTGGTGGGCGGGGTCCGGGGCCTGGTGGGCGGGGTCCGGGCCGGAGGGCGGTCCGGGCCGGTGGGCGGGGCGAGTCGAAGCCGGCGTCGGCCTTCGAGGGGGCCTGCTGGATTCAAGCGGTCCTCTGCCCTCAGTGGGAGGGGTGCTGTCACCCGGGAAAGCCCGGCAGCCCGTGGGTTCCCTGCCTCACCCGGGACCCCACACGTGGGGTCACTCGGAGGCGGCCAGTGAAGTCTGGGGCCCGAGCTTGGCGCTCGTCCGCTGACCGACAGTTTGGTGGCAGGCGCGTCCCTCTAGGACCTTTACGGAGCATTGTGAGCAGCACTTGAGGTCTGCAGGGTTCAGGGAAGACCCCGTCCGTGTCCGAATGTGCCTCAACCAGCCAGAACGGTGAGGTCACCCCTGCCTCCCCATCTCCTGCTGTCTGGGGACACCCCTGCTACCCATCACCCCGGATGTGACCAGCCTATCAGCGAAGTCACCTGGCATGTCCCTGCCTGGGTGGTAGCATAGGGGGTGGAGGGTGGAGGTAAGAGGGGTGTGTGGGCACTGAAGGCTTACAGCGGGGTTAGAGGCAGGAGGTATAGGGGAGGGGTGGGGGGTGCACACAGCACGAAGGGGTGCAGGGTACCACAACTCTGCTAGGCGGTGCAGGGCTTCAAGCCTGGCCTCCCTGGGCCCTTGTGCTGCTCAGCGTTTATGGGGACTGGCAAGCCTGCTTTGGGAGTGTCCCACACTTTGGGAGTGACCAAGATGGCACTCCAGTGCTGCCCGTGCTTCCCTTTCCACGGACTTGGGCATGTCCCAGGCCCCGCGGGGGCCCCCGCACCAGGTCTGCTGAGTGGAAGTTTGTGCAGGCAAGAAACTTAGAAATTGACCCGAAAGCCTGGCTTCAGAAGCCTAGAGAGGCAAGCAAAAGGCTTCCGTTGGCCCCCAGCAGAGGGAAGTAGCTGGTCAGGGCACAGCAAAGACACCCAGCACCTCCTGTTCCCCCAGCGGTCAGTTCAGGTGGGCGGGGACCTCTGCACTTGTCCCGTGGGACAGCACCACACAGTCAGTGTTTCTGTTACGATAGACGTGCCAATAAAACTTCAAAAATCATGTTTTCTGCTTCTTAAGGTATTGCATATTCATTGCAGAAAAGATGCAAAATACCGGAGAACAAAGACAGACTTCACCACATCGAAACCGCCAAGGTTAACACTTTAACATGGATCCCCCAAGTGTGTTTCCCAGCCTGTATATATTCAGTGAGGTGCGATCGTGCTGACGGCTCTCTTACGCAGATACGTGTCTATTTTTTACTCTGTATGAACTCTTCATGTGACTAAATATTCCTCACCGTCATTTATCAAACATCATTTTAATGGTCATATAGATACTGAACTAAACCCAGGCTTATCTGACCCGTCTTCTGTTGTGGACCTTCCACCTGCCTCCGTTTGTTTGCGGGGATAAGTCTAGTGGGCCATTATTTGGGAGTTCCTTTTAAACTGCTTTGATGCAAGCCAGGAATGCTGGCGCTGGGAGCAGGAAGAATGCCCTGAAGGGGAGTGGGGATCCGGGAAGGGTCTCAGCCCCTGGCTCAGACAGCCCCACCCTACCCCGAGGGGACAGCCCAAAGCCCCATGGCATCCTCTCCTGGGTCCTGTCACAACTGATTGATTGGACTGGGTCTTCGACTGGCATGTGAGACCCACCGAGGGAGCACACCCCTGCCCGGCTCAGTACCTGCCCACCCAGATGACCCCCAGGTACTGCCTTTCAACCCTGCGGGTGCCTTTATCCAGCTCCTCCTGTGGTCCCAAGCGCCCTGGGAGCTTAAAATTTGGAGATGGTGCAGGGGGCTTCATGGAGAAGCTTTGGGGGCGCCTGGGAGGCCATGCACTGGACATAGCAGTGGAGAGCCCCCCTGCAGACCAAGCTCCCCACTGCATGCAGCCTTCCACAGCTTTCTAGAACATTCCAGGAAGGCTTCCAGACCTCTTAGCCTCAATCTCCAAACTACACGCAGCATCTGAAGTGTCATTCATCCCTAGGGAGGAGGCCAGAGAAGGAGACAGAGTAACTGGAGGGTGGGCCCATGTCCGGGGGCTGGGCAGCTTGAGGATTCCCACGGGGTGTTGGTAGCCCGAGACCTAAACTATGGCAGTCCTTGCCTGGGCAGGGGTGGGGGCTGAAGCAGGCCCGCAAGGTTCTCCAGGAGAAAACGGGGCAGTTTCCCATTTTACCCCGAGAGGGGAACTCAGCTCAGCCCTGGGAGCCAGAGGGTCTGGGAGATGCTCCCTGTGTGCTCTTGGGGCGTTCTGTCAGCTGCTGTGGGGTGTGTCCTCTCCGTTCAGCTGGCACCCCGTTACTTCCACTGTTGTTAGGTCAACAGTCATGGTTTTCAGGGGTGGATTGGGGGCTCATGAGAGCTTCAGGGGTGGATTGGGGGCTCATGAGAGCACCCTGACCTCATACCTGGCAAATCTTAACGCAGAGAATGGGCTGGTGCCACCCCTTCTCTGTCTGGTGCAGCTTCACCAGCGGTGTGGACGAGGAGTGGGGGGGTCTCCGGGCGGGCTAGGGGGACAGGCTGGGGCGGTGTTGGCCCCGGGCCAGGAGCAAGTCCAGCTGTGCAGACTCTGCGTGTCTTTGGTAAGTGATTCTGCCCCTCATTTCTGGGAAGGTGAGAGTTCAGAATGGGTAGTGCCAGGCCCCTGCTGGCAGGACCTGCAGCTCTAGGGTACCTTTCCTGGGACCGTGGGGTTCTGGTCCTATGGCAGGAGTTCCCGACGGCACTCAGCTAGAGACCGCCCCTCCTGGGCTGTAAGGACCCTGGGTGTCTCCAGACCCCGGGGCCAGGACACCAGCGTCTGTACGGAACGTAAAGGAAGCCGGAAGGGGCAGGCGGGTCCACGCTGGGGTGGTCGAGGCAGGGCTCTGTCTCACCTGGGAGCATGTGAACGTCGGTAAAGAGTTGATCTGATCAGGGTCAGGTAAGATGCAAGGCCTGCAGGACACACGACAGGACACATGATGGGAATCCTGAGGCAGGTGAGCTCAGCACGGCTGGTCAGCACCCAGACCTCTGTCCCGACACTCAGCTGTGGCTCAGGTCCCATGAGACGGGGCGGGATTGGTTCCTGTCTGTGTCCTGCCCGAGACCCCTGCTTCCACGCTCCACCCCCGGAGCCCAGCAAGTGTCCCCCAACCCCCATCTCCATCCATGGGGTGGGTACCCCATGTCCCCGAGCCACCCCTGCACCGGTCGGGGAGAGAGAGGAAGAGGAGCCACCATTCACTACAGTTGCCAACACCTAAAAACCAAGATTTCTCAGAAAGACGGGCCTTCCAGTTCATTCTGGAAGTGGGGACCCGAGACAACAGGGCCTATGTGCACTGGCACAGTGTGGGGCAAAGCAGCAGTCATTCCATAGAGAAGGCCCGTGAGCCCCTCAGGCCTCTGAGCCATGACCCTCACCTGGAGGCCAGGGGCCCTGCCCACCTTCTGGGACAGCCATGTCCGCTCCCGGGACACTGCACCCCACAACCACCGCACCTTTATCTTGCTGTGCACCTAGTGTGTTCCAAGTGGGAGCTGCCCCCGAGCCCACCCCTGTCTCCCCCCGACTTCCTGCTCTCCTGCTTAACCGCCAGGAAGAGGCGCGGGGCCGAGTGAGGGACAGACCTCAGGTATAACCCCCTGCATCAGGTCTGGGGACCTGCAGCCTGCTGCCTGCCGCTGAGGCTCTAGCGAGCACACGGTTCAGGGTCCCTCTGGACCAGGCGGGTGTTGGCCACACAGAGCGCCCCGGCCATCCTCGTCCTTCCCCCAGGAGCCGAGGCCAGCCAGCCCTTTCTGCTCCAGGCATCGGCCACCCCGGCCTGCAGGGGCAGGCAGATCCCTGCACCACGCTGCCCGAGGCAGGACACGGGTCCCTGTTGGGTTCAGAGCCATCATACGGCAGAGCTTAGCAGACCCAAGGAGCAAAGTCAGGTAGGTGCTGCCCCTTTTGTGGCCCGTGAGTCACATGTGCCGGGACATGGGCAGCGCAGAGAGCAGGAGCGCTGCTGTGAGAGAAAGGCGTTCCTGCTGCGCAACGCAGCTGGTGGCGAGCTGTGGGGACCGTCCCCCTTGCTGAGCAGCGGGTCGGCCAGCCTGTGTACCAGCAAGGTGCCGTGGCAGGCCCACGAGCTTGTGTGGCCAGGGCATGCTGCCAGCTGAACCCCAGATTTCCCGGCTCTAAAATATTCAGCGGGGTTTTGAGGGAATCGGTGGTCCCTGCGTCTTCAGTTCGCCTCTCTCCATCGCCAACGGCAAAGAAGCTCTCTCCATGTCTTACAGCTATGACAGGACACTTCCGGCGGCCGAGAAGTCAGCAGGAGACTGACTTTCCGGGGCATTTGGGGGTAAAGTTTTGATTTTCTGGAAAAAAGAGTAAATGTGGGTGGCAGACGCCATGCCCCCCTTCTCCTGCCTGGAACACAGTTGTGGTGCCTGGAGTTGGGACAATGAGGAGAGCAAATGACATGGCGGAGGTGTCCGACCTAGGCTCCAGCCTCCTGGCTACTGGGGAGAACGGGTGCTTGGTGACTTGCCGCCGCCCCGGGCATCCCCACCTGCCGTCGCAAAGGGCCCGCGTTCAGCCCAGGCTGTGCCTCCGTGTGCTCCTGAGACGGCGCCACATGGTGGAGGTGCTCCCTTCCTGCCTGGGGGGGACACACTCCCAGCAGTGGGGGCGCAGAGGTGGGCACCCCCAGCAGAGGGGTGGGGAGTGAGAGGACCTCCTGTGTCCCAAGGCTCAGTAAGAGGGAGGGTCCGATGGGGTGGACAGTCCCTCCCGCTGCAGGCGTGTCAAGTGTGGGTCCAGCCTGGCCGCAATCCGTAGGCTTGTGTAGACAATGGAGCAGATGAGGGCAAAGCACAAACAGAAGCTTGGAACTGGATTGACTGGTTTCCCAGCTGCTGAGTGGGGACATTCCAACAGCCAGGCCTCCTGCCCTTCCTGGTGCGCCACTACCAGTTACAGCAAACGCCGAGGACCGACCGGGCCTATGCTCACCGCCGCACGGACTGTACAGAAAATACGACAGAAGTGCAAGGTCTTACCATGTACCTCAGAGTGCGCACCTGAAAGGGCCTTTAGGGAACACTTTTATGGAACTAGACGCCCTCTCCCCCGTCCCCCTGACAGAACCCCTGCTCCCTGGAGCCCCCGGCCGTCTACAGCGAACAGAGTCTAAGGCTCCTGAGAGGAATTTCTCCGGGTTCTCCAGGGGCCCAAATGCAATTACACAGAAGCAGAAAAGAAGACACACAGAGAGACACCCCCCGCACCCCACATGATGAGGGAACCCTGGGACCCCAGCAGCTGGAGGAGGCAGGAGGGACCCTCCCACCCCTCCAGAGGGGGCTCAGTCCTGCCGGAGACTTGAGCTCAGACCTCAGGCCCGGAGCGTGAGAGGAGACGTGTGTTGTGTTGAGGCCCTCGGCGCGTGCTGACCCGTCACAGCAGCCACGGGGACCTCACGGACACACACGGCAAACTCAGCAGCAAGTTCAAACACAAAACAGCCTTAGCAATCACCTTGATCAGGCCTCTCATATGCAGAAAATTGATGTTCACAGATGTGAAATATTTTACCTAAGCTCCCAGGGTGGCCAGTCGTCTTTGTTTTCAAGGACACTGCTCTGCAGGGCTCTTGTCCAGGTGAGCTGCTCAGACGCTGTCCCAGGGCGCTGCACCCTCCCACGGGTCAGGAGAGCCGGGGTAGGATGGGGACACCACACACCCAGGCGGTGTCCCAGGACACGGGGTGGCGGGACCAACCTTGGGATGGAGTCCTCAGAGGAAAGCTTCACCCACATGGCCGAGAAGAGGCCCTGACAGGGCCAGACTCCCCGGGGCTGTGCGACAGCCGGCAGGGGCACACATTGTCTGGTCAGTAGCCGTGAGGATCCCACCAGGAGCCCATGGGGCAGAAGCCCCCACTCTCCCACGCCCATTTTACAGGGGAGTGAACCGAGTCTCAAACAGGCAGCGAAACTTGCCAAGATCCACACCCATTTCTGCCTCCAGACCTCAGCTCTTTGCCGTGAATGGAGACACTTCCCAAAGGGACCCAGCTCTGCGATGGACAGAGAGACCCCTGGAGGGCAGTGAGCGTCCCGCTGGAGCCCCCGGGAGCCCCCTCGCTCCAGGGGGCCACCTGCCTCAGGACCCCAAGGAAAAGGCTGCATTGTCTCCTGCGGCTTATACGCTGTTCTCTATCCTCACTGAACCTCCGACAACCAGTTTCAGAACTCAAAGGTCCCTTTTCAGTCTCTAGGAGCGAAAAGCAACACACTTTTAAAAATCAAGTAGGAGCACGCTTTTGCTCATTAAATAAATATTTTGACTCTGGACCCAATCGATTTTTCAGACACAGAACAGTGAGTCACCTGTGTGTAGCCCCGTGGCCCCTTTCGCCCCTGGAACTTGGAAGTCCCCACAAGGCGGCTGCACCTGGCCCGTGGGTGGGGCCTGGCCCTGTCCGGCAGACGTACACATGAATTCTCACCCATTTCCTGGGTGTCTAGAAATTGGCTGTGGATCTGCTAGCCCACCTCTCTTCTCGGAACCAGGGAGAGCTGTGCAGCACGACATGCCGTGCAGACGTGAGATGAGGGACAGAAGCCCCAGGAAAGGGACACTTCCTGGTAGTTCCAGCCGGCCCTGACTCACCTTGCTTGCCAACGTCTCTCCATTTCACAGCTGCTGGTACCCACGGATGGCAGGTGAGAGAGGCCAAGCCTTCCTTCTGTGGAAGACGCCTTCGTTCACCCATTCCACAGATGTTTATTGAGGCCTGCTCACTCCAGGGCCTGTCCTAGGTGCTGGGTGCGCAGTGGCCCTTTGTTTCCAGGAACGGGAAGGAATGCTGCAGTATGCCACAGGGTGAACTGTGCTATGGAAACAAGAGAGTGGAACAGGATGGGAACATGGGTGCGGGGCACAGAGCGGTTTTCAGTATGCCCAGACCAGACCTGACCCAGAAGCTGGTGTTTGTGCAAAGACCTGTCCACACCGGGGTTAGCTGCACAGGACAGGGTCCAAGCACAGGGATGAGTCAGGTGAGGGCCTGCTCAGGTGCTCTGGGGTCAGGTGGGCTGGCCGGGCCCGTGCGTGTGGTCTCTCCCTCACCAACCCGGCGCCCGGCGACCAGCACAACCACCTCCTGAAACCAAAGTGCCAGACGAGAACTCACCCTCACCCTGCCTACCCCCGACTTCTTACCTGGAAGCATTCCTCCACCGACCCCCAGGAAATCCACTTCCCCGCCCGATCTTCTGGCACATTTGGTCTTTCTTCATGTCTGCAGGCGCGTGCAGGATACCAAACCGATGGTGGGTTTTGCACAAAAAGGTATTCAATTTCGTTTTCTTAAGTGCATGTCCGTCAGTCATTCAGGTAGCCGACTGGTGATGGGTGTCAAGGAGGGCGCGTGTTGGAACGAGCATGGGCGAGCTCCAGGAGCAAGCGATGCGGCAGGGAACCTCCAGACCGCGATGGGCTGGGTGGTGACTGACACCAACAAGACATAGAGTCACCCGGTGAGTTTAGTACCCTTGTGTAGAAGTGACCGTAGGTATCGGCAGAGTAAGTGCAGGTTTGGGTGAAGCAGGAGCAGACAAGGAACTGAAACGTGTGCGGGCACAGCCAGCTCCAGCTTTCGTGGCTCTCCGCGCAGTCGCTCGCCCTTTCGTCGCTGGATCTGTGGTCTTTGCTGGTATCACATGGATTCAACTGGTTCATCTTCTGATTCTTGAGGTCAGCTTGGAACTGGTTCGTGGGATAATTCCCAACCCACACGGACGGGTGTGGGTCATTAAATGCAGTCAGCACGGCAAAAACTGTGCTAGAAAACACCTGGAAACCACTGTCTGCTACTTCCGAAGGAGCCAAGGAGTGAAGAAACGGTGGCAGCTGCAAAAGAAGAGTTTAGAACCAGTTTAGAACCAGAACAGCCGAGGAGGGAAGGCCTGCGGAAGACTCCTATCTGGGAGGTGGGACCGCTGAACTCAGGAAAGAATGGGAACTACTCCTCATCCTCAGAGAAGCTGCTGTAGAGGCGGGATGATGGAAGGTCACAGCAGACGCCACCTCGGGAGGCCCGATGACGCGGGAAGACGAGGTGGTGGGACAGCGGGGCCAGCAGGACCACCCGCCCACCCGCCCGCGTGCACGCCTGCCCCCGGTGCAGCCACCGAAGCCCGCCAGCGAGCCGAAGCACGACGGGCACTTCCAGAAGACTCTGCTGGAGGAGAAACAGCCCTCGAAGGTGCGCAGTGAGAGAGGACATCAAACAGTGGGCGCACGACCCAGAGTGTCCAGCACTGAGGCTTTTAACAAAATGGGTTAACTTTACAGAAAAAGAGACATGATTTGGTCATAAGACAAAACCAAGTCACTTCCAAAGGAAAGAAAACCAGAGCATCCTCTTTCTTTTTGCCAGAAAATAATGGACTGACATATTAAGATACTCAAGGAAAGAGCACATAGGCCAGGGAATTTCTATCCCGCCAGACCGACCTCAGGTGTCAGCAGAAGGGCTGCAGGCCCATGCGGAACCCCTGCGACCTCGGGGACTCCCTGCCGGCGTCAGCCAAGGTCGCTTTAAGGGCTAAGGTGAGCTGTCTTCAGCCCCGTGGGCGAGAGGCACGTTGAAGATGTTATAAAGACGCTTATGTCACCATTTAAATGATAAAAACTGGGGGCGCCTGGGTGGCTCAGGCTGTGAAGCATCCGCCTTCAGCTCAGGTCATGACCTCAGGGTCCTGGGATCGAGCCCCGCATCGGGCTCCCTGCTCAGTGGGGGGCCTGTTCCTCCCTCTGCTGCCCCCCCGCTTGAGTGCTCTCTGTCTCTGACAAATAAATAAAATCTTTAAAAAGATAAAATAAAGTAAAAAAACTGTTCTTCTTGGGGACTCGGAAAGCCAGGCGCCGGGCTTGGTTTTGCTGTGAGTCACGGTTCGTGGGGCTCTGCACTGAAGAGCTCGCGGCAGATGATCAAAATGGCGGGGCCGGCGTCCACTGCAGAATCTGGACTCTGGTTTTGGACTCGAGATTCTAAACATAGGGCGTGGGATTCAGAATCTGAACCCAGAACCTAAACTGACAGCTGAGAAGCTGGATCCAGACTGAAAGTGCAGGTGGGGCGCCGGGGCGCCTGGGGGGCTCAGTCACTGGGTGTCTGCCTTCTGCTTGGGTCGTGATCCCAAGGTCCCGGGATCGAGTCCTGCATTGGGTGCCCTCTTGGCCGGGAGTCTGCTTCTCCTTCTGCCCCTCCCCACACTTGTGTTCTCTTTCTCTCCCTCTCTCAAAAAGAAATAAATAAAATCTTAAAAAAAGAGAAAGTAGAGGCTGAGCTGTTAGTTGCCAACAGTAGCAACATTTCTGAAACTCTAAGAAGTTATAGTCTTTCCTTTTCCTTTTATTTTGGTTAACTAATTTACATACACCCTATAAAGTTTACTTTTTTCCTAATAAAAAGAAACGATCAGTTTAATCACTCCAGAAACTTCCCTTGTGGGGTCAAACGTCTCTGCGCCCCAAACTCCTGGGAACTCTCATCGGTTTCTCCATCTCTGTCTTTCGTGAAATGCCACATACAACGAACCTTTCCGGACCGGCCCCTTTGCTCAGCGCGCGCCCGTGTCTTCGGCTCCGTCCCAGCCTTTGCGCTTGGGGTCGGCTACTTCCCGCGCTTCTCCTAGTGCCCGAGGTGTGGCGCGCAGCTCGCCCTGCTCACGGGCTGGAGAGTCAGCTGTGTCCGTCTGGGGTGACTATGAATAAAGCTGCTATAAATGGTTGCAAACGGAATTTTCTGAGCTGAGTTCTCACTTCTCTAGCGTACGTGTGTAGGGACAGGACTGCTGAATCACAAAGCACGTGCGGGTTTAACTTTCAAGGAAACTGCGGCTCTTCGCGAGCCGCGGCGCCGGCTTTCCGCTCCCGAGACCGTGGAAGACGGCTCCGGAGGCAGCACGGCCCGCCCGAGCTGGGCGCCGGCGGCGTTTCTACTTCTCCCTTCCCGTCTGGTCTTCCCCCGTGTGCCATCCTGACGCACGCAGAGCGAAACCACGCTGTGCTGATCGTGCGGTGCCGACGTGCGAGTGTCTGCCGTCCAGAACCCTCCGGGGAAGTGCCGGCTCACATCTCTCGCCTGTTTACTGGTGTCGGGGTGCTTTGGGTGTTCCCGATACAAAGGCCGTGCCGACGCCCGGCTCCCGGAGAGTTCCCTTTAGCGTCTTCCTTGTCTTTTCAGCTCCGGACGGTGTATTTGCAAAGCTTCGCTCTGACTCTCGTGGGGTCCGGTCCGGCTCCCCCATCTTCTCTTTGATGTCGTGAGCTCTCAGTGCCATGTCCAAGACTTCGATTTCTAACCCAAAGTAAAAAAGTATTCTCCTTTGTTTTCCTCTAAACTGTTGTAGTTTTACATTCTGCATCTACATTTAGGACCCGTTCTGAGTTCATTGTTCCTGATCAGGGCAGACGCGGTCATCACTGTGGACCTTCGCGCATGAGGAGCTCCGGCACTTTCTGCACTGTTTGGTGGGAAGACTATCCTTCCTCCACTGGGTTCCCTTGCACTCACTGTAAAAGTCACTGGGCCGTATTGGTGTGGGTCTATTTCTAGAACCTCTCCTTCTTCCCGGTGATTTATACGTCTGTCCGCTTGCCAACACCACTCTGTCTTTATTACCTTCCCGGTAAGTCCTGAAATCAGGTAATGGGAGCCCTCTAAACTTGCTCACCTTTTCCAAAACTGATTTAGCTGATCTAGTCCTTTGTCTTGCCACATAAGTTTTAGAACATGCTCCTTTTTATCTATTAAAAAAAAACCTTCCTGTGATTTGTATTGGAATTGCATTATGCCTAGACACCCACTGGGGGCATTATTCACCTTTTGCCCGTGTTAAGTCTTCCGGGCAATGAGCACGTTATAGCTCTTTACTTGTTCCATTTGTTCATGCGTCCATCAGCGTATTGTGTTTTCAGCATAAAGATCCTGTTCATGTTTTCTTTTTTAATACATATTTTTTCTTTTTAAATTATTTTTATTAACATGTAATGTATTATTTGCCCCAGGGGTACAGGTCTGTGAACCATCAGGCTTACACACTTCACAGCACTCCCTGTAGCACATACCTCTCCAACGTCCATCATCCAACCACCCTCTCCCTACCTGCCTCCCCCAGCAACCCTCAGCTTGTTTCCTGAGATTAAGGGTCTCTTATGGTTTGTCTCCCTCCTGATCCTATCTTGTTTCATTTATTCCTTTCCTACCCCCCAAACCCCTCACATTGCCTCTCAACTTCCTCATATCAGGGAGATTATATGATAATTGTCTTTCTCTGATTGACTTATTTCACTCAGCATAATACCCTCTAGTTCCATCCACATCATTGCAAATGGCAAGATTTCATTCATTCATTCATTCATTCATTCATTCATTCAAATGGCAAGTATTCCATTGTGTATATACACCACATCTTCATTATCCATTCATCTGCTGATGGACATCTAGGTTCTTTCCATAGTTTGGCTATTGTGGACATTGCTGCTATAAACATTCGGGTGCACGTGCCCCTTCAGATCACTACATTTGTATCTTTAGGGTAAATACCCAGTAGTGCGATTGCTGGGTCATAGGGAAGCTCTAGTTTCAACTTTATGAGGAACCTCCATGCTGTTTTCCACAGTGGCTGCACCAGCTTGCATTCCCACCAACAGTGTAGGAGGGTTCCCCTTTTCTCCGCATCCTCGCCAGCATCCGTCA
Organism: Lontra canadensis; assembly: GCF_010015895.1. NCBI lineage: Eukaryota > Metazoa > Chordata > Mammalia > Carnivora > Mustelidae > Lontra > Lontra canadensis. Next base: position 386,753 of record NW_022631016.1, on the reverse strand, counting down.
TTTCCTGACTTGTTAATTTTAGCCATTCTGACTGGTGTGAGGTGGTATCTCATTGTGATTTTGATTTGTATTTCCCTGATGCTGAGTGACGTGGAGCACTTTTTCATGTGTCTGTTGGCCATCTGGATGTCTTCTTTGCAGAAATGTCTGTTCATGTCCTCTGCCCATTTCTGGATTGGATTATTTGTTCTTTGGGTGTTGAGTTTGCTAAGCTCTTTATAGATTTTGGATACTAGCCCTTTATCTGATATGTCATTTGCAAGTATCTTCTCCCATTCTGTCAGTTGTCTCTTGGTGTTGTTGACTGTTTCCTTTGCTGTGCAAAAGCTTTTGACCTTGATGAAGTCCCAATACTTCATTTTTGCCCTTGCTTCCCTTGCCTTTGGCGATGTTTCTAGGAGGATGTTGCTGCAGCTGAGGTCGAAGAGGTTGCTGCTTGTGTTCTCTTCAAGGATTTTGATGGATTCCTGTCTCACATTGAGGTCCTTCATCCATTTTGAGTCTATTTTCGTGTGTGGTGTAAGGAAATGGTCCAATTTCATTTTTCTGCATGTGGCTATCCAATTTTCCCAACACCACTTATTGAAGAGGCTGTCTTTTTTCCATTGGACATTCTTTCCTGCTTTGTCAAAGATTAGTTGACCATAGAGTTGAGGATCCATTTCTGGGCTCTCTATTCTGTTCCATTGATCTACATGCCTGTTTTTGTGCCAGGACCACACTGTCTTGATGATGACAGCTTTGTAATAGAGCTTGAAGTCTGGAATTGTGACACCACCAACTTAACTTTTCTTTTTTAACATTCCTCTGGGTATTCAGGTTCTTTTCTGGTTCCATATAAATTTTAGGATTATTAGTTCCATTTCTGTGACAAAAGTTGATGGTATTTTGATAGGGATTGCATTAAATGTGTAGATCACTCTAGGTAGCACAGACATTTCCCCAATATTTGTTCTTCCAATCCATGAGCATGGAATGTTTTTCCACTTCTTTTGTGTCTTCCTCAATTTCTTTCATGAGTACTTTATGACTTCTGAGTATAGATTCTTTGCCTTGTTGGTTAGATTTATTCCTAGGTATCTTATGGTTTGGGGTACAACTGTGAATGGCATTAACTCTTTAATTTCTCTTTCTTCTGTCTTGTTGTTGGTGTATAGATATGCAGCCGATTTCTGTGCATTAATTTTATATCCTGACACTCTACTGAATTCCAGTATGAGTTCTAGCAGTTTTGGAGTGGAGTCTTTTGGGTTTTCCACAGAAAGTATCATATCACCTGCAAAGAGTGAGAGTTTGACTTCTTCTTTGCCGATTTGGATGCCTATTATTTCTTTTTGTTGTCTGATTGCTGAGGCTAGCACTTCTAGTACTATGTTGAATAGCAGTGGTGATAGTGGACATCCCTGCCGTGTTCCTGACCTTAGGGGAAAAGCTCTGTTTTTCCCCATTGAGAATGATATTCATGGTGGGTTTTTCATAGATGGCTTTGATAATATTGAGGTATGTACCCTCTATGCCTACACTTTGAAGAGTTTTGATTAAGAAAGGAGGCTGTACTTTCTCAGGTGGTTTTTCAGCATCTCTTGAGAATATCATATGGTTCTTGTTCTTTCCTTTGTTAATGTATTGTATCACATTGATTGCTTTGCAGATGTTGAACCCACCTTGCAGCCCAGGAATAAATCCCACTTGGTCATGGTGAATAATCCTTTGAATGTACCGTTGGATGCCTAGTATTTTGGTGAGAATTTTTGTATTTGTGTTCATCAAGGATATTGGTCTGTAATTCTCCTTTTTGGTGGGGTCTTTATCTGGCTTTGGGATCAAGGTGATGGTGGCCTCATCAAATGAGTTTGGAAATTTTCCTTCCATTTCTATTTTTTGGAACAGTTTCAGGAGATTAGGAATTAATTCTTCTTTAAATGTTTGGTAGAATTCCCCTGGGAGGCCATCTGGCCCTGGGCTCTTGTTTGTTGGGAGATTTTTGATGACTGCTTCAATCTCCTTACTGGTTATGGGTCTGTTTGGGTTTTCTATTTCTTCCTGGTTCAGTTGTGGTAGTTTATATGTCTCCAGGAATGTATGTATTTCTTCTAGATTGTCAAATTTGCTGGTGTATAGTTGCTTATAATATGTTCTTATAATTGTATATCTTTGGTGTTGGTTGTGATCTCTCCTCTTTCATTCATGATTTTATTAATTTGGGTCCTTTCTCTTTTCTTTTGGATAAGTCTGGCCAGGGGTTTATCAACCTTATTAATTCTTTCAAAGAACCAGCTCTTAGTTTCGTTGATCTGTTCTACTGTTCTTTTGGTTTCTATTTCATTGATTTCTGCTCTGGTCTTTATGATTTCTCTTCTCCTGCAGGGTTTAGGCTTTCTTTGCTGTTCTTTCTCCAGCTCCTTTAGGTGTAGGGTTAGGTTGTGTACTTGAGACCTTTCTTGTTTCTTGAGAAAGTCTTGTATTGCTATGTACTTTCCTCTAAGGACCACCTGTCCCAAAGATTTTGAAGAGTTATGTTTTCATTTTCATTTGTTTCCAAGAATTTTTTCAATCCTTTAATTTCCTGGTTGGCCCATTCATTCTTTAGTAGGATGCTCTTTAGCATCCATGTATTTGAGTTCTTTTCAACTTTCCTCTTGTGATTGAGTTTTAGCTTCAGAGCATTGTGGTCTGAAAATGTGCAGGGAATGATCCCAATCTTTTGGTACTGGTTGAGACCTGATTTGTGACCCAGGATGTGATCTATTCTGGAGAATGTTCCATGTGCACTAGAGAAGAATGTGTATTCTGTTGCTTTGGTGTGGAATATTTTGAATATATCTGTGATGTCCATCTGCTCCAGTGTGTCGTTTAAGGCCTTTATTTCCTTGTTGATATTTTGCTTGGATGATCTGTCCATTTCAGTGGGGCGGGGTTGTTAAAGTCCCCTACTATTATTGTATTATTGTCAATGTATTTCTTTGATTGTGTTATTAATTGGTTTATATAATTGGCTGCTCCTATGTTAGGGGCATAGATATTTAAAATTGTTAGATCTTCTTGTTGGACAGACCCTTTAATTATGATATAGTGTCTGTCCTCATCTCTTATTATAATCTTTGGCTTGAAATCTAATTTATCTGAAATAAGGATTGCCACCCCAGCTTTCTTTTGATGTCCATTAGCATGCTAAATTGTTTTCCAGCCCCTCACTTTCAATCTGTAGGTGTCTTTGGGTCTAAAATGAGTTTCTTGCAGAAGGCATATTGACGGGTCTTGTTTATTTAATGCATTCTGATACCCTGTGTCTTTTGATTGGGGCATTTAGCCCATTTACATTCAGGGTAACTCTTGAGAGATATGAATTTAGTGCCATTGTATTGCCTGTAAGGTGACTATTACTGTATATTGTCTCTGTTCCTTTCTGATCCACTACTTTTAGGCTCTCTCTTTGCTTAGAGGACCCCTTTCAATATTTCCTATAGGGCTGGTTTTGTGTTTACAAATTCTCTTAGCTTTTGTTTGTCCTGGAAGCTTTTTATCTCTCCTTCTATTTTCAATGACAGCCTAGCTGGATAAACTATTCTTGGCTGCATATTTTTCTCATTTAGTGCTCTGAATATATCATGCCAGTTCTTTCTGGCCTGCCAGGTCTCTGTGGAAAAGTCTGCTGCCAGTCTAATATTTCTAACATTGTATGTTACAGACTTCTTGTTCCAAGCTGCTCTCAGGATTTTCTCTTTGTCACTAAGACTTGTAAGTTTTATTATCAGATGATGGGCTGTGGATCTATTTTTATTGATTTTGAGGGGGGTTCTCTGTGCCTCTTGGATTTTTATGTTCCCTTTGCCGTATTAGGGAAATTCTCTATTATAATTTGCTCCAATATACCTTCTGCCCCTCTCTCTCTTTCTTCTTCTTCTGGAATCCCAATTATTCTAATATTGTTTCGTCTTATGATATCACTTATCTCTCGAATTCTCCCCTCGTGGTCCAGTAGTTGTTTGTCTCTCTTTTGGTCAGCTTCTTTATTCCCCATCATTTGGTCTTCTATATCACTAATTCTCTCTTCTGCCTCATTTATCCTAGCAGTAAGAGCCTCCATTTTTTATTGTAGCTCATTAATAGCTTTTTAAAATTTCAGTTCGGTTAGATTTTAGTTCTTTTACTTCTCCAGAAAAGGTTTCTCTAGTATCTTCTATGCCTTTTTAGAGCCCAGCCAGCACTTTGTGAATCATCATTCTGAACTCTAGTTCTGAAATCTTGCTAATATCCCTATTGATTAGGTCCCTAGCCTTCAGTACTGCCTCTTGTTCTTTTCTTTGTGGTGAGTTTTCCCACCTTGTCCTTTTATCCAGATAAGAATATATGAATGAGAGAATAAAATACTAAAAGGATGGCAAAGAACCCAGAAAAATATACACTAACCAAATCAGAAGAGACCCAAAACTGGGGGGAGGGGGAGAAAGGGGGAAAAATAAAAAATAAAAATTAAAAATTAAAAAATATATATATACATATATATATATTAGACTGGTGACTAGAGCAGAGCCATCCACTTGACTTTGGGTGTATTCTGGTCTCCTAGAAGAAACTACCTTCTAAAATTTTAAAGAAAGAAAAAGTTATATGGGCACCTGGGTGGCTCAGTTGGTTAAGTGACTGCCTTTGGCTCAGATCAGGATCCTGAAGTCCTGGGATTGAGTCCCACATTGGGCTCCTTGCTTGACAGGGATTCTGCTTCTCCCACTGACCTCTGTCTTCTCTTGCTCTCTCTCTCTCATTCTCTCTTTCTCTTAAATAATAGATAAATAAAAATCTTTAAAAAAAAAAGAAAAGAAAAACATATATATATATATATATATATATATACTCAAAAATAAGGGTAAACATGATGAAGGGATGGAATATGACTGTAAATATGAAAATTTTAAAAAGATTCTAAAAAAGAAATTGATAATATAAGTTGGTTGGAAAAAGGAAAAAAAAAGAGGAGAGAATGTGATCAGGCTAGAGACTAGAATGAAGCCATGTGCTAGATTTAGGGAATCTTTTGATCTATTAGAGGAACTTGTATCCCAAAATTTTAGGGAAAAAATCCTACATGTATACCAAAAATAAGGTTAGATACAATGAAGGGATAAAATATGACTATAACAATGAAAATTTAAAAAGATTTTTTAAAGGTATTGATAAGATAAAATAGTTAAAAATGTTAAAAGAGGAGAAGTTAAAAAATAGAATAAGAAAAAAATAAAATTAAAAAAATTTTCACTTTGCAAGACTAAAGGATCACGGGAAAAAAGCCATGAATTCTATGCATCGCTTTCCCCTAGCTCTGGAGTTCCGTAGTTCTCTTTGTTCAGTGAACTTGGTCTTGGCTGGATGTTCTTGCTGATCTTCTGGGGGAGGGACCTGTTGCAGAGATTCTCAAATGTCTTTGTCCGAGGTGGAATTGCACTTCCCTTGCCAGGGCCCGGGCTAAGTCATCTGTTTGGGTTCTCTCTGGGGAGCTTTTGTTCCCTGAAGCTTACGTACTGCTTTGGAGGATGGGAATGAAAATGGTGGCCTCCCAGTTTCTCACCCAGAGGAGCCAAGACCTCCAGTCCCCACTCCTCAGTGTGCCCTTGGAGATAAGCAGTCAATCCCTCCCATCTCCCTGGTCTCTGGCCACACTCCGTGTTCACCCGGCCTGTGACCGAGCATTTCTATCTCTAGTGCACAGCCCTGTTTGGAGTCTCCAAACCCAGCAGATTCCTGCTTACACATTCCTGCGCTGCTCCTCCAGGAGGAGGAAGGAGGGGGTCTCTCCAGTTCTACCACTTGTGAGGTCCCTGCTTGAAGAGCAGTGGTCTGTCTGTGCCGCAGATCATGGTTTAAGGTAACCACAAGATGAGAGCCCCCTCCTTGGCTCCATCCCTACAGCCGGCTTCCCTGCTCTAATACCTGGGGGCTCTGCCACACTCAGACACCCCTGGTCTTTCTCTGACTCCACAGGACCTGAGACCACACTGTCCCCGTGAGGGCTCCATGCCCCCTTAGCCTTTGGAGTAACGTCCCTCAGTGGAGCAGACTTCTAAAACTTCCGATTTTGTGCTCCACTGCTCTGCCACTGCTGGGAGCCAGCCCCTCCCACCATGGTCTACCTTCCCGTTGTCTTGGATTCACTTCTCTGCACGTCCTACCTTCCAGAAAGTGGTTGATTTTCTGTTCCTAGAATTGATGCTCTTCTTCTCTTCAATCTCCTGTTGAGTTTGTAGGTGTTTGGACTGATTTGATAACTACATAGCTGAACTTCTGGGACCTGACGCTGTTTCAGTCTGCTATTCCTCCGCCATCTTGCTTCCTCCCCCCATTCGTATTTTCTTCAGTGCGTGTGTCTCATGTTCTGTGGAGCGGTTGTGAATGGCACTGAGTTGTAAATCTTGGTCTCCTCATGCCCACTGTTAGTGTAGAAAAGTGTGATTTCTGAGTGTCGATCTTGTATTCTGTGACCTTGCTGATCTTGTTTATTAGTTCTGAGTGTCTTGTTTTGTCTTCTAAATTCCTTGGGTTTTCTACCCAAACAGTTATAACACCCACAAATAGGTCTTAGGCCTCCCTTCCCCATCTGTAAGACTTTATGTCTTATCTTGCCCTCGCACACCAGCTAGGACTTGCAGTGTGATGTTAGAAAGGGGTGGGAAAAGCAGGAGTCCTCTTCTTATTCCAGATCTTAGAGATAAAGTGTTCAGTTCTTTGCCACTAAGTATGATATTAGCTATAGGTCTTTAAGAGACATCCTCTATCTAACTACGGAAGTTCCCGTCTTCTAGTTTGCTGAGAGTTCTTGTCTCAAATGAGTCTGGAATTTTGTCACTTTTTTGTGTTTTTTGAAATGACCATGGATTGTTTCCTCTTTTGTATATTAATGTGGTGGATCGTGCCGACCGAATTGCGAAAGTTCAGCTGCACACCCCACGTCGTCACGACGCGTTATTGCTTGCAGGCACCGTTTGCTCGACTTGCTGAGTGTTTCTGCGTGTGGGTTTCTGAGGGATGTTTGCATATTGTTTTATTTCTTATGTTGTCAGTGCCTGGTTTTGCTGTCAGGGTAAAGCTGGCATCGTGATGTCCTTTGGAAAGCATTTCTCCTCCTCTATTTTCTGTAAGAGATGTGTAGAATTGTCAGTATTCTTTAAATATTTGCAAAAAGTACCAAGGAAACTGTCTTATCTGGAATTCTCATTCTTGGGTTTTTCACCACGAAGCCAATTACTTTAAGACAACAAGGATTTTCTGGGTCCTCTGTTTCTTCTTGGATGAATTTTGGTAGCTTGGGCTTTCAAATAATTGGTCTGTTTTGTCTAAGCTGTCGAATGCGTGAGCACAGAGTAATTTGCAATGCCCCCTCCTGCCTCTGTGGCGTCTGTGGGGACAGGGATGATGTCTCCTTCCTCTTACCAGAACTGGTCATTTCAACGTCTCTCTCTCTCTCTCATCAGTCTGGTTAAAGGTCTATCAACCTTATTGGTCTTTAAGAAAACAGTTTTTACTGTCACAGACACTTTCCGTCATGGTCTTTCTGGTCTTAACTCCAGGGATTTCTCTCCTATTTGTTACCTCCTTCCTTCTGCTTGCTCTCAGTTATGTGGCTCCTCTTTTCCCACGTTTTTAAGGCTGATGCTTGGATTATTGATTTCTAACTGTCTCTGGTTCAGATACAAGCATTTATTTCTTCTTTCTAATTAAATGTTAATATAATATACATTTTCCTCTGAACACTACGAGGGTTTGATATGTTGTGTTTCTGTTTTCATTCAGTTTAAACAGTCTCTCGTTTTTCCAAGAGATCATCCAGAGAGTGTGGGTTATCTAGTTGTGTTCTGCTTCATTTCCACGTATTTGGGAAAATTTCCAGTATTTTTATTATTGTTTCCTAGTTTAATTCCCCCATGAGCTCTTTATTTTTGTTTTAAGTTCATTAAGGCGTGTTTTATGGCCCACGATCTGGTCTGTCTGGGTGAGTGTCCGCCAGCGCTCAAAAGGGTGTGCGCATTGGTCTTGTTCAGTATGGTGTGCGGGAAATATCAGCTGGGCCCCGTGGGTTTCTGCGTTCTCAGCCCTTCCCTATCCTTGCTCACTTTCTGTCAACTTTCCTCTCTGCTGCTGAGAGAAGTCTTGTTAGGACTGAATTGTGTCTCCCTCCCCCAATTTATATGTTGAAATCTGAGCCTCCAGTGTGGTTGTGTTAAGAAATGGGCCTCTAAGGAGGTAATTAAGGTTAAAATAGGTCAGGAGGCAGGGCCCTAACCTGATGGACTGATGTGTTTATAATCGAAGGAACAGACACCAGATACCTTTCTGCATCCCCATATCTCCACGCAAGCCCAGAGGAAAGGCCCTGTGAGGACAGAGTGGGAGGGCGGCCAACTACACGCCAAGGACAGGCCTCTTACCTTGACCTCAGACTTCCAGCCTCCAGGACGAGAGAGAGAAAACATCGTGCGAGCCGCGGGCCTGTGGGCTCTGGTGCCACGGCCTGAGTGGGCAAGATGGGCCAGGGGCTTGACTGCTCCCCCTCTCGAGGCTGCTGTCGGGACCCAGCAGTTTGGGGCGACTGTGTCTTCTTGGTGAGCTCACTGTGTCATCACTGTGTGGTGTTTCTCCTTATTGCTCTAGAGTCTGCTGCGAAACTTCCAGTTTTTAAATTGCTGCTTACTTGGCATATCTTTTTCTATCCTTTTATTTTTCATCTATCTGTATTTTTATATCTTTTGTAGATGCACGTAGGCAGGTCGTGTTGCTTTTACACGCTCTCACAATTTCTGGTCTGGTTGGTAGGCCGAGATGATTTACACCTCTCTCCATTACTGATGCATTTGAATTCGGATCTGCCACTTATGTGTTCCATTGTCTGTTCCCTATTTATAGCCTTTGTTTCCCCCTTTTCCTCCCTTTCTTGCCTTCTTTTGCTTTACTAGAATAGTTTTTAGTATTTTGGTTTGATTAACATATTTTTTTGTTTTACTCTATCTCTTTCCATAGTTTCTTTGTGGTTACTCTAGAAACTACAACAGATGTCACTTCTCACTGCACTATTCAGTCTACTTAGACTTAATATTTTACCACCTCAAGGGAGATGTTAGACCTCGTCACCACAGGAAGAGACAGAAAATCTGAACAGACTGGTAACCAGCAGAGACATTGAATCGGTGAGAGAAAATCTCCTGACAAACAAAAGCCCAGGACCAGATGACCTCTGAGGTGAATTGTACCAGATAATTGAAGAAGACTTCATACTTATTTTTCTCAAACTATTCCCAAAAATAGAAGAGGAAGGAAAGCTTCAAAATCCATTCTAGGAGGCCAGTATGACGCTGGTTCCAAAACCAGATAAAGAAGCCACTAAAAAAGAGAACTACAGGCCGATATCCCTGATGCACATAGACGCAGTAGTTCTCAACAACATACCAGCAAAGCGAATCCACAATACATCCAAAAACTAACTCACCAGGACCAAGTGGGATTTGTCTGTGGGAAGCAAGGGTGGTTCAATATTGGCAAATCAATCGATGGGGGTACATGACATCGACAAGAGAAAGGATAAAAAAAACCCATGACCCTTTCAGCAGGTGCAGAGGAAGCATTGGAGAAAGTACAACATCGATTCATGATAAAACCCGCCAAAAGTAGGTGTAGAGGGAACACACCTCAGTCCAATGAAGGCCAACTATGAACACCCACAGCAGACATCATCCTCAATGGGGAAAACCCAAGAGATTTCCCCTAAAGTCAGGAACAAGACAGGGATGTCCCGTCCTACCACGGCTGTTCATTATAATCTGGCAGTCCTGGCCACAGCGGTCCGACAACAGAAAGTAATAAAAGGCATCCAAATTGGTGAGGAAGCAGTAACACTGTCCCTCTTTGCCGATGGTACGAAGCCTCATCACCACGTGGGTCGCTCTCTGTGTGCTGCACCCACACACACTGGCAACCGCGAGGCGGCCCCACCGATGTCACACAGAGCAGCAACACAACGGGGGACATCAGCAGGAGTGCAGGGGAGGAAGAGCCGAGCACTCGCTCTGGGGTCTACTGCTTCTCTCCTTCCTTCTGGAAGTCTGAGTTCCCCTCCGGAGCCTCTCTTCCTGCCCGAGCGGCCCTGGCACGGCTTTCAAGGCAAGCGTGTCATGGGAAGTGTAAGGCTGCTTCCCTCCTGAGAGTGCCGTGTTTCCCTGTCGCTGAAGGACGCTTCTGCGGACGCACACCTCCGACGTGGCGGCTCTTCTGTATTCTAAACGTGTTCTTCCTTATATTCTAGTCTCCATGGTGTCTAATGAGAAACCCACCCTGTTTGAATTATCATTCCCCACGGGGATGTGTCATTTAATTAATTACATTAATTAAGTTAAATAAGCTCTACAAACATTCTGTTGGACACCTGCCACCGGCCACCTCCTGGACGCAGTGGGAAGCAGGGCTCCATCACGTAACAGATGCTTGGAAACCTCCCTGCATGCAAACAGGAGTCCACAGGTGGCCACGAGCGTCCTGCTCCCGGGCTGAGGTCGCGTTGCTCCTCCCTGGCCTCCACCACAGAGCAGAAACCTCCTCTAGGCTTTATGGGAAAGACCGATGCTCTGACCCTTCAGGCACTCGTTGGGACGGCACTTATCTTCCCAAGAAAGTTTCTGGTTTCTCCTTGGAGACACAGGTTGTGCGGTTCTCCCGGGAGCTGTGAGGGATGAAAAGGGCGTGAGCGAGAGACGCGCTCTGATTGCAGTCCTGCCACCGCTCCCTGTGTCTTCACGTCTGGGCAAGCGTCTGCCGCTCTCCGGAAGGCCAGGTCCTGTGCGACAAAATCCGGAGATTTGACAGGGCAATTATTAAGGTCTTGCTTAGAGACACGACTTGCCAGATGTGTGACTTCCTGCTCCAGCATCAGAAACACAGCAGACCGCCAGCACGGAGAGAAGGAGAGGCTCCGACTGTGCCTGCTTCTCCGGCAGCAGCAGCTGACGGCCCCCGTGGGCCACTCCCGGTCCCTGGTCCTTGGACGGGGTGATGACTGCGCAGCCAGCAGGGGTGGCAGCTGTGAGGGGATGTCGCCCCTGAGCGTGACTGACAAGACCCTCCTTGCACCCCGGGGCCCTCTCTCGACTGTGGCTCCGGGAGGCGCTCCCGAGGCATCTGGAAGGAGCTGGCGCCTCCGGCCAAAGTCAGGCTAGCGGGCTTGGAAGGACCTCCCGGGCCCCGACTGAGATGAGGTCACTGCTGCAGCCGGGAGAGGGATGGCCACCCCACCTCGGGAGCCCCAAGCACCCAGACTGCCCGGCCACACGGCCCCCTGCCCAGCCACAGACACGGCGAAGCAGCGGCCTGACTGCCAGACAGGGACGTGGACCCCGGTGTCTCCAGGAGGGGCGCAGAGAGCGACTTCCTGCCTTGCTGGACATTCTGAAGATGCTTCCCAAAGGCTAGGACCGGCGCCACAGGATCACACTCTCTTCCCGAAGGTGGAAACCCTCCACGCTGGGGAAGCACGAGATAATCCTGGCACGTTCTGCCATTGGGAGGTGGGCACCACGACCAGCGCCTTCCCTGGCGTCCCAGCCGGGAGGGACATGGGTCCCTGCCACTCCCGTGGGTGCTGGTTGCACACTGAGTCCCAGACGGTTCAGCCCGGCTCCTCCCAGGCGATCTGCCTGGATGTTCTGGGCGCCGGGGTGGGAGTGGGGGCCTGGAATGGGTGTAGTGTCTCAGTCTGTCACCGTAGGTGTGGCTGAGAGCATCATCATCATTTTCAAATCCACTCTCCACAAACAGTCCGCAGCGCTTCTAAAGTAAGTAGGTCCTGGAGCAGCCGTCCCGTGGTCAGGATGGCGGCGGGGACCCTGCGGGACAGGGGGCAGGTGGGCCGGGCTCTGTGGTCAGGGGAGCTTGGGAAGCTCCTCTGGAAAGACACAGGAGCTTGGCGGCAGACAGACGGGCCTCACTTTGCTGAGTCCACACAGAGCTGACGCCCAAGACCACTCGTTCCAGAGAGGACACACCCCGGAGGCATTACTGGGGGGAATGGTTGCCGTGGAAAAGATTCCGTGCCCACGTTTTTCCCGACGTCCACTTAACTCAGATAGAGAAAGGAGCTTGATGTGGTTCCCCTTGGTGGGGAACAATCACGGCAGAGATGGGAAGGTCTTCTCCCCGACAGGAAGAAGAGAGTCTGGGTTCCAGGCACCTCAACCTTGTCCTTTTCTTTTAACTTTTCCTCTTGGAGAGCAGGGGACACCAAGGCTTGTTGGCATCTCAGGTTACAGCTCCCGGCCGCCATCCAGGCTGTTATAGGGTCCGAGGCTTTGGGGCAGGGGTGGACCCACCAGTCAGCTCCGGGGCACCCGCAGGGAGAATGGCCTCCTGTCCCGCACCACAGCCAGACTGTCGGCCTAGCGGTGGCCCGTCTCGTGGGAGCTTTTGTACTTTGTGCAGTTTCGTGTGGAGTCAATGAGCTAATCCGTGTCCAGCCCTAGAAACAGCGCCTAGCAATATGCTGACTGTCGCGTGTGTTTCCTTAAACTTTGCTCCAATTTACGTCCTTCCCAAAAGCAACATGTGAGCACAGGCCCCCGAGGACGGGGCCGACCGGCGGCCAGGACAGCCTCGCGCCTGCGGCTGGCGTGGCTATGTGTGGCCCCTCTGCGCCACTCCCACAGGGTGACGTTCACCTCCGGGAGCTAGAGCAAGGGGTGCCCTCGGCTCCCCGCGGAGATGGCGCCTGCCCTCCTCACCCGTTCTCTGTGTAGTTGACCGAGCAGCCGGTGGTCACCACACGCCGACAGCGGCACCATGAACCGAGGACGGCCTCCAGAGAGCATGCTAACGAAGGAAAGGACAAAGTGTCAGAGCAGGGCTGGCCCGGCCGGGAACAGACTTGCAAGCAGGACGTGGCCCCGCTCCCCTTACGTACGTCTGTGTTTGCAGGCGCCCGTGCAATCGTGCTTTGAGAATAGAGAACGGCCGTCATGGAAGAGAACGGCCACGTATCAACTCCGAAACGGCCGTGCGGACGCTGCCCCCCACGCCTGCTATGTGGACGCTGCCCCCCACGCCTGCTGCTCCCACCCCCCGGGGCGGGGGTCCCGGGAGAAAACCCCTCCCTGCGGCATAGGCAGCCGGCCAGCTCTCCGTCGCGGCCAGGATCCCTGAGCACCTGTATTTGGGAGCCCGGATGGACGTGGACGCTCGTGTCTGCAGCCGTGTGCGGGGCTGAAAGGCGCTCGGTGCCTGGGAGGTGGAGGGTCCCCTGCCGTGTCACGCGCTGACACCTGGCAGGCTGTGTTCCGTGAGATGGTGTGCCCGGACACTTGTGCGAGTCACTGGTCCCACGACAAGGTGGTCATTTTAGGGGCTGACACAACAGTGAGTCCATGTTAGGCACCTTCTAGAAGGCCACAGGGGAGCCCTAACACTGGGACTTGAGCCTGGATGCTCCCCAGCTCTGATCTTGGGCAAATTACCCAAATATAACGTCCTCACGCTCTTTCAGCCCTCTCTCCGAAGACGTGTGGCTCAGTGAGACCGTCCCGGGCCGGCTGGCTCGTAGGTAGTGCTTCCTGCCCTGCCGCGAGCGGGCGTCCCTCCCCGGCACGACAGGCAGAGCCCAGCCCGGGATCTCACATCTTGTCTGGGTGACACCCACGCCCGGGCCTCTGTGGAAACAGGGACAGCAAACGCTCCCCACGGGGTGTCAGGGAAGCCCTGCGGGGCTCACGGCACAGACCCAAGAAAACAAGGTGCGTCCAGCATGTGAGTCAACAGAGAATTACAAGATTGAACGAGAAATCTGAGAGGAGATGAAGGTGAAAGGAAACACCGGAAAGAACCAGGGGATAAGCCTGAGTGGGACGAGTGGTCAGGAAGTGGTCAGGAATCTTCTCCCGCAAGGGGTTTCCCCCACCTTCACCCCCGGAGGGGAAACTGGGAACTGTGAGATTGAGTCCAACGGTGGGACAGATGTCACTTCCTGGGATGAGGCCCTTCCAAGATGGCCTGGAAAGTGGACAGGGTTCTGCACAATCCTGCCAGGGCCTCGCCACCACCAAGCGGGGAACGACCTTTCTGTCCGGGTGGCACCCCTGAACACTGGGAGGGGCAGTGTGTTTGGAACTCTTTCTAAAATAAAGGTTAATTATGAATGTTTTTAACATACACAAAGGTAGAGAGAAGAGTATTACAATTCAACAATTTAACATTTTGTTATATTTGCTTTGTCTACTGTTCTGGTTGAAGGATTTTGGTCAACTCACGGAGATCTTGGAGTTTTACCCCACATTACTTCAACAGCTGTTTCTAGAGAATTAAGCCAGTTTCCTGTGGAACCCAGCACCGTGGTCACCCTCAACCACAGAGCTCCCCGTGGAACCCAGTGCCGTGGTCACCCTCGACCAAATTAATACAATGCCCCAGGTCATCCAGTGTCCAGTCCACGTCCACATCTGCCACTTGTCCCAAGAACTGTGTCATGTGCCCGTGGCTTCCACTCTCCAGTCACGGCGTGTAGTGCATTTGCCATTTGTGGAGACAGAGGTTCAGCTACTTTTATCCAGAGAAGCATATGGAGAAAATAAGAGCAGACCATGATCTCCCTGTCCAGAAACTCCTATTTTTATTTTTGGAAAGTAATAAAAATGATAATGTGTTAGACAAGGAGTTCAAACCACAGAGGAGTGACGTGGCCCTCTCTGGCGTGGCCCAGCCCTCTCACAAGGCCAGTCCCACAGAGCAGGTCTTGTCGTCCACCCTCCAGAATACATGTGCGCAAGACTCACACATTGGTGTGTGGTGTTTTCTCCTCCTTCCGCACCGACATCACACCTGCCGCGGCAGCTGGTTTTCCTCGAAAATCCGCAGTGGCAGAGGGAGCGATCCTGGGTTTCTGCCCGTGGTCTCCACCACAGAGTGTCAAAGTAAGTTCTGTCAGCAGCTTGAAAATTTACCTTTAAAGAACAAACCCATCAGGGCGCTTGGGCGGCACCGTGGGTGGAGCACCTACTCTTGCTTTCAGCTTAGGTCATGATCTCGGGGTCATGGGACTGAGCCCCAGGTCGGCCTGAGATTGTCTCCGTCTCCCCACCCCATGCCCAGTGCTCTCTCTGTCTCTCTCTTTCTCAAATAAATAAATCAATAAATCCTTTTTTAAAAACTAAAAGGACAAACGCATCATTCCAAGAAGTAACACGCAGTGTTACTAAGTCGCAGTGACTTTGGGTGGTAAACCTGCTAAGAGTGCAGTGACACACCGCGTATCTGCCTTTCCTCCGACCCCAGCAGCTCGCCCACCACTCGGCTCCTCCACCATGGGTGCAAAGCGCCCCGAGCCTGCACACCCCATGCCGCTCGGGGGGCCTGGGCACGAGGAAGCTCCCCGAGCCGGAGCATTGAGGGCAAGGACCTCCGGAGCTCCCCCACGAAAGGCCTTGCCGTGTCCTTCCTCCTCCTGCTCTCCAGCTCTGCAGCAAACAGGAGTGCGACACCGTGTGAAGGTTTGGGAATCGGGGACTCGAAGTCTCGGGAGAAATGGAAGAAGTGAGAGCAAGGGGGGCACCATGCGTGTGGTGTCACCCAAACGGCCCCACAAAGCAGAACAAATGTAAAAGGATCTTCAACCACATAAAGCGACCGGCTGAAATTCAAACAGGCAGAGGCCATCAAAGAAGAACCTGCCACCTGCCAACGGGAGGGCCGCAACGAGAGAGCAGAGCGGCAGCTCAGACACGCAGAAGTCGGTTCACATCCTGCGGCCCGGAGACGGCGCGGGTGTCGGGCTGCAGACCCGGGCACTGGGAGCCTTCCTCCGCGCGGGTTCGAGTCACGGCGAGCGCTTTCTGACCCTGTTGTGGTATTTGCGTGGTTCTCTCCGTTATTTTGTCAATATGGTGAATTCCATTGATTTGACTTTCAAATGCTGACCCAGCCCTGTGTTCCCACAAAGCCTGCTTTGTCACGGTGTTCTTCCTGGGTTCAACGTGCCAGGATGTCATTCCCATCCACCGCGTCTCTTGTCACGAAGGATGTTCCTCTGTAATTCTTCGTTCCTTACCTGTCTTTGCCAGGTTTTGACGTCAGAATTGAGCTAGCATCACAAAGCAAGTGGGGAGGGTTCTCTCCTCCCTAGTTTTTGAAGGCTTTTGTGAAATATTGGCATCATGTTTCATTAACTCTGATAGAATTTATCTCAGATGTGGTCTTCAGGGGACGATATTTGGCAACAAATTTAATTCCTTTCCTAGACATAGGGCTGTCGGGAATAGTGCTCAGTCCGTTAAAGTCCTCACCTACAAAAAGGGTTCTTCAAATTTTCTATTTTACCTTGTGTCAATTTAGGTAAGTTGTGTTTTTAAAAGTATGTATTACACAAGTTGTTAAATTTATCGGTACAAAATTATTCATAATGTTCTGATATTATCCTATTAAAATATGCAGAGTTTGTAGAGACATCTTCTTAAACATTTCTGATATCGCTAACTTATGATTATTTTTCCTTTGCTCAGTCTTGTTAGGGCTTTATCATTTTTATTAATCTTTTCAAAAAGCAACTTTTGCCTTTATTGACTTCTCTGTCAATTAATTTCTCTGTCAGTTAATTGTTATTAATTTCTTACTTTTATAATTTTTTCTTCTACTTCCTGCTACTTAATTTGGATTTATTTTGCTCATTTTTCAAACTTCCTAAGGTGTAATGTTAGATCATTTCTTTGAATTTCTTAATCTGCATTTATATAATTTTAAAAAAGATTTTATTTACTTATTTGAGAGAAAGAGAGAGAGCACAGAAGTGAGGGAGGGATAGAGGGAGAGGCAGACCCCCGCTGAGCAGGGAGCCCAACACAGGGCTGGATCCCAGGACCCCAAGATCACAGTCATGGCCAAAGACAGACACTTAACTGAACAAGCCGCCCAGGCTCCCCAACATTTGTGTAATTTTTAATTCTAATTTTCCCTCCAAGCTCGCCTTCCTCTCATCTTACAGATTGCATTTGTTATGTACTTATTGTCACTCAGAAAAATTAGAAATATTTTCTAATTTACTCTGTGATATTTTGATCCCAGGATTATCTGAAAGTGTGTTCTTTAATTTGCAAAGATTTGCATTTCCCCAGATGTGTAATTATTATTAATTTCTAATTTAATTCCATTGTGATCAGAGAATATGCTTTCCAAGATTTCCATTGTTAGAATTACCTGAGACTTATTTTATGACACAGCATATGATCTATAGTAATCTTAAGTTCCAGAATTTCCGTTTGGTTCTCTAAAAAAAATAATGTCTGATGATCTCCTGAGAGTCCCCTTCCACTTATTCTCTATGACCATATTTTCCTTGAATTCCCGAATGTATTCAAGCCCTTGTCTTCTAATTTCACCATCTTTCCTTATCTTGAGGTAGGTTTCTACTGACTACTTTTTCTTGATAGGGCACATTTTCCTGTGTCTTTACATGTCTAGTAACTTTTTATTGTAAAGACTGCTGTGTCCCAGTCATTGCTGTCGGCGTGTCATAGCAACTCTGGATTGTGTTATGTTCACTAGAAGTGTGTTTGTTTCTGTCCTAGCAGGTAGCCTGGCTGCACGCAGCACGTGTGGCTTCCCCCAGACGGAAGCCGTGTGGGCTCAGCGCCTTCAGCCTTCAGCTGTCGCATTTCTTCTCCGAGGCCTTCAGTGTCTCCCCTACGCATGCCGCCGGGAGTGGCCCAGGGTTCGCGTGGAGCGTGTACACAGATTCACCGGCCTTGGCCAAACGCCGCTTCCCCGCAAGTCACCTGCTGAGCTTCTGTTCCTCCACAGACTTTCTGCGTTCAAGTTTGTAACCTCTTTCGTTGTTTTCCAATATCTTTAGTGTTTTTAACTTTTTACAGGACATGTAATGATTATCTAAGGGAAAGTTACTCCGACACGAGCTACTCTGCCATGTACAAAGCAAAACTCCCACAGAGTTTTTGTAGCTCCCTCAAGTGATAATTTAATTTAATTTTTTCTTGAGTTTTAATTTTAAAATAACTGACACCATTTACCTTTACTAATAAGATTACCAACATCTCTACTTTTGCTTCTTTCAACGCACTCCTTCCTTCCTGACAAACTACATTTCATGATTACTCTAGTGAAAGTCTCCAAGTTTTACATGCTCTTTTTTGGTCCTTAGATGTCCCAAAGGGTCTTATTTTATCCTCATTCTGGAGTGATAGCTTAACTGAAAGTTTACTGCTGATAGCTACTTACCCTTCACACAATAAAGGGATTGTTCCATGGTTTCCTGGCATTTACTGCTGCGGATGGAACATCCGTGGTCAGTCGGACAGCCTTCCCTTCGTGCACTGTTGGACGCCTGCTGCATACCTTCACCGACTCAGCCCCACCTGCCTCTTGGACCTGAGCCAGTCCTTCACCTCAGCCTTTGTGATCCGCGATCCCGAAGTATCTGAGATGCGGCCATGTCACACACCCTGGAAGGAGGATATTATTCCTGTCAGGAAAGAAGACCGCACCTTCTAAGTTATAAAACAAAAAATGAAGTAAACAGAGTGCAGTGTTTGGGGGCAGGACACAATTAAGGACGCCATTTCAACCTACATCACATCTGTTTTGGAGTTCTCTCAGGGTAATGCAGCCGAACTGCCAGGCACTGAGAGAGACAACAAAGGCTCATTGTCCCTAAAACTCTGTCCAAGACAAGGCTGAGCGAGGTTCACAGGCTCCTACTCATTCAACTGCTTCTGTCAAGGGTCAGATCTTAATGGACTGAACAGTTCTGGTCCCCAGGGAGGTGGCCCACCAGTAGGCAGGGGGTGGACAGGTACAGGGGAGAATTCCCACTGCCTGGAGCCGAGCCCTGGGCAACAACTGGGTGTCTGTTCCAGAAAGGAAAAGTGTTCTGTCCGCTCTCACCAACTTCCTTTAAGGGCCTGGGTGCATCCAGGCATCGCTCTCTTTCTTCACTTGGGACACTCAAGAGCAGGTTTCTCCTTGTTTTCCTTTGAAATATAAGCGGTAAAGTTGTTATCAGACACCCAAGGAGAGAGATGGTGTCTTTCTGAGCCCATGAAGCTAAATCTGGCAGAGTCCCTCAAATCCAGGCCATACAAACCCAGAAGACCCTGGGATGTGGGCTCCCTTTTCCAGTGCCACAAGCAAATGAATCAGGTCATTTCCAGGCATGCCCTACATCTTTGTAAGACAAAAAATATCTCTGTAGAACACTGGGCTCATGACCCGAGCTGAAGGCAGACACTTGACCGGCTGAGCTGCCCAGGTGCCCCGTCCTACTACCAGTCTTCAGAATGGAGAGAATGTTATGACAAGAGGGAACGCTTCTTTTACAAAAGGCTGTGGAGGAGCCTGGACGACGGCAGAGGAGGGAGCGCCAGGAATCTGTCTCCGCACCCAGACAGCAACTGCACTGGCAGAATCTGAGTAACTATTTTGGAAGTGTTGGGTCTGAGGAAGGCTGGCACCTTCCAGCAGATGGCCTGGCAGTGAACTGTGGTTCATTTTGGTCCACCTCAGCTCTTAGCACAGGAGCACCTTCCCAGCCCCAGCCCAGCCTGACACGCATTCCCAAAGCAGCCTGCACAGAGCTTTAGGGAACCAGACTGAGCAGAAAGGACCACGTCCTCCGAACAGTGGAGACATGTGCTTTGATCACTAAGTCCCGCTTCTGAGCACAGTGGTGACGCAGAGGCGAGTGCTGTCCTGGCCCCTCCCCTGCGCCTCACCCGCTGTGGCAAGCCCCTCCCTGCAGCTGAAGGAATGTGCAGACTTAAAGGGCTAGAGCCCTTCCTCCCCGTCATTGTTACGGAATATACACAAAAAGGAATGAGAAAGGAATTAAACATCTCACCACAGACAAAAGAAGACAGAAACAGCAGGAAATGAGGATCAAAGACTGTGAGTCACATAGAAATCAAATAGCAAAATGCAGAAACGTGTCAGCCATTTTCAGTGATTGCTTCAAATGTACATGGATTAACTCCCCAGTTAAAAAACAGAGGCTGGTAGAATGGATAAAAACACAAGATCCAGCCACATGCTATCTGTAAGAGACTCACCGTGATGCAAAGACACCAACAGGCTCACATGAAAGGTGACAGAAGACACGCCAGGCGAACAGTGACCAAAATAGAGCAGGTGGCCCCACTAATGCCGCACGAGACGGACTTGCATCAGCACGTTTACAAGAGACAAAGGAGACGATCCGTGTTAACAAAACGCTCTCTACAGCAAGAAGTTGAATTACAAACAATTACACACCCAAGGAGAGACCATCAGAATACACAGAGAAGAAACTCACAAACTGGAAAACAGGCAGTTCCACGTCACTCTTGCTGGCGGACGGGACAACCACCAGGAGGTGAATAAGGACATACAGGACCTGAACTACACAATCAACCAGCTCCATCTAACAGACACACGCCCAGCAGCCACACACGTCCTTCCCGAGAGCACATTTTCCAGGACAGACCTTATGTAAAATCACAAATTAAATCTCAATACATTTAAAAGGCAGATATCATACAATGTATCTTTTCCAACCAGGATGGATGAAGTTAGAATCCGTAACAGAAAAAATTTGGAAATTTTTCAAAATTGTGGAAATTAAACAACACACGCCTGAACAACCAATAGATCAAAGAAGAAATCAAGACAAATGAAAGCAAAAACCCAGCACATCAAAACTTACGAGACACCATGAGAGTGGTGCTAAGGGGGAAATTTATAACTACAAATGCTTACATTAAAAAAACAAGAACGGGGGCACCTGGGTGGCTCAGTGGGTTAAAGCCTCTGCCTTCGGCTCAGGTCATGATCTCAGGGTCCTGGGATCGAGCCCCGCATCTGGCTCTCTGCTCAGTGGAGAGCCTGCTTCCTCCTCTCTCTCTCTCTCTCTGCCTGCCTCTCTGCCTACATGTGATCTCTGTCTGTCAAATAAATAAATAAAATCTTTAAAAAAAAAAAAAAACAAGAACAATCTCAAATAAACGACCAATCTTTACAACTTAAGGAACTGGCGAGGATGTGGAGAAAGGGGAACCTCCTGCACTGTTGGTGGGAATGCAAACTGGTGCAACCACTCTGGAAAACAGCATGGAGGTTCCTCAAAAAGTTGACAATAGAGCTACCCTATGACACAGCAATCACACTACTGGGTATTTACCCTAAAGATACAAACGTAGTGATCCGAAGGGGCACGTGCACCCGAATGTTTATAGCAGCAATGTCCACAATAGCCAAACTGTGGAAAGAACCTAGATGTCCATCAACAGACGAATGGACAGAGAAGATGTGGTGTATATACACAACGGAATACTATGCAGCCATCAAGAGAAATGGAATCTTGCCATTTGTGATGACGTGGATGAAACTAGAGGGTATCATGCTGAGCGAAATAAGTCAGTCGGAGAAAGACAACTATCATACGGCCTCATGCATATGTGGAATTTGAGATGCAACTTGAATGCGACTCGTGAGTCACTGAGTTCTGAACTCCGAAACGTTAATTAATTACATTTAAAAATTTAAAAAGGAACTGGGAGAAGAAGAACAAACTAAACCCAAAGCTAGAACAGAGGACATAATAAGGCTTAGAGCATAGATACAGAATATAGAAAATAGAAAAACAAGGGAGAGAACCAATGAAACGAAAAGTAGGTTCTTCAAAAGAATCAACAAAATTGACAAAATTTTAGCTAAATGAGCTAAGAGAAGAAGGGAAGACTCAAATACGAAAATCAGCAATGAAAGTGGGGAAATTACTACTGATTGTACAAAATGAAAGCGATCATGAGAATACTATGTATGCCAGTAGACTGGGCGGCCTAGAGGAAGCAGCACATTTCTGAAAACACAAACCCTGCGAGACTAAATTACGGAAAGTCCACAACTGAAATAGATCCGTAACTAGTACGGAGACAGACTCGGTGACCAAAACCTGACGGCTTCCCTCATGGGTTCCACCAAACACGTGAAGAAGAACTAATACCAATCCTTCTCACACTCTCCCCTAAACCGAAAAGCTGGGGACGTTCCTTACTCACTCTGACACGGAGCCGGACGTGAGAGCAGAGCACCACGTGTTCCGCCCCTTATGAACACAGTGCACAGCGCCTCAAGAAAACAGTAGCAAACGTAGTTTAGCATCTTCTTCAAAGGGTTCCGTGGGCGAGAAAACGTGCTCCATGCTTTGTAGCGTGACGCGACAGCGTGAAACTTCTGGAGGCCGAAGCCTTTGCTTCAAAGACGTCTGTCCCGAATGTCCGTCCGTCCGCTTGCCCGTCCTGAATAAACGGCAAGCACTGGCCAGGCCACTGGAGAAGAGCCAGGCTGCCCCCGCGCGAAGTTCCCTTTCTAGAACGTTCCGGATGACTGAAGGAGCAGACGGTGTGCGTGACCTCGCTTTAATTCCCACTCTTTTGTTCTAAATTCGCCCACAAAGAGCGAGCCCACAAACCCCGAGGCGGTCCGTCCTGGAGCACAGTATGGGCAGAACCCCAGGCCTGGCTGTCCTCTGTGCCTCTCTCTCACCGCGACCCCTCTGTGCAGCCCCAGACGCGCCGGTACCCCCAGCCCCGTGAGTAACAAGCCTGGTGTCGTCATGCTTCTTGATGGCTGCTGCTGAGGGGTGTCCTGTAATCATAGTAAGAACGGCCAGGGCGAGTCTGGCCCCAGCAGTGGCTCCTGGACCCGGTAGCGGTGACTCCCCCCAGAGAGCACCGGCCCCGGTGAGTGCCCCAGGCATTTCAGTCTATAGCACCGCTGGCCGTAGGCTGGGACCAACGCGAAACAACTTAAGGTGGAAAGTTATTCAGCTTTAAAAATGAAATGGGGCGCCCTGGGGGCTCAGTCGGTTTAGCGTCTGCCTTCGGCTCCGGTCATGACCCCAGGGTCCTGGGATCGAGCCCCGCATCGGGCTCCCTGCTCAGCGGGGAGTCGGCTTTTCCCTCTCCCACTCCCCCGCTTGTGCTCTCTCGCTCGCATGCTCTCTCTCTCTCTCTCAAATAAATAAGTAAAATCTTAAAAATAGTAAATGAAACAATAAAAAGGAGAATTCTGAAACCTGCTGCATGAACGCACCTGGCAAACATCCCCCGAGTGGGAGGCGCCGTTACAGAGACACAAATCCTGCACGACTCCCCGGATATGGGCGCCTGGAGTCGTCCCAGCCCAGACACGGCACATGGGACGGTGGGGCCAGCGGCTGGGCGGGGAGCGGGCTGCTGCATGGGACGGAGGCCCAGCGCGGTGACTGCACAGTCGTGGGAGCGTGCTTAGGACACGGGACCGCACGCTTATGGACGGTTTAGAGGGAAAATTTCCTGTTACTCATTTTACCACAAGAGAAACATCGTAAATAGGACGGGTTGAGGAGAGTAAATCTCGTTCGGAGGAATAAAAGTGGCCACCAGACTCTGTGCCGTCCACTCCTGGGCATTGCCACTGGGGATATATACACCTACTCCTGGGTGTAAGTACGAATCCGGTCAAGCCATGCTTGCATTCACCCCAAGCTCACTTTACTAGCTGGACAGTAGGAACTCCCCGACGACCGCAGACGGACGGGTGGGTGTGGGACACGCGGGGTCCATGCGCAGGGGCTCGGTCTGACAGTATAGAGGGATGGCGTGCTGGCACCGCCCAGGGGCGGACGCTCCCCAGAGACACGACGTTCCTGGAGGACAGCCCGCCACGGGGATGGCAGACGCGTGGCTCCCTTTCCAGGAGGCACCAGCACAGACAGGTTCCCGGGGACAGGGAGGCACGGCAGGGATCAGCTGTGGCCCGGCGTGGGCCAGGTGGACAGGGTCTCTGCGCGGGGAGGGCCAAGCCCTGTGGGCAGCGGCGGTGGACGCTGGCTCTGGAATGTCCCCAAAGCCGCCGAATGACACACTCGTAATAGACGAGTTCCACGGTACGCGAGCTACAGCGCAACAACACGGTTTCTTAAAAACAAAACAAAACAAAACACAGAAAGGACAGACGGTGTGTAAGGAAGGGAAGTTACTTGGCTTTGCTGTGTCCTGGAACGAAGCATGGCCCACGCACTCAGCTCCCAGGGAAGCAGGTCCTCATTGGCTCAGAGCCCAGCCTGCAGGCGGGTGGGCAGGAGGGAGCCTGTGCACTGGCTTCTCGCTGTGTCCCCAGCAGGACAGACGGCAGCACCCTTTAAGGAATGACTTCTTGTGAAACATCCATGCCAAGACCCACCCGGGGACTGGACAGCGCTGGACCCGGAGGCAGGCATGGTCTACACCACCGACAGACCCCAAGGGTGGGCTCTGCCATCAGCGGTGCCACCAAGGGTCCGTGTCCCACTCTCCCTCCTTCCCTTTCAGGGATGAGGCAACAGGCACTTTAGCACGTTTTGAAATTATATATATGTATTTTTTAACAGGAAACACGCATATGTGATGGAAAATTCAAAGTGGACCCAAAGGGCTCCTAGACGAGTGAGGTCCCCGCAGCCTGCCACACTCCAGAGCCACTGTTAGGGTCGGTGGCAGTGATCCCAGAACTTTGCTCAATGAGTGTCCGTTCCCTGGTCTCCTTCCCTTGGCGTGAAAGCCACGGCGTGGGAACCCCGACCCTGCCCGCTGGGGCCGTCCACTGCCTTCACTGCACGGCGCGGGGCCAGTTTTTGCCGAGAAACTCATTTAGGGCACCTGAGCTCCGCCACCCGTTTTAATGAGAGTCGGTCCCGTCTCGCGGCCATGTGTGTACCCCTCCATGTGTTAGGGATGTTTCTGCCACGTATCAAACTCTGGGTTTGCAGGTTTTGTTTCTGTGGTCATGGGTTTCATGGCCGGCTCTGTGGAAGGTTCTGCTCCTGTTGCAAAGGTGGTCAATGGTCTGACAGTTTCTCCCGGATAATGCGTCTTTTTTTTTTTTTTTTTTTTTTTTTGGCTGCCTGTAAGGTTTCCCCTGGATGCTGGTTTTCCGGGCCTGGCTGTATGCTCCCTGGAGGTGTGGGTCCCCCTGAGGGCATGGTGCCAGGGGCTTGCTGGGTCCACGGGCTTCACATCATCGGCCGGTTCTGAAAGATCTGTGGGCTTTAACTTCTCGAGCTCACTCCGGCCACATTCCCTGCCCTCCCCTGAGCTGGTGCTCCGCTTACAAGGGCTTTAGGTCACCTGATGCTCGATCGGCCCTTCCCACCGCACCCCCACCCCCGCCAGGCTGGGCAATAAGGCCCTTTTCCGCAGCTCTGCCGGCTCCTACGAACGACGAACTTCTAGCTCAGCCAGGAGATGCCTCTCCCTGGCAGTGTCCTCCAGCGGTCAAACGGGAGAAGGGTTCTTGTACTGTTCTTGCAATAATTCTATCAAAATTAAAAATTTTAAAATATATTACTTTAAAATATCTACAAATAAAGACATTTATATAAAAATACACCTTTAACTCTGGCTTGACTGCGATGTAGGAAGTCACAGGAGACTACCCCCACCGGCCAGCAGGGCGAGCTGGCCTCCCCTGCCTGCTCGTCAGGCTCGCGGCGCCCGCGGGCTCACCTTGACCTTCCGAGGAGGCGGTGTTTGCGGAAGTCCTCGCAGTCAAGTTACTTTCTCCATCATGTCACTAATGAGCGTTTTGTGGACAGGTTCTCTGAGAACGTAAGCTTCTGGTTCCTCCTCGAATTTCCTGTGTATTAATGTGTGTAGCTGTGAACCCACGGGCCGGCTTTGGTCACAGGGTCGTAGCCCAGTGCTGTCTTTACTCGTCTCCACGACCGGGCTGTCCCGGGTCAGCGGGCTGCGCTCCCATCACACGGCCTCATCGGTCTCGACGTGGTTCTTCCCTTTCTGACTCTTGCAGACACGGGTTCCTGGGTCACCTTCCCAGGGACTCTGGTTCCTCCTGGGGCAGAGCCGCTCTTGGAAACCCGGGTCTGGTGCCGGGTGTGCGCCCAGCTCGGGGGGCGCTGTCGCCCCCCGCCACCCCCACCCAAGGCAGGGACGCACACGCTGGTTCACGTCTCCACACGTCTCTATCCACGATGTGTCCCGAGAAGGACCCATTCACACAGCTCCTGTCACTTCCTGTCCTGACTTGGACCTGCTCTCTCTGTCCAGCGTTTGTGACCCTTTTGCTGACATTCAGAAACCCAGCGTCCGTCACCCTCAATACACTTACTCGCTCTAACCCCTCTTAGCTCACTGGTCTCATATTTGTGGCCTCTCCTCGCCCTCGCCCTCGTGGCAGCCCCTCCCGGTCACTTGTAGTGGATGCCGCTCCCCCAGCCTGGGCGGGGCGAGGCCATTGTCTCTGCCCCCACCAGCCTGTTGTGCTTGGGGTCAGCCACAGGGCGCACCCGTCCCGACCCCTCAGCTTCCTGTTCTGAGGTTGGGGGTCTTCACCAGCAGGGCAAGGTCACCCTGGGCACAGGTAAGTGGGAAGGAAAGGGATCTATCGAGGGCAAAGGCCAAGGGTCACCCTGACGCCCAAACAGGTGGAAGGGGGCTCTGTGCGGGAGGCGTCCTGCCACGGACCCCACAGCAGGAGCCGGGCTGATGCTCGGGATTTGCAGGTGGCATTACTGGAACTGCTTTCCCACCCGCAGCTGCGTTCCAAAGGCCAAAACACCTGATAAAGAACCAATTAAACCCCTTTCTTCATCTCCTTCTGGTTCATGTGTCAGGCAGAACCTAATCTCGTGAAGGGATAGGCAGGCCCCTTATCTTCCCACCACAGGGAAATGGGCAACCCCTTCCCAGCAAAGACTTTGAACTCCTGCGGGGCGGAAGCAGCAGGGAAGGCGCAGGCCGGAGTCAGGGGAAGGAAGGAACTAGCCGCTTATCTGGGGACGGATGATGGGGGCACGGCAGGGCTTATGGTCAGCAAAGGGAAGGCAGTGGGGAGGTTGTGGGCAGAGCAGGCTCAGCTTCGGGACGAGGCAGCCGAGGGGAGGTGGAGACCAGCGGGCCCGTTCCCAGCACTGACGAGGTCGTCACAGGGTGCGAAGCCCACGGAGGATATTCAGAGCCCAGGGGGAGCCGGGCACCCGCCCCCAGAATGTGGGCACAGGGGTCTGGCCCGTGGGCCTTCGTGCTAGTGGCCTGGCTCATGGGCACCGCCCGTTCCTGGACACTCAGCAGCTGGGGCCCTGCCCCCAGGAACAGCACTGGGGTCCCTGCGGCCAGCCTGCAGCGACTCTGCGTGTGGGGCCCCCTCCTCAGCACCCTGTGGACCCTCATGGCCCTCTCATCCCTCCTGGGTAAGCACACCGGGTCGGTGGAGGGTTTGCGCTCTTGTTCTCGAAACCAGCCTCCGGAAGCGTGTGCTCTGGTCCCATCAACGGTTTTTCTGGTTTCCTCTCATGACTCCTTGAGCCTTGGAAATATTCTCGGGAGGGCACTGCCCTTCCAGAATGGCACGCAGCTTCCATGCCCCTGCGGAGCAGCTGACAAGCCCTGGTCACTCAGCGTGCCGCTCCGTGTGCTCCACGTGTCCTCCTGCCCCGTACCTGGCCCGGGGGGACAAGGAGGCAGGATGCCAAGGCCTGGGGTCCGTTGGGCTTTCGAAGGCCCCTTTGAGGTGATGTGGCCCATTGGAGCACACAAAGACACTATCCCGGTTGGTGCCATCCGCCTGGTGGGGCCCCCCGCACGGGACCCGCATGGCTGACCCCTGACCCCTGTGCGTCTATGCGCAAACATGCATGCGAGGGTCGTGCTCCTGGCCCAGCGGCTCAGCTGTCCCCGTGCAAATCCTGGCACCTTCATTTCGTTTGTTTATATTAAGTATGAAAAGGTCAACATCAAATGCCCCATGTTTTCCTCATTTCAAATCCGCAGAGCCCTAATTTGTGTTTTTCCCTTCCAAAGCATGTAGCCTCTCAGGAAAATTGCACAGAGCAAATAATTCAGCTATAAGGGTGCATTGAATTTGGGGAAATGTAGTACCAAATTAAATTAAAAACTGGCCATCCAGCACGTGATCAGATTTAAAAAGACACGGAGTGTATTCAATTGTGCCTAATTTCCATGACCTCTTTACAAAGAGAAGTGCCTTGGCTAGAAAATTCCTGAGGACGCCGCTGTCTACACTTAGGACTGGCTGGCCACGGGTGTGTGCTGTGTGTGAGGACCTGGTCCCAGCCCTGCTGGCCGACGAGCACGTCTTCTTCCTAAACAGTAGAACTGGCTGACCCCCGGGTAGTGTCCCCCGGAGCACATGGGCCAGCGAGGAAGTGAAGGTTCCAATCACACAGGGTCTGTCGCCAGACCAAAGGTCAGCCCCATCTGGCTTGGGGTGCAGCCGGTTCCCAGGGACAGAAACCCCCCAGAAGCGTGCACGTGAGCCACACCTCTCTGCCGGGACAGAAGGACCCTGCTCCCTGGGATTGCAGTGAACGCCCGGAAAGGCCGGGAATTGCGGGGCCAGAGTCGGGGGGGACCCTAGACTGAAGTGCTGAATGCAGGCTCGCGGTGGGGGGTGCAGCCCTGGACAGCCAGCTCTCCGGTCCAGCCCCAGCCATGTGCTCGTGGGCGCGGGACCATTTCATCCACAAGTCCTCACCGGCCTTTATGAAATGCAGACGGCACTGAGTACTGCAAGTTTTTCTTAAGTTTGGTGCAAAATCTAGCTTGAACTGTAACTGGCCTTTATTCCTCACTTACTGGGAGCATCTGCCAGTGTGTTTGATTTTGGGGTGCTGTCCAGAGCCCACTGGTGCATCACCTAATGTCTGGACGGTAATTGCACCACATTCAATTTCTGAGCCCTGAGGAGGTCTGCATCCCCAGACCGTCTGCCCCACGCGCATCCACATGGAGGAGGGCGCATGGTTTCATGTTCCAAAGCACTGAACCTGACATAATGGGGTTTCTCAGCATCCTGCAGGACGGGACCCGTGGTGAGCAGCAGGGCAACCCCCCTGCGGCTGGCAAGCTTCATCACGTCATTGTAAGTGCAGTTCCGGGGGGCTCTGGAGCTTGGGGGGAGCAGGCAGATGTGCAGGAGCCCTGGAGCTCTCCGTGGGTGACGCCCCAGAGTTCCCGAAGGCAGCAAAACTTTGACATCTGAGGACACACACGGGTTAGGCAGATCTTTCTTCCTCTTGCAGAGGGAACCAGCAAACTCCCACGAGCTCAGAGAAGCCCATGAAACAGGCTTAGGAGGGATGTGGAGGCCCATGGAAGCAGGGAGTCTGCGGAGGTCTGGACAACCAGGCTTTCCACCGCTGCTGGGGGAACCGTGGGGCTGGGGCTCTGGCCCAGGTGTCCTGAGGCTCCCACTGTGGCCCTCTACCGTGGGAAGTGCTGCCTTTGGCTGGGCCTGGGAAGGGGTGTGTGTTGGGTAAGGATCAAGGTGTGGCCGGCAATGCAGACCTACACACAGGAGCAGACCGGAGGGAAGACGTGCCAGCCCAGATTCTGGGGGGGACTGCCAGCAGCCGATGGGACAGTGGACTTCAGGCAGGCCACCATGACACTGGCACAGGCCAAGCTGGGGGTCTTGTGGGGATGGCCGAGGGGGACAGGCCTGGAAAGCGGCCCTGACTCGGTGACACAGGCCAGCCAGGGCCCTGACTACCTTCTCCTTCTATGTGCTGTGGGAGACGCATAAGCCCCGTCCTGGAGGGGGCATGGGGTGTGGCTGAAGGAAAGCTTTCCTTCTAGGGTAGCAGACACAGGGCTGGTCTGTAAAGGTGGGAGGTCTGTGCAGGGAGGGGGATCTGTGCAGGGAAGGAGGCTTATGCTGGAAGGAGGGTCTGTGCAGGGAAGGGGTCTGTGCAGGGAGGGAGGTCTGTGCATTGTGGGAGGACTATGCAGGGAGGGTGTCTGTGAAGGTGGGAGGTCTGTGCAGGGAGGGGAATCTGTGCAGGGAGGAGGTTCTGTGCAGGGAGGGGGTCTGTGTAGGGAGGGAGGTGGGTACAGTGAATGCGGTCTGTGCAGGGAGGGGGGGTCCGTGCAGGGAGGGAGGTCTCTGCAGGGAGGGGTTAGAGTCTGTGCAGGTAGGAGGTGTGAAGGTGGGTCGTCTGTGCATGTGGCCTGTCCGGCAGTGCAGTGGTTTGCCCGGCAGGGTGGGTGGTGCAGGCAGGTGGGGCAGAGGCGACGCTGACCACAGAGACGTCATGTCCCTTGGCTCTGGTGGTGCTGTGGGGCATGCCTTCAACACCGCTGCGTGTCAGCCCCGCCATGACCATTGGGCGTTGTCCAGAAACTACCTCCCATCCGCGTTGACCATGGCCAGCTGAGGCTCAGGGAGGACGTGGCTGTCCAGCAGGTGGCAGGCCCGTCGCTTCCTCCTCGCAGGGCCGTCAGCCTCAGCGGCCCCTCCGTTGCTCATGCCTTCTCTGCTCCGTGACACAGACAGGACCTGACTGACCTGATCTCTTCCGTTTACCTTGGAAATGCGTACACTCCTTTTGTTTTTCTCAAAATGTCTCCTTTATTACTTAATCACAATTGGGGTGCTCTAGTCCAGTGAGCAGAGGGGAGAGGATCTCCAGAGAGAGTGGCCCCTGGGAGCTGGTGGGGACCCCTGGGAGGGCACCAGGCAGCCGCTAGGGCAGCTGTCCACCGAGGCACTGAGCCTGTCGTGCCCCGTCCCCCCACCCCACCCCCTGACCTGGGACAGATCAGTGGAGACAGGTGGCTTTCCCTGCAGGGTTCCCCGGGGGGCCTCCTCGGGGAGGGGTCAGCTTGGGGGAAGGGACGCCAGCAGCAGCTGCTCCAGGAGGGACCAGCTCCTGGGGGCGGGGGGGAGTCCACGCTCTCCCCTTCCCTCCCCTGCGGTGGGCAAGAAAGATGAACCTCAGGGAAGTGGGCACCCCGCGCTGCCAGGAGGAAGTGGGGAGCCTCCGAGTGAGCCCTTCTGCCGGAGGGGCCGGGGCACCGAGCTTGTCTTGTTTACGGTCTTCTTCCTCGGCGGTCAGCATAATCTCCTAAGCTGCGCGCGGTTCCTCTGGGAAGCAGGTCGGGTGATACCCTAAGTACACAGGATGGAGTGATTTGGTGAAAGGTGAGGGCTGGCTTCTTCCCCTTGCCATAAACGTGCCGTGAGAGTGCGGGCGAAAGGAGCACTCCCTGGGCAAGGAGCCTTCCCGGCTTCTCCGGCTTCAGAGCTTTCCGGTAAGGAAATGCTTTGCATGCAAGACTCCAAACTAGGGAAGAAACATCTAGAAATAACAGAACGAGACGCTCCGCCCCCGTCACCTCGGTCCTGATGTTGCCGTTGACTGTGTGTGGCCGGTGGGCTGAGCCCAGTCTGCAGGGCAGGGCCTGGTGAAGGGGCTGAGACAGGCAGCGGGGCCAGGAAGGGACACCTGCTGGGAAGGATGGGCTGCCCACGGGGCTCTCGCTCTTCTCGGGCACCTCCGATCAGAAGCGTTTCTCTCAGAGCCTTCAAGTTCCTCTGCCTCTGAAGGCAGGGCCGCTGTGCCCTTTCTGCTGGAGCCCAGCACCTCCACATGCCCCACCAGACAGCCCTCGCCCCTGCTCAACCCGGGTCCCCCCCAAGCCCCGGCCTGGCAGCCCTCGCCCCTGCTCAACCCGGGTCCCCCCCAAGCCCCGGCCTGGCAGCCCTCGCCCCTGCTCAACCCGGGTCCCCCCCAAGCCCCACCAGACAGCCCTCGCCCCTGCTCAACCTGGGTCCCCACTCCACTTGTGAGGAAGATTAAAGATGTTTGCACTTTGCTCCAGACCAGCAACAGTCATGTACTGTGCTGAGGGAAGCAGCTGGAGACCACCCAGAGCTGAATATCACCTGAATTTCGGGGTGATGTTGTAAGACCCAGTGTAAAATTTCTCACTTGTCCTCGTGTTCTTCAGCATCGAGGGGCAGCTGACACAGAGTAAGCTGCACAGTGTCTACACTCGTGACACCACCACCGCAAACAAGACAAGAGATACCCCATCACCCCAAAAGTTCCTCGGGCCCCCTTGTGATCCATCCCTCCCATGCGCCCCGAGCCACATGCCCTCAGGCGCCAGGCAGCCTCTGACCTGCTTCCTGTCAGCACTGAAGAGTTGGCATTTTCTCATACTTTCGTACAAATTACGGACACAGGGTTCGCTTCTTTTGGTCCTGCTCATCCCGCTGCAACAGTAATGCTGACACTCACCTGTGTTTGTGCGTCAGGGTTTCACTTCCTTTTACATGTGGGTCGTGACCCTCTGGCGTGATTTACCACAAAACAGCCCAGGCCCATCCAAGTTGTTTCTACTTGGGTATTAATTTCTCCCTCCAGGCTTCTTTGGTTAGGGTTGGCATTCTTTGACTTTCCAATCTTTAATTTTTAGCATATTGTTTTTATATTTAAAGTGGGTTTCCTGGGGCCCCAGCGTGGCTCAGTCACTGAATCGTCTGCCTTCGGCTCAGGTCATGATCTCAAGGTCCTGGGATCGAGCCCCGCATCAGGCTCCCTGCTTCTGCTTTTTCCTCTCCCTGCCTGCCCATTTGTGCTCTCTCTCACTCAAATAAATAAGTAAAATCTTTATTAAAAAAAAATAAATTGGGTTTCCTATAGGGAGCTTCTAGTCAGGTATCGGTTTTTTTGTTTTCCAATCCGACCACCTTTGCTTTTTAATTGGGGTATTTAGACCATTTATATTTTATGTGAGGAGGGATAAAGCTTGGTACATCTACCATTTTTCTATTTGTCCCCTCTATTTTTTGTTCCTTTTTTCCCGTTTTCTTTAAGATTGTGGCTTTTTTGTTTGTGTATCGCTTGCATGTAATGTCCTCTGAAGGGTTTCCGGCTGTTTCTCATTGTTGTGCTCCGTGGTTGCTTCAGGCCTTAGGACACACATCTTTATCACACGCTGTCTTCTGGTGATGTTCTGCCAAGTCAGACCCTTACGGACCACACTGCTGTGTGCTGCTTCTAACATGCACTTAGGTAAACGCATTATAAATCCTGTGACACATGATTAATTTCTCACATCTCAGAGATCACTGTTCTATGTTGCCTGATGTCCAGTGTCTGGAAAATCTTTGTTTCATATGGTATTTCTGTGTTTTTATTTGTTTTAGGCAGGTGGTAAATCTGGTCCCAGTTACTTCACTGGGGAAGGGGTGGGAGAAGTCAAACCACTTTTAAAAATAACATTTGTAAGCCTTGCAGTTTCGCTGCAGAAAACATTGAAACTTATAGAAAAGTAAATTAATAAAATAAAACCCATCCCGAATCCCACTCATGGAGCGTTGTTCAGACCAAACCTTGCCCCCACCCAGTACCTCTT
This sequence comes from Lontra canadensis, assembly GCF_010015895.1. Taxonomy (NCBI): domain Eukaryota; kingdom Metazoa; phylum Chordata; class Mammalia; order Carnivora; family Mustelidae; genus Lontra; species Lontra canadensis. The sequence continues at coordinate 353,553 of NW_022631016.1, read as the reverse complement.
CTGTGCATACCCATGAGTGACAGTCCCCTCTCTGGTAGTTACAAGCACAGTGTACACACGTGGACCCCAATCGTTTTCTCCTAACATCACCGAGTGAACATTTTCTCATATCATTAAAGTTCTTTGGAACTTTATCTTTAGGTACTTTCTTCCCTCATTCGAGAGGAAACACAGCACCCCTTATGTGAATACCCGGTAACTTATGTGAAGAGTCTCCTTGTTCACGTCATTTCCACGATTCTGCTTACTAAAACGCAAGTTTGTCTTCACAATTTCATTTCCTCCGGGCAGATCCCTAAAAGTGACATGTCTAGGTTAAAGGAGCATAAGGCTTAACATAAAAGTGTACGTGTGCGTGTGTGCCCGTGTGTGCGTGTGCACATAGGTGCGTCCATGTGCACATGTATGTGTGCATGTGTCCACATGTGCATGCACGCGTGTGTGCGTGTGTCTGTGTGTGTGTGCGTGTGTGTGCAACCCCACATCACACATTCAGGGTGCAGGAGCCCCAAGTTGTCTCCCAAACACAGTGCATGGACCACCTCTAGACAAAGTGACAGGTCCCCAGAGCTGCTCAAAGAGACATCAGTGATTCAGGGCTGCTGGCCGGGTCCGGGGAGCCAGATCTGAGCTCACTAGAACTGTTAGAGGAAGTCCTAACTATAACACCGTGTTCTCGTAGAAACTGTGCCCCAAGACAAGATTTTCCTGTAGCAGCACTAATGTTGGTGTAAATGGATATTTACTCTTTGGGGAGGTAGAAAACGCTTCCTCGTGCACTTGCTGCTAAGGCCTCTGGGAGAAGGTGCAGAAACAGGGGAGGCCATCGTGCACAGCGGTTCCAGTGAGTCGAGGCCTGTTTGGGCAGAGAGCTGGGCTCACGTGACTGTGCTGGCAGACCTGGCCCAGACCCGCACGGCACAGCCCCGAAGGTATCCCAGTCTCAGCACAGTGCCTGAGGGGCCGGGGCCAGCTCTCCCAGAGCAGGTACACGGGAGCTAGGGGCCTCCTCCGCCAGGTGGCCGAGCCCCAGGTGAGCCAAGAAAGGAGGGTTTCTCCTGAGCCAGCAGCGGTGTGCAGCGGGTGGGCCTGAGGGCAGAGGCAGGCCTGTGGGGAAGCACCCACCTGACTGCCCCCTGAGCCCAGCTGCCCTGGGCCAGGCTGCCTGTGGGCGGGGAGCCGTGGGGACGCTGCCGGACCCACCTCATAGCCCAGGGACAGCACTGCCGGCCTCCCCCGACCCAGGCGTCCCGGGACAACTGCCCGCCTCCACGGGTTCCCATGAAGGTCCGGGAGCAGCATCGGCCCAGGGCTGCCCTTGCCTGCCTCGCAGCCCTTCTCCCGGTCAGGCCCCTTCCACAAGCTGCTGACCACCGGTGTTTCTGGGTTCAGACCCCTGTGGGCTGTACCTGCCCTTGGGGCTACACCTGCTGCTTCGAGGTCGGTCTGACACTCAGGACCACTCGGCTGGACGCCCAGCAGGCAGACTTGCTGCCTTTGCTGAGAAGCCAGGTTGGAGCAGCCTTGGCCCTGAACCCCCAACTGCAGCGGAGGAAGAGCCTGACCCCTTTCCAGACGAACAGCCCTGCGAGCGGCTGGACTGGGCAGTCCCCCCACGGCCACAAGGGTGCTGACGAGAAAGAGGGGCCCCTGCTCCTGCTGTTCTCCACACGGAAGGCCCCTCCCCGGGGCTCTAACGTCCGACCCGTGACACATGCAAAACTCCATTTGAAGGTAGAGCTTCCCCTCCCCCAGCTTGGCAGGTCCTGGGGGCCTGCGATAGGGGAGGCACCGGAGTGGAGGGCCGTGGCACTGACCCCAGTCCATCTCAAGGCTGCTTCGTCTTCTTCCGGGGCCTGAGTCGGCAGGAGGGAGAGCGCTCGTCTGCTGAGGTCCTCCCGGCCCTCGAGGCCCCGCCCTCATTCTCCCTCTGCCTGGGGATCTCAGGCCCTCCGGGGGGCCCCTCGGCGCCCCAGGATGGGCTGGTGAGTGTTCAGCCTGAGCGGGCAGGAGGCAGCCGTGGGTGAGAGCTGCGTTCCTGGCCCCCGGGAGCCTCCAAGGCCAGGCTGAGCTATGGAGACGCCTCTCTCGCCTTGGCGATGAGGAAGCAGGAAGCCAGCGCAGCAGGTCTGAGTGGCAGGAATAATCAGATGTCACAAAGTCCAAGCCTGTAACTCCGTGAACTCTACTGGCAGGAGGAGCCATCCCCGTCCCGCTCACCCCTATTCTAAAAGCAGTGCTGGCACCAAGTAAGTGGTGTCTCAGCCCAGAGCAAGGCAGTTTGGGGCCCGAGACATCCCAGCTCAGCCTCCGGTGAGGACAGTGGGGGACGGCCAGGCCCCGAGGGGCAGGGGCTGCTGGTGCTGGGGCCCCGGCCTGGGAAGGCCAGCCCATCGCTGGGGAGCCCCATGGCCTCACAGAGGCCCAGCGTTGGTGTTTTGAGGTCACACAATGACAGGGCTCAACCAGGAGGTGCAATTTCCTCCTGATAAGCTCTGGCAGCTGCTCCGGGTCTTGGCCAGGACAAAGTCACTTTCCTCCACCTCCTTCCGGGTACCTTCCCGAAGCTGCCAAAGGCCGCGGTGGCCGGGCCTGCTGGGAACCAGAGGAATGAGCGGCAGGCTTGAGCGGCAGGGCGGCGGAGACGTCCTGACCTTGCCTTCCTCCGGGTCCAGGCCCGACCCTGCTGGACGCGGGTCCTCGCTGCCTCGAGAGGCATGGGGAGGCAGCAGCCCCCGAGGGCCCCCTGTCCCCCTGGTGCCTTCAGCTCTTCAGGCCCAAGACACGGTGAAGGGTGGGCAGTCATGCGCTCGACGAAGCTGGCAGGCCAGCGCCAGGCGGGGAAGAGGGAACGCAAGCGGCAGGCCCGAGTGCCTTGGAAGGGCTTTGCCAGCACGTCCGGAACAGGGTCTGCTGTGGACAACGGGATCTTTTTTTCTTTTAAAAACTGCAGTTATTTATTTGACAGAGAGTGAGCGAGTGCAGGTGCATGAGCAGGGGGGCGGCAGAGGCAGGGGAGGAGCAGGCTACTCGCTGGGCAGGGAACCCCATGTGGGGCTCAAACCCAGGGCCCCGGGGGGCAGGATCTGAGCCGAAGGCAGACGCTTCACCGACTGCGCCCCCCGGCGCCCCAGACAGCAGGTTCTTGAGAAGCCGCCTGTGCAGCTCACCGCACACACGCCCAGAAGCCCGGCTGCCGGGAGCCCCTCCCCACTCCGGAAGGCAAGGAGGACGCCCTCTGTCTCAGCAGAAACCCAGCCTCTGCCCCGTCTGGTCACCGTGCACAGAGCTGGGTCTGCGGCCCACGACAGCCACCCACACGCAGTGTGGCTAGCGGTCACATGCCGGGGGCAGGGGGACTGTCTTGGCCACGGGCCGTCACCAGTGGGCCCGGGGAGCCACTCCACCCTGAGGTGACCCACAGCCTGCAGTGCAGGTCCTCCGGGCTCTGTCCACTCACGTGTCCAGCCACATGTGGGTACAGCAGCACCCGGTGAGCAGGGGTTTCTTTCTTTTTTTTTTTTTTTTAGATTTTATTTATTTATTTGACAGAGATCACAAGCAGGCAGAGAGGCAGGCAGAGAGAGAGGGAGAAGCAGGCTCCCCGCTGAGCAGAGAGCCCGACGCGGGGCTCGATCCCAGGACCCTGGGATCATGACCTGAGCCGAAGGCAGAGGCTTAACCCACTGAGCCACCAGGCGCCCCAGGCAGGGGTTTCTAACAACGAGGTCTGAGTGGGTCCGTCCCAGCGCCAGTCAGCTCCCCCGCTCGCCCTCAGCAGACCGCCCGCTCACACTTGGACTTGTGCTCCTGCTGTGGCTGCGACTGACTCTAAGGCCGGCCACCCCATGGGCGCTGCTCTCCCGAGACCCGCCCGTCCTGTGTGTTTCTCGCTAACGGGTTTGGAGACTTCGGACCAGCAGAGACGCTCAGGGAAACGTGCGGGCGCTCTCTTTGCTCAGGAGCGGGGCCAAGAGAAGGGGGCCGGGAGGCAAGTGCAGTAAACAGTAACACGGCTGTCCGCATGCGGCTCGGCCACCCAGCTGCAGCCCCCGAGGGACGCCCCTGCCCCCGCGGGTCAGGCCTGCTGGGTTAAACCAGGCTGGACAGGCCCCGTGAGCACCGGGGCGGATGCCCTTGGGTGGTCAGAGCTAGCCCGAGTCTTCCTGAGGAGCACCCCACGCCAGCCCTTCATCGGGGTGCCACAGAAGCAGGCCCATGTGCCGCCACAGCTCCCGTCCCAGGGAAAAGGGCCACGGTGCCCGGCCACTGTTTGTTTACTTCCCAGGGGGTGGGTGTGCCAGGCTCTGCCTTCTGGAACCCCAGTATCTGATCACAGCCGGGCTGGCGCCACCTGCCCCTTCCGCCCCCCTCACACACTTAGGGAGCGCAGAGAACGAGGCCGGATAGGGACGCAGAAGTCCCGGAGGCCCGGGCCCAGCTCTGCCCTCCGTGCTTGCCCCCCATACCAGCTCTTTGCCTTCCTGCGAGCCCAGCTGGCAGAAGGCGATGTGATCAGAAAGTGATGTTGGGTCCTGGGGTCTGCAGCAGGAGCCCTGATGGTGAGACGGTCCTGCTCCTTGCTGAGGTCCTGCCATGCTGATTTTCCTGTGTTTGAATGTCACAACACCTGGTTTCATTAATTGTTCTCGACCCACATCCTTTCCTTTGCTGATTAGGATGGGGTAAGCCACAGGGGACCAAGGTCTGCTCCCCAGGTCTTGTGCCTCTCTCTCTGGGCGCGCACCGGGCCCTCGCCACCATCGGAGGGCAGGCTGAGTGTGGTCAGTGGCCCGGGTGGGCCGCGGACTGGAGCAGGGCCCAGCAAGTGGTGCTTATGGGCCCCTGGAGCACGGGATGGGGGCTCTGGGTCGCAGAAGAGCAGCCCCAAGAAGGTTCCTGAGCTCCATGTGCGGCCCAGATGGACTCGAGGAGCCCTGGGGTCTCTCTGCTCGCGGAAGTGCCCCCCTGGCTTCTTTGCCCATCCCCCCACCCCCCTCCGGGGCCCCCGCCTCCACCCTGCATCCAGCACGCCACTGAGAGTGAACCTGCAGAAACCACAAAGACATCTGCACCCTTGGGTTATCTGAGCAGCTCCCTGTGTGTCTCCCTAATAAACAGGTGGCAGTGCAACCCTAAGTGTTACAGGGACCCCTCCAGGCGCTAGGGTATTAGCACCGAGCCACACAGACAGACCCTGTCCCGTGGAGCCCCAAGTGAGCAGGAGGGGAGAACAGGTGCCAGGCCCATGAGGTGGGGGGCTTGGGGGGCACCGTCTCCACAGGTGGAGGCCATTGAGACGGGCTTGGAGGAAGGGTGGCCCCCACGGAGGCCGGAGCGGGGTCTGAGGTGGCAGTGTGGGGCTGGGTCTCCAGGGGTCAGCAACAGGTGGCTGGGGCCCACTCCCCTTTTAAAAGGACCAGTCAGCCTCCCAAGAGCCCCAAGAGCCTGGATGGGGACAGGGAGGTGGCCCGGAAGCAGGGGCAACTGAGTATCATGTCCTTGCCTGTCCTCCTCCGACGGCCACGCACTCAGAACACCCATGACCTAGTTCTGCTCCTCCGGGAACTGACTAAACCCTATTATCCCAGCCAGACACACTTTTTCTTGTCTTTTTCTGTTTTTCCAAGGCTGAATTTTTCTAGAGCAGTTTTAGGTTCACCCAAACATGTCGAGGAAGGGGTAAGGATTTCCCATCTACCTCCTGTGCCGCTAAATGCACAGCCATCGCCACTATCAGCAGTGATGCCCTTGCCATCCCTGATGAGCCCGCGTCACGGTCACCGCCCAGCGTCTGTGGTCACATCAGGCTCACTCCTGCCTGTGGGCACTCTGTGGGTTTGGACAAACATGTGGTGACAAGCATCTGCTATTAGCATCCTCCCGCCGTCCTGAAGGCCCTCCTGCTCTCCCTGCTCACCTGCTTGGCCCCGCCACGGCCTGGCGGCCACTGGTCTTCCGGCCATCTCCATAGTTTCGCCTTTTCGAGAATGTCATAGCGTTGAGCGCTCCGTAGGCAGCCCGGTCAGACGGGCTTCGGTCGGTAACACTTGTCGAAGCCCCCACGCCCTCACGCTGTGCTAGCTCACTTCCTTTTAGTACTGGGCGGCGTCGAATCACCCGCAAGGACCCTGGTTCTCTCGAACTCGCACCTACTGAAGGGCATCTTTGTTGCCTCCACGTTCGGACAACTCCAGACGGAGCCGCCGCAAGACTCTGTGGCTGTGTTCGTGTGGATTCCGCTGGGGAGTGCAAGCGACACGCGCCGCGTCTTCTCACGCCGTCCCTCTGCACATCTTCTTGGTGAAGCGTCTGTTGAGGGCTTTGGTCCTTTTTTTGATAGCGTCGCTCGTGTCCTCACTGTTGAGTCCTCAGAGTTCTTCACAGGCTGTGATCGTTCTTCGTCAGATGCGTCCTCGGCAGGTGTCTTCTCCCAGCCCGCGCCGGTCTCCTCGTTCTCTCGTCTCTGTCTTCCAGGGCAGGCGGTCTGACGGCCGCGAGCCGCGCTTTCCCTGCTCCTCCTCTCACGGGTCGCGCCGCTGGTGGTGCGTCTAGAACGTCACCACCAAACCGGGGCCAGCCGCGTCTCCCCTTGCTCGGTCTTCTAGGAGGTTTACGACCCGCACTTGCCACCGAGGCCCGCGCCGCAGGTGGAGGCCCGCTAAGGTCTGTGTCCCGCTGCTCCTGCCGCGCGCGCCGCCGTTCCCGCACAGCTTGCCGCGGAGACGGTCTTCGCTCCTGGGTCCGAGGTCGGGACCGTGTGCCGGCGGGTCTGTCCCGGCAGCTCTGTCCTTCCGCCAGCACTGCGCCGACGCCGTGGCTGCGGTGTATGCGAGTCTCGAAGTCGGCGAGTGCCGTCCTGGACTTTTTCTCCCCCTGTGCTGTGCTGGCCGTTCTGGGTCTCTTGCTTCTCCATATAAACTCTGGAATTCGGTTATGCCAATCCATAAATAGGTTGCACACTTGGATGTTAACACCTGTGTGACACCCCCTCCCCCAGCTTGTCACCTCTGCAGCCCTGGGTTGCCCCACGCTTGCCCCTCCCCTTTAGAGCGTGGACTCAGAAATCAGGTTGTCTGAACGTTCCCTCGCACGGATCAGCGGCGAGCAGGGGCTTCTCCGGGAATGAACACAAATTTTGCTTTGAAGTCAAACATGGCCCTGTGTGGGGTCAGGGGATGGGTCTGACACTTTAGGAGGAGGTCTTGGGTGAGTGGGGCCTGTGTCTGGAGCAAGGGCCGGCTCCACAGCAGTGCTCGCACAGCCTTGCAGGCAGGACTCAGGCACAGCCGTCCCCACGGGCCTATCCCGGCTGCAGTGCCCTGGGGAGCTGAGTGTGCCTTGGGGGGTCTGCAGACACCCGGCCTTAAGCCTGAGACCACCAGGTCTCTAACTTCCTCACCGAAAGCCCGTTACTCTCTTCAGGGAAGGCAATCCAGGTGTCAGGCGCCCCCAGCCACAGCCAAGCTCTGGGGCCCATGGCTGGAGCCCACACCGCCGGCCCCACAGCTCCAGAGGACCTGCGGCAGGAAGGAGGGCCGCTGAGGCAGGAGGGCAGGCTGCTGGGGGGAGCTGGTGCTCCCAGGAGGGGACCTAAGAGGCCTGTCGGTGATGAGACTCATAGCGACATTTCGAGGACAGCATCCGCTTAGTCGTTGTGGGAAGTCAGGGCCCGATGGGCACTGACCTAGCCTGCGCTGCGCCTGGTGGGACCTGTGTTTGGGGACCTGGCCTGGGACATCCAGCCTGGCACGGAGGGATGGGCTCCCAGGAGGGACAAGCGTGCATTAGCAACCCTCCTTCTCCTGGAATCTTGGAGTCGGTGGGCAGGCCGCCCCTCCCACACCCCGAGTGATAACAGGGTTGGTGTCCCAGACACGTGCTCGAATCCCCCCGCGGTCCCTTCCACTGGGAACCCCGAACAAAACGCAGCCGCCGGCTGCAGGGACTCCGCCAATGCAGTGAGACAGAACAATGCATCATGACCTCGGGCAGATTACCCCAGTGTCCCTGACCCTGCGCCTCATAGGCTTGGCCTTAGGGGAGACACCAGGTCCTTGGCGCAGACCCCGCCCCCAAACCACATCACCCTTGGTCCCACCCCCAAGACCTGGTCTTCCCTAGCCTCCTCCCAAGGCCCTCACAGGCCTCTCCCTCTCTGGCCCTCACAGGCTCCGCCCCCACAGGCCCCGCCCTCACAGGCCCTGCCCTCCTCCCCCCTCCCCCACCTTGGGCTTTAATGGGGAGGAGTTGGAGGGGAGTGGGGAGCGGAGACCTGGAGAGGCCGGCTGGACAGAAGGATGAAGGACAAAGCGCCCAGAGGCAGTGAGACATCCTGCTGGGGTCAAACGCTGCACGGGCGCAGTTTAAGGCATCTGTGCAGCCCCGCCCGCCGACCCTGAAAGCCACCCTGGACGTCCTGCTTGAGATAGGGGTGCCTCAGATGCTGGAGCACGGCCTCTGTCCCGTGTCAGACTAGGGGTGACCTCAGGGACACCCTCCAACCACACCCTCCCCCAGCCCCCACCTTTCCTCCCCACTTCCTCTCCTCCCTTCCCCCAAGTCCCAACCCCCCACTTGCCCCCTACAACCCCCTCACCGCCCCCCCAACCCCCTATCCCTCCCCTCTGTGGCCCTGTGGACCCAGCAGGCCTCCTCACCTGACCTCCTCCCACAGCCCCCGCAGGCCCCAGCACACAGGATTTCTGCTGACACAGGAGGCAGGCCAGGTTCTGGGTCACCGCTGGGTGCCTTTGCCCTGCTGTCCTTCCTCACAATGTCCCTCACTCCTCAGCTCCTCCCAGGCTCCCAGCACAGCCTCCTGAGCCCTCCGCTCCCCAGTGGGCAAGCTCCCCAAGCTCGGGGTGCCCCTGGCCTCAGCACAGCTTGGGAACAGAGTGCTCCTCTGACCAGACCCTCCCCACGAGGCTGGTGCCCCTGCAGAGGCCGAGGGTCAACTCTTTCCAGGAGGAGATGCTCTCAGGACGCCTCGGCCCACTGCTCACCACCCTGTCTAGTTGCCGCTGCTGTTAGGGTCATTGGTATTGCCTTGGGTGACCGTGCATGGCTTCAGAACCCTGGGGAGAGGCGGGGGTGGGGGTAGCTGGGAGGGAAGGAGGGAGGAGAGGAGGGACTCAGAGGGAGGACCCAGAGCCAGACGTGGGCTGGGGGGGGAGATGGACCTTTGGGGCAGCCAACAAAACAGCCCAGAGAGGGCCCCCCACATTGCTCCTGCTGCTTTCAGAAGGGAGGCCCAAGAATTGTCTGGAATGGGGGATAGGGGCTCAGACAGGCAGGGAAGGGGAGGCTCAGGGTTTTAGCCGCCCTGGCCGGTCCAGCCCTGGGGCCCGAGTCTGGCGTGGCCTGCGGCTGCCTTTGCACAAAGGCTATGAGAGGTGGTCCAAGGCACCCTCTGCCCGAAACGGCCGCATAAACATTAATTAGCAGAGGTTAATATATAATTCTGAACCGCGTGGGGATCTCAGCAGCGCCAGAGCTATTGTTTGATAAGGGTTTAATGAGAAGAAGGAGGGAAACACCGATAAGAGCGGGCTTTCATTGTGAGCGGCATCAAGGTCAGGGTGGGAGGAGTCGGCGGCCCGCAGGGAGCACCCCCAGTGCTGCCCCGGCCCTGGGGCTCCACTCATGGCAGCACTCAGCCTTGTCCCCGTCTCTGGGGCACTGTCTCGGCACAGGGCGCTATTGACTGTTTCGGGGGTGATTTTATTCTTTCTATCTTGTATTTACATCCCCTGTCAAGGGCTGCAGCCTTGACAATGGGCCTGTCTGCATAGGTCCACCCCGCCCCCACCGCAGCCCCAGGAGCCCAGGCCTTCCCATCTCTGTGGTTTTCCCTCTTGGCTGACAGAGAGCCATCCTAGGAGGCAAGGTCAGGGAGCCAGTGGGTGGGCACAGAAGATTCCTTTCTTGCAAACAGGTGAACGTGGCCCAAGCACCTGGGGTTTGAGGTGAAGATAGGCTATGCCACAGACAAGGCTCACCTCCCGGCCTGTCCCAAGTTCGGGGGATGTGGCACAGCACCCGTTTATGGGCCCGGCTGTCCGCGGGGAGCAAGGGAGCTGACTCAGTGCTGACACCTGCTCTTCCCCAGAATAACCCTCCAGGGCAGGGTAGGGCATGGTGGGTGGGGCCCCAGCCTTCCAAGTAAGTGGGAGAGGAACAATTCAGGGGCCCCTCTCCCCAGCCCCACCCTCCACCTCTGGTTGCTCCATCCACACAGGGACTCTGTGCCAAAGCCAGGAGTGCTCTCCTGTGTCAAGGCCACGGCTCTCCCCTCACCCTTCCGGGAGGCGGGCAGAGCTCCCCCGAGCCTCTGGGCCCAGCCGCCCTCAGATGAGCTGATACAGGAAGGAATAGTGGAAGGTGATCCGTGAGCATGTCTGTCGCCGCAGGTGACCCCCAGCCTAGGGCCCTGCTCCAAGACCTGCAGAGCTCCTCGTGCCCAGTTTCGGGGCACACAGATGTACCGGCTTTGTTTCCGACATCCGGTCACAGTCGCGAGGACGGCTCTCCAGGAAGACGTGTTTAGTGAGCTGGGTTCCCCCCTGCCTGCCTTTGTCTCCTGGGCGGCGGCAGGTGGACAGTGCCAACTCCGGAGGCACGTTTGGGGCCTAGCATGGGGGCGGTGTGGGGGCGATGGGAGCTGGGCGTGAGGAAAACCCCAGAGCAAGGTCCCAGGAGAAGACCTGCGAGTGTGCACAGTTTCTAGCCAAGCAGGGCTGTCACACGCATCAGATCGCACCCTGAGCATCATGGTGTCAAGAAAGCAGCTCTGGGGGCGCCTGGGTGGCTCAGTGGGTTAAGCCTCGGCCTTCGGCTCAGGTCATGGTCCCAGGGTCCCGGGATCGAGCCCCGCATTGGGCTCTCTGCTCAGTGGGGAGCCTGCTTCCCCCCCCCCGTCCCCGCCTGCCTGCCTCTCTGCCTACCTATGATCTCTGTCTGTCAAATAAATAAAACAAAATCTTAAAAAAAAAAAAAAAAGCAGCTCTGGATGTCGTCAGACATTTCATAATCAGCAGCCAGCCCCCTGCTACAAGTCAGGAAGCTCTCGCCCGAGGAGCCCACCCCTGCCCATGCACCTGTAGGCAGGGCAAGGGGGGGTTAGCTGGGGGCGCTCTGTGCTATGGGGGTCCTGGGCATCCGGGGGTAACTCGGTCCATAGACAGGGAGATGGGGAAGGCTGAACGTCGTCCTGGCTCTCACTGTCTTTGGAAACCTGCCATGTGATGGGAAGTAAGTTCCTGGGTTGCTGGGCCTCCCCACTGCTGCTGCCCCAAACCAGCCCTCTTAGGCTTTTGCTTCTCCCAGCAGAGGCCCCTGGAGCTGCAGTGCTGTCCAGCTGGGACCTGCAGGCACGGTGTGCTGGGAAGAGGTGGCAGTTGGGGTTGGGGGCTTGCTGTCCGCTCGCAGAACACCCAGTAGCAAGGGCCGTCTGGGCACACTGGCCAGCTGGTGTACTGCATTCTGGCTAAGCTCTGCTCTCACGTCACACCCAGGCAGGGGCTTCGCCGGGACCGTCACAAGCGGCCTTCTGTCTGCACAGACAGCCGCCTGCACCTGCGTTCACGGCTTCTGACACTGGACAGTCACGGAGCCAGAGGGCTGAGTGCTGTTGTCATCACTCTGTCTGATGGATGAGGCCCAGAGAGGTTCAGTAAGTCCCCAAAAGACACACAGCCGGCCTGTGGCAGGGGCAGGACTCCCCCAGGCCCTCTCTCCACACAAGCTGCCCCAGAGGGAAAATGTCCGAGTGCAGGGCCATGGCAGGGCAGGGCCCTGCTTCTGCAAGTGTGTGATTTGTAGGGAATCGTGGAAGCCTTCAGCTTCCTCGCTTTCAGATGGGATTAGGAGGTGTAGCCGGTGGAGGCCAGGCCAAGCTGCGCCTGGGTTCCCATGGGTATCAGGTGAAGGCAGGGTGGGGCGTGGCAGGGGTGGGCAGGGGTGGGCAGCAGCCAGACCTATTGCTATTTTTCTGTGTATTTAATACCGATCTCCAAACAGGGAAGTGGGGGCAGAACAATGGGCATGTTCACTCCCGGACGGAGCCGGCCAAGTGCTCGGTCCGCAGCCTGACGGCCCCCCACGCTGCCACCAGATGCTCAGCCCGTGTCTCTGTCGGCTGTGGGGTCCCGCGTGCCCCAGAGCAGAGCGTGGTGTTTCTTGGCGGGTCTGTGGGAATGCCACAGGCGGCTAGGTAAGGGCCACCTTGGTCCCAAACAGAAAACTCGGCAGACACTCAAGAACCCCGGCCAACGGTTCACGCCGAGGAGCTGGGCCGGCCACGAGCAGAGCACTGCACGTTTGAGATGGCGTCAGAGTCCAGAATTACTGAAACCCAGTCCCTGGGCGACTACATGCCGAGGAGTTGACAAGCGAGCCTCCTCTCCTCTCATTTGTCAGAGCTCGGGGGGGGTCTGCAGGCAGGCCTCTGCCTGGCCGAGGCTGTGGGGCCCCGGGGCCCCAGCTCTTACGCAGGGCTGCCCCGTGCACATATCCAAGGAAAACAGCCTTGTTTTCACAAGCACACAGCAAATGCAGGAGAGATTGAGTTTTGAAAATATTGTTCCTGAAACCCACACTCGCGGCTGGTGTGTGCTGGTGGCTTGGCTGGGCTGGCATCCTGGGTTTGGGACAGCAGTGCCCACCCTGGGGTTTGGCTGAAGCCGGTCAGGGAAGCACATGAGAACCGTGAGGAAAAACCCGACTTCATGTGTTCCCTCCCACCCCAGATCTCCGGGGCCAACTGCAGGGGCCTTCCTGCCGGTGCTGGCCTGCCTGGGGGGCTGCTGGGGGCAGGGGCGCGGCTCCTGCGCCCCTCACTCCCTCCACACCCTCTCCCGGGCCAACACTCAGCTGCTGCTGGGTCCCCGGTTCTTCCACAGGATCACATTCCATAAATCCAGCAATGATTTCTGGAAAGAAGTCCCAGGTTGTACTCGACATGGCTGTGTCTCCTTTACGGTACAGGTGACCCCAGCCCAGCCAGGGTGGCCCAGGACAGCCCGTGGACACAGGCGCCCTTGCTGCACACCCCCAGTTGGGTGCTCGAGGCCGGGCTGTGGGTTCTGCCTAACAAGGTCTCGGGAGGGAGTGGTGACATGGGCCCCAGGGGCAGATCCAGGATGGAGCAGGTCATCTCTGGCAGGGGAGGCAGTGGAGGCCACAAGGAACACAGCTGGACTCCGAAGAGGCCCTTGGGCTCCAGTCTGAGCCTCTGGAACCTGTGGGGATGAGGAACCCCCAAATCCAATGCCCCAAATGGTCCTCGGGGTAAGGGACTCGGCATGCCTCCCTCTCACCTCCTCAAGCTGGGCACTGACACGTGAGAGTCCCAACCCAGCTGGTGCTGGCTCCTAGAACCCGGGGACACCGAGGTTCCCCATGCACAGGGCAGGGCAAGAGAGAGCAGTGAGGGCCAGCAGTCATCTGCTATCTCTCTGTGCCTCTGTTTCCTCACCTGCGAAAAGGTAATTACACCCCTGGTTTCAGCATCCCCCAGCCCTGCTTTCACCCACATTTTACCGAAGTTGAGAAACTGAGAAACTGAGGCAGAGAAAACCCCCATGCCCAGCTGCGCTCCACGAGCCCCCAGGAAAGCCTGTGTTGCAGCCAGCCAGTGAAGCGAGCACCCAGCAAGTCTCGGGGCCAGGGCCGGGGCCGCTGTGTTCCAGAGCCATGCCAATGGCCCTGCAGAGGGTGGAGACTCACACTCACTGCCTCTGGGACAAGCTGGGGACAAGTCCAGGGCTGCTGCCCTGTGGTGTGGGGCCGGCAAGGCCTGCACACAGCTCATCTCGGGGGAGGTGTCTGTGGGGAGACCCTGATAAGGGCCCCGTGACAGATTGTGTGCTGAGGTCGTCTGTGAGGTGTCCCAAGGGGACAGGCAGGGGCGAAGCATTGGTGCCCGCAGAGCCTGGCGGGGGGCCCCAGCTATGGCCATCTCCGCACCCTTGCCACCTGGAGGCTCTGGTTGGGGACAGTCCTATGGGACATGCACTCGGAGCTGCCATCCCCAGCTTCCATGTCCTCTGGAGTCCAACACTTATCCCGAGAGAGTAGGGTCCCCACCAGGGCCAAGGCTGGGGAGTCTGGGGGCCTGGAAATTACCATGTGGACCACTGCCCTCCCTCTGGCTCTGTCCTGACCGCTGACCCTTCCCCAAGGAGGCCAGAGGGCCAGTACATGCTCCCTGACCTCTCCTGGCCTTCGGTCAAATGCCTGGGTCTTTAGGGACCGGACAGCCTCTCTCGGGTCCCCTCCTTCCAGCAGGCTGGGCTTCTCCACGGGGCTTATTTCTGTTCTGGGGTGTTTCTCGCAAGGGTCTAACAAGCAGGTATGCTCGGACAAGTCTGGACCAACACGGGATGGCCCCCTGGGTGGGGGTGCCTCCATGTCAGCGGGACTGGGTGACAGGGTCCAGGCCCCAAAGGGAGTTCCCCCGACCATCCCCAGGACAGAGAGAGAAGCTTATCCCTGCAGTGTTTAGACCTTCCCTCTCATGGCCGGCTCAGGCCTGCCCAGGGCCAGGAGGCTCGAAAGGCTCCCAGGGCCCGGGAGGTCCCAGTGAGTAGTGGGGTGCAGGGGACAGACTAGGTGGGACAGAGGCACTCCCAGGGCTGGGGGCCCCTCCTGCCTGGGCATCAGCGAGTCCCCCAGGCAGGGGCAGCCCCCTCCTGGGGGCCGGGTTGAGCCCTGTCCCAGAGACATGGCAGTGGGCACAGGCTCACACACTTGCCGCTGAGCCCAGGGGAGCTGAGCAGGACGGCGAGTCCCTTTCCCCTGGCAGCCCCAGCAGGAGCACCGGGAGCACAGACGCTGGTGGGTGGGAGCAAGCTCCTCCTCCTCTGCCTCCTGAGGGAGGCAAAAGCCAGCTTCTCCGGGGACAGGAGGGGGCCAGTGCGTGTGCTGGGACCTTGACGCTGTGCCCCAGGACACGGAGTCCCCCCAGAAGCGGTTCCGTGCCAGCCAGGTCTTGCATGAGCAGCAATTCCCATCTGAAAGGCTAATTTGTGTAAATGCTCTCATAGGAATGCGCCTTCCCCACCACACATTCCTCTCTGTGAAAATTTTCCACTGTCAGGTGAATGCTGCTGGGCCCCGGATGCAGAAGGCTCCTGGTCGTTCTCTGGGGGAGCCCAGCTCCCACACTCCTGCTGACTTTGGGTTGAGGTAACACCTGAGGTCGTTGGAACCCTTGGTGGGGCGGTCAGGGACAGAGCTGGCCTGACCACAGGGCCGGGGTCACACAGCCAGAGGGCTCTCGGCCAGTGCTCTGCGGCCTGGCAAAGCAGCAGTTGTGGGGGGGGCAGCTGTGGGCTCACAGTCAGCATTTGGGAGCTTAGACGATGGTCAGCGAGCCTCGGTACCCACTCGAGTCCCAGTGGGGTCCTGACTTGAGCTTACTGCAAGCCCCCCACGGACAGGGCCCCACGGCAGGAGGTACAGAACACTGGTGCCACGCTTCCCACGTGAGGGTCCCACTGGGGCTAGTGACAGACCTCCAGGGGCAGCAGCGACACACCAGCCATCCTACCCACGTACTTGCTGAGGACAGCTCTCTGGGCTGTGCTCCTGGTGGACCAGACCCGCATCTGCCATCCCTGTTCTGGGACGTCCACTCAGAAGGCACAACGTGTGGAAATGAGACATGAGTGGGGCCACGGGACGCAATGCCGTCCCAGCCCCAGCTTTCGCAGTAGGCAGAGGCAGCCCGGGCTCCAGTCCCGCTGCCCAGGGCCCGCCTCCCCGCAGGTGCCCAGACCTGCCGGCTTTCCCAGCACCTTCTCCAGCAGCAGGAGGCGGCAGGCTCATGGCCCCCACCCCTCGCAAGGACAAGTCTCCAGGCTCCCCAGGTCTCCCCAGCACCCTCTGGAGTGTTTGAACCCAGGGCTCACTCTGAGACCTCCAGTTCTTTCTAAATCCGGACCTTGCCAACCAGACTTGAAGCCACTGCTTACACTGAAGGGTGCAAGTCAGAGGACAAGCGCATGAAAATGGCCCGTTTTCCGCGTGCGCTCGTAGGAGTCCTGCAGATAGCCCAGCAACAGAACTGCCATTCTTTGCAGAAATCTCCCTGGATTCCTTTTAGAAGAAACGCTATCAGGAGTGAGCGCGTTAACAAAACTCTGTCCAGCCCCGTGAATGGGGCTCGTCCGAGAGCCCCCAAAGCCCTGGGCCCGGCTGCACACGGCAGCCTCTGCAGGAACACAATGTGCATTGTGCTTCCCCCGGGCGGCCAGCATGGGGCTCGGGGCCCGCGAGCCTCCTAAACCCTCGGCACACACCATATCGGCCCTCAGACAAAGCCCAGCGGCCCCACGCAGCCCCGTCCGGCTATTGTCTCCAGCCTCTCAGGCTGTGTGTTTGCTCTGGGCCTGGCCTGATGCTATCGATCACCAGGTGAGGTGGGGCTCTGGGCTGGGCAGGGAGGGCAGTGGCCGTCGGGCCCCCGGGAACCTGGCCCAGCTCCAGCAGCCTCGGGGGAGCCCTGTGGACTCCTCCTGCTGACACATTGGCTGTGCGCTGCCCTGTCCCAAGGAGTGGGGTGCAGGTTGGCCTACCTGCCCCTGGTTAGCCCGTCTCAGGGACAGGGACCCACAGCGGTGCATAGCACAGGGTGCAGACGGGCCCAGCTATGTAGGGGAAACTGAGGCTTGTCTGCAAAATAAGATCTTGCCCGAGGCAGGTGGGGGTCTGGACCAGGGGAGCGCTGGAGCATGCGCATCCCACATCAGCCTTCTGAGCAGAGATGGCTGGTCCCGCGTGGCAAGCAGAGTGTGGGAGCATCTGAGCTGGGGTGGGGGGCACACCCGCCTGGCTAAGCCACTCCCTCCTTCTTCAGCAATGTCCCCAGAGCCCGGGTGCAGAGGTCTCAGAGGGCGGCCCCCTAGGTGACAGGGCCCAGGTCCTGCTTCCCACGGCAAAGGGCGAGAATTCACAGGCGCAAATGGCCCCAAGAATAAGATCTGCGGTCTCTAGGCCGCTCTGAGCACAGGCCAGCCTTCAGAGCCTGGGTTCCCTCCCAGCCTGCACAGTCCACAGCCCTGGGTGCATTTTCCATACCCTAGCAGAGGGCCTCCATGTATGGAGAGGGTGGGCTGCTCCCTCAGCCGGCCGCCTGCTCCCGGGTCTGCTCTCAGGTCCGCTCCCAGCTGCTCTCCCCGGGCAGGCTCCCAGGTCATCAGCAGCTCTCCACCCCGGGCTCTAGCTGGAAGGACGGCTGCATTGCCTTTAGGGGTGAGGTCTCCCTCCCAGAGGGTGGGCTTGCGGAGGAATGGGAGCCACGAGCAAGTATCCTAGAAGACGGGCAAACCCGCACATGAGGCAGATCCAAAGGCTCCGAGTCCTGTGGGGACAGAGCCCCAGGGGGCCACAGGGCCTCGTGGGGAGCCCAAGGAGTAGAGTGGTGTGATCGCTCGAGTGTGAGAAGCTCCAGGGAGCGTCGGCTGAATTCCGGATGAACAACAACTTGGAGCAAAGCAGTGCTGGGAGGTGGGCAGGCCCAGAGTGCGGGAAGGAGGGCGAGAGACACAGGGTGACGGCGCTCCCCTCGTCTGCGTCTGCAGGTGCACGGCTTGTCTCTGACAGTTGCAGACGGGGGTCCCCTCCGCACGTGCGGACTGAGCAGGTGGAGGGCAAGCCCCCTCAGTCCCAGGAAGTCGTGAAGTGAGTCTAAAAGGAACATGAAGTAATGACCAGAACACAAACCGGCACCTTACCCAGAAAGACGGATTGATTGAGGGTGAGAAGGGGAGAGGCCGCACCTTGTCCGTGTGAACCACAGGAAAACCGGGGTGGCCGGGTGAACGTGAGAGCGGATGCTGGGCAAGAGTCTTCGAGCAGAGGGGTCTTCCGCACGATAATGAGCCCGTCCACCCTGAAGACAGACCAACCCTGTTTAAGTCACAGAGAGCAAAAGCTGGCAAGCCTAGAATGACCAAGCCACCAGCTGAGATGACAACGTTACTGCGTCCCTTTACTACTGAAATGAGCACAGACGTAGAAGATCTGAGAAAAGACGAACCAGTTCAGTGACCCCAGTTCTGACAGGGCCAGAACACACCTTCTCACCCAGAGCACATGGGGTATTTTCCACAAAAGCCCAGATGCTAAATCACGAAGCAGGTTTTAACAGATCTAGGAGGAATGACGTCATCCGTGTGGAATTCCGTGATCTCGGTGACAGGGGACAGGAGCGACCCACAAGTGTCTGGAAATGAAGCAGCTCCTGAGTGACTCACGTCAAAGAAGAAATCACAGCAGAAATCAGAGAGTATTTGGACATGAAGAAGGAAAACCAGCAGAGGCACCGTTGTAGTTGTAGAAGGGACTTTACAGCTTCTTGGGAAAATCATGAATTTTAAAAAAAGAAACACTGAAAATCAATGACCAGAGCTTCCAGTTCAAGAAGCCAGAAAAAGAACATCAACATACGAATAAGGAAGGAAAGAAAGAATAAAGAAATGTGTGAATCAGAGACAGAAAGTCAACAAAACCAGAGTCTGGTTTTGTGAAAAAACGAAGGAAACTGTTAGACCTCCAGAAACACGGATCACTAGTGAGACAAAACAAGAGTGAGCCAACATGAGAACAGAAAAAGAAACACGGGGGCGCCTGGGTGGCTGAGTTAAGCGTCTGCCTTCGGCCCGGGTCCTGAGATGGAGTCCCGCCTCGGGCTCCTTGGCCAGCGGGGAGCCTGCTTCTCCCTCTCCTCCCCGCTCGTGCTCTCTCTCACTATCTTGCTCTCAAATAAATAAATAATAAAATCTTAAAAAAGAGAGAGAGAGAAACATCACAGCACAGTCTTACAGACACGAGCAGGGCATAATGAGCTTTACATTGATAAACATGAAATTTTAGGTGAAATGGGCCAATCCCTTGAAAATAAAATTTACCAAAATGGATACAAAAAGAAACAGAAAGTTGGAATGGTCATGTATCTACTAGAAAAGTTAAATTCATAATTTAGTATTTCCAGTGTTCACTGGAGAATTCTTCTGTGACTTGCATATCTTTTGTTAGATTTTTTCCCTATGTTTTCTGTGTTTTTGATGCTACATAAACAGTGTGTCTAAATGCACTTTCGTATCCGGACGAGTCTGTGGCAGTGCGGAGAACTAGAACTCATCGCAGAAGGCTGGTTTTGAAGCCAACGGCCCTGCTCACCCAATGCTCCCTAGTTGCAATCATCTGTTCGCAGGTCCCCTCGCAGGCCACAATCCCACATGCCCAGAAGAGTGGCTCTGCTGCCCCTCCCCCGTGCAGGCCCCTGTCCTTACCCGCGTCCCCGTTGACGTCTATAGACGCCACAGAGTGGCTGCGGGACACACACGTCCTTCCAGTCCACACTCTCCGACTTGCTGGCTTTGCCTTGAGTGGATTCTTGATCTCACCGGAGGCCTCCCGCCTCTGCGGGCACATCACCGAGGGCTCTGCAGTCTGGTCACCGAGGGGCCACAGGCATGGCTTTTCCAATATTTACTCCACCTTTCTCCCCGGATATCCCCAGCTTGCTGGGCCCCCGTTACCCTCCCTACATAATTCTGGGTTCAACTGTGAAGCCTCGTGTTTGGGGTGTTCCCGAACAGGGTGGGTTTCTCGGTGCAGCTGGAGGTGCTCGGGAACAGGGCTCTGGGAGGTCTGAGCCTGTGACCCATTGGATGGTTTTTTGCAGGAGCTTGGGGTCAGTGGTCTGCCCTGGACCTCCGCTGCAGATGGCATGGGGTTTCAGGGCTGTTCGTGGGGACGCACTAAGTCACAACTGATGGACGGTGTGAGGATATTGGGGAGGTGTGGTCCACAGTAGGGCTCCCTCTTCCAGAAAGAAGCAGAAGCCTGAGATCCTGCAGAGGAAGAGGCAGGGCCTGGAGATGGGGCTCCCACGAAGGGGGTCACCTGCATCCAAGACCACCAGGATATGCCTAGGTCTGTGTAAGGTCAGTGGACAGAGGGCTGAGTGGGAGGCCAGGGAATGGTCAGGTGTGGTTGGGGGGAGGGATCTTGCAGGAGCACAGTAGTCCCAGGAACCACGGTCACGGAAGATCCCTGGTGTCCCTAAGAGCCAGGGAGGACAGGTCTAGACCTCCGACCCGGCCAAGCAGAGTGGTGTGGTGCAGGTTGTGGAGCAGGGGTGCCGGGCTCAGAGGGGGTCCCTGGCAGGGTGTTAGCATCCCAGGGGAGACAGGAACTGGGAATCCGCCATTGTGATGGCTGTGACCGGCTCCCAGAGGGGCTCTGTCTGTGCAAACAGCACCGGGCACGCAGTACGTGCTCAGCAAACACAGGGAGAAGGGCCCGTGCAGAATTGCTGGCTTGGAGGGTAATAGCACGGATTTCCTTCCCTCTTCACAAAGAGCTGGTGTGATTCCTTGGGTATAAAGGTAAGTTCGTGGGGGTGACGGCGTATGGGCAGATTTAAAGTTACAGTAAATACTTAGCAGACTTCCTGTGCTGTCACCTAAAGCCCAAACAGGCTCAAAACTTTTGTCTGTTTGTGCACAAGATGTTTTCCTAAACCACAGGAGTAGAATTCATAAGCAGAAGTTACTGTGACAGAGGAGAGGTGACATTTTTCTGATTTAATACTTTTGAAGTTCAGTTGCTCACAGAAGCTTAGGAGAGCAGGGGGTTGGGACTGGTTACTTGCATTATTTTACCTGTTTTCAGTATGTCCCATGGTCACGGTCCCTTTCTGGGTGCTAAGCACTGAATTGTGTCCCCTCCCCGATTCATAAGTCAGTCTTAACCCAGGCTGGGACAGTATCTGGGCAGGGTCTCTCGGAGGTGATTAAGGTTCGTGAGGTCGTAAGGGTGAGGCCCTATAAGAAGAGGCTGAGGGAGCTCTCCCTCCGTCTCCCCATGTCCCTGCTCAGAGGACAGAGCCCCGAGAACACAGCGGCCCCCCACAAGCCACCAGAACTGGACTCCGTCAGAACCCTGCTCCTGGACTTCCAGCCCCAACTGTGAGGAGACAGGCTTCTGTGGTGTGAGCCCCCACTGGTGGCACCGGCTCTGGCGGCCCAGGCAGACTGAGACACTGCTCCTACCGGAAAACCTGCAGGTGACCCAGTCCCCCGGGGAGAGGTGGAGAGGGGAGGGGCAGGCAGCACCTGATGGCAGGGCTGGGGAAGGTGTTATCAGACCGTCCTACACCCGCGGGGTCCTGAGGACAGGTCCCCAGACACCCGCCACCACGCACGCTCCCAGGCCCCCAGGTACACATGGCCGCGCGGTGGCGTGAGCGGCGCCCAGCACACCTCTGAGAGGTGTCAAGCAGAGTTCTGCCTGATGTGGCTGTGGATGTGGATGGCAGGCCTGGGGCAGGGCCGCGGCAGCCCCATCTGAAGCCAGGACTCGGTCAGGGAGGTGTGGGGCTGCCCACCCAGCCTGCGGCCCCTGCCCACGTGGGGGCGCTTTGGAGAAGGGGGTCAGCCAGGTGTGGGTGTTGGGGGATGCAGTGCCCCACACTCCTGAGCCGACTTCTGAGGGTTAGGGCGGCCCCGGCAGAGGCACCGTCGGGCCCCAAGCTTCTCAGGAGCCCAGGTGCGTTCATCCATCACAAGCCCACGAACCCTGCCAGGTAGCCCCACAAGCTGGCCCCATTTCAGAGCCTCGCTCCTGACTCTGCAGTGGGCATCCCTTTCCTCGGTCCCTGGGACCTTCCTGCGGCCTCTGCCGCACACCGCCTGGGGCTGATCGCCAGGCCCAGCCTCTAGACCCAACTCCTGCGCGTGGCAATGCTCAGCTCTCCCGCCCCTTGAACGACTTCCTGGGCCTCGGAAGCAGCCCCTCCAGGGAGAAAGGGCATGAGCTCTTGGGCCAAGCTCTTGGTGAAGGTCCAAGGGGGCAGAGCGACCGGAAGATGCTCTTCGGGCGTCATGGCACACGCCGCTCCGGTGGGAACCGGGCCTTCCCGTGCAATGCAAGGCCACCGTCACCCAAGAGGACACTCTTCCTAAAGGCGTCACTCAACAGCAGTGAGGGAAGAACGGAGACATGTGTCTGGGCTGGGGGAGCCCAGTCTTGTCCAGCTGACAGCACGTCCAGGACAGGAGGCTGAGAACAGTTCTGGGGGAGAAACGGAGACACGGCCGAGTGGGAAGCCGGTCCCCAGCCCGTCATGGTCCACACAAAGCCATCCCGGCAGCCAGTCCCAACCCCTACTGTCGGACGCTGCTTTCGGCTCACGCCAGCCCTCCTCCTATTGAGCCCTCCTCCCTCGACCAAGGATCCCGGGACCTGCAGAGCCCCTTCCACCAAGGACACCCAGAGAGGACTGAAGCCCTCTAGAGCACCCTCCCGAAAGGTCACCCGGACTGCCAGCCACCCAGCCAGCTCACCCTGCTGGGCAGGATCTCAACAGACTCCCGACTCCATTACCGAGGAGCACCTCCACCAGCAAGAAACTGGGGAGAGAACGCAAGCAAGGAAGCCGTCCGGCTCAGCTCCGCGCTGCTCAGCTCCTGGCACCCTGACGTGCTTTCTGATACCTGGGGATGCCTCCATCTGTCCAGCCACCCACCTGCCCCCCCACCTGCCCGCCTGGCCTCTGTCCATCCACCCGACCAACTTCCCCTGAATGTCCCTGTGTGCCAGGTGCCATTTCAGGAAGGGGGATGCAGCCATGAGCCCCTCACTCATGGAACAGACGTTCCCACGGACAGCACAATTGTTGAACTGAGTGGGGGGCAGGTCAGAAGATATGGAGGGGAAGAGCCGGGAGGGAGGGAGGGGGGCTCTGCATCACACCTGCGAGCCACGAGATCAGCTGTGGGACAAGGACCTTGGGAAGGACAGGGGGTGCAGTTGCACAGGTCCCCAGGAGGGCAGCTTGGAAGTCGGAGAGGGACCTGAATCCTGGGGGGACTGGGCCTTCCTGAGAGCCGAGCTGGGCAGGGCAAGTGGAGGGGACGAAGGTGAAGGCAAAGGCAAAGGCGAGAGGGCTTTGCGGCAGCCCCACGGTCGCTGGACCTGCTGAGCGGGAGAGGGAGCTGCCTGGGCTGGGGAAGGGAACAACGGGGGCACTTGCCTCCTGACGTCTCTGGTGCCCAGGTGAGCCATCGTGGGGTACGGTGGGGGCAGGAAGGGTTATGGCGGACATCCTGCTCGGACTTCGCTGGTGGCCAAGCCCTGGGGTGGAAGGAGCAACCCACTCCCTCGCTCACAGCTGGCTCCAAGGGCAGGGTGGCGGGTCCCTTGCGGGAGGAACAGAGGCCACCATGCATGGGGAAGGGAAGAACGCCTTGGATCCGCACCGCCCCTGGTCTGGAGGGAAAGAACCTGCTTTCGGACAAGTTGTTTCATCCTGCTAGGAAATGCAGGTGTGTGCTGAAGACGTGGCTGCAGGCTTCGGGGCTGGCCCCCTCCTGGACCCTCGGGCACCAGCAGGGTCGGCCACCCCATCCAGTGTCTACCGCTAAGCCTCAGCTTGGGGCAAGCTGTCCCAGGCAACTCGGGAGCTGAGCGAAGGCCACTGAGGGGCGCCCGAGGCCCCGGGAGCCCACCCTCGGCCAGCCAAGCCGGCGGGGCCCCGGGCGCTGCCGTCCGCCCCTAGCGAGGCGGTTGCGCATCGTCGCTTCGCCGCGCGGCTTCGCAGACCTCCGGGCCTGCGCCCTCCAGCCCCGGCTCCAGCACCCGGCGGGCGGTGGGGGAGGGAGGTGGACGGCACCGAGCGCGGACGCCGGGAGGCGAGGTCAGGGCGACCGGCGGCCCGGGGTGGGCGTGTGCAGGCCGGGCAGGCGTGCCGAGGGCGTGCGGCGGAGTCCGCGCTCGGGTGCGCGCAGCGGGGGCGGGAAGGCCCCGCCCCGGGGCGGGAGGGGGCTGCCGGATTAAAGGCCACGGGGCGGGCGGGGACCGGGACAGCAGCCCGCACCCGGAGCGCGCCCGGCCGCGCGCCGCCCGACGCCAGCGCCCACCGCCCCGCACGTCGGACAGCTCGGGCGCAGCGCGTCCCGCCGAGCGCAGCAGGACCCACACGCCATGCGCGTCCCAACGGGCTGCTGAGCGCGGGCGGCGATGTCGGGGCGCGGGGCTGCGGGCTCCGGTCGGGGGCTGCTGCTGGCGCTGCTGCCGGCGCTCGGCGCGCTGCCGCGGGTGCGGGGCGTCGAGGAGGGGCCTGGCAGCGCGCACGGACACAGCCAGGGTTTCCAGGTGGTCACCTTCGAGTGGCTCCATGTCCAGGACCCGTACATCATCGCGCTGTGGATCCTCGTGGCCAGCGTGGCCAAGATCGGTAAGACGCCCGGGGCTCGATGGGTCTCGAGGTCGTTGCCCCGCCGCGACTTCCCCTGCGGCTTGCGCCCGCCCGGCTCGCGGGGACTGCGGGACCCGCCTGCCTCCCGGTACCGAGCGCGACGCCGGCGTTCGCCCAGGTCGGGGTCTCTGCCGGGTCTGCCGTCTTCCCCGCCCCGCGGCCAGCCCCCGGGAGCCAGGCCTTCGGGTCAGGCAGGGCGAGGCGCGGACTGCGAGCCTGGCCGGGCCCGGAGCAGCTGTGGCGGTCGCCGAGGGTGACACGGTCCCCGCCGGCCCGGCGCAGCCTCCGGAGCCCCGCGCCCGCCAGGCTCCTGGGTTTCGTGTGGAGACTCCCTTCTGCCGCTTCCAGGTCTGCAGACCTCAGAGCTGCTCCTGCCCTGGGGCGCCCCCAGCCCCATGTGCTGTCTGCGGCTTGTGGGGCTGTTTGATGTGGGGAGAAAGGGCGGTTCTTGCCGTCCAGGACTGCAGTGAGAGTCGGCTCCCAGGGCAGAAAGAAAGCCTTTGGACTCAAGATTAAACCCAGTGAAACCCCATGTATAGGAGCAATTTTTCCTTTGACAGTGTTTCTCTTTTAAACCTCCTGGTTTGTGGGATTTCTCTTACCCTGCTCCAGTGAGCCAGCAAGTGGGAACCACAGGTGACTCCGGGGCAAGGTGATGGGAAGGTCAGCCTTCTTGAGAGCTTAGGAGGACCAGAGTTGTGACATGTTCCCCCACCAGGGAGGGTCTTCTTGGAGGCTGTGAAACGATGCTCGCTTGTGGGACTTACTAGGTGGAGCTTGGGGGGAGGGGCGGGGGGGGGGGGGAGGACCCCCCCCCCCCCAGGGAAGGGCAGGAGGCAGGGAGTCTGGAACCGGGAGGCGGGAGCACCTTGTGTTCAGCAGGACAGGAGGGTCAGGCTCTGGGGGGGGGGACCTACCAGAGATTTGGGGGCCTGGGGTTTCGGGTGCCTGGTTAGCTTGTGTCCCGTTCAGCACTGCCTGCTCTGTGTCCTCCCTCCCTGGAGGTCCCTCTCATTTCTGCTTTCTGGTTCTTGAAGGCACTCGCCATCCCTCTGCCCCTTCCTCTTTCCCGCCCCGGCTGCCTGGTCTCCGCACTCTGTCCTCACTGGGCTTTCTGGGATCTTGCGATAAGAGTAAAACTCCAGCACCCACGTGAAGTCTCGCGTTGTGTCTCTTCCAAACACATCTGCCGTGGGAGGTGACTGACACTGGCCACTTTCCGCTGGTCACTTACGGGACAGGTCCAGCCCCACCGTGGGGGCTCTGAGAGCTCTGTCCGCATACTCACACTGGAGTGACCTGTTTTTGGAACTGACCCGTTTCTGGGGCAGGGGGCGGGGCTTTTGTCCTCCTCTGCCTTCTTTCTCCTGTGAAACTGCTACGAGGAGGACATTTGCAGGGTAGACCTGGGTTGCTCTGGGGGTCCGCACCTGGGACGTGGAGTACCCTGGCTTTGTAAAGCAGACGTGTGCTTTCTTTGAGAGCTGGGGCTTCTCCTATTCCTGCCCTGGCATCCAGACATGGAGACTGGCACCTGAAATTCCAGTGACAGTCACCAGCACTCCCCCCAGCCAGCAGGCCCTGAGGGGAGAGTCTGCGGGAAGGCAGGCGCACTGACCCAAGTTCTTGCTTGTCCCCAAGTTTGTTACTCACCCAGAGGAGCCACGTCCTTGCAAGTCTCCGGTGCCTGGACCTGTCCTGAAGGTCCCTTCTCCGGGGTGGGGTGGCCATGTGCTCCAGCCAGCTCTGTGTCCTGCTCAGAGGCAAGCCCAGAACCATTTTCTCACCCGGACACATTGAAGAAGGCTCGCGGCATGAGTACCATGTCCTCGTTCCCCTGCTGTCGTCTGGGATTGCTGACCCCCCTTGAAGGGACAAGAGTCAAGCCTTGGTGGAGACTCTGGGGGGGTGGTTCTCAGGACAACATGAAGAAGATCCTGAGGGCAGACCCCCAGAGCTGACCCAGCTCCCCCTGCAGAGCCCCCCTGCCCTGAGCTGAGCTCTGCCCTCACTGTCCTATATGTGGAGGTTCCTGCTGTGGTGGCATTGTGGTCTCATGTGGGGACAGGCAGTACCTCAGATAGACTCAGTCTCCCCATCTGAAAAAGTAAGCCAGGACTCATCCCAGGCCCAGCCCACTCCCAGCCTCCCCCCTCAGGCTCGCCCTCTGCCTGCCATTCCCCAGAACCCCGAATCCTCTGTGCCCACCCTGCACAGGTCCTCCTGGTGGCTCTGTGCGTGGGCCTCAGGCCACATGCCTCTGCCCTTTCCTTTGCAGCTCCCCACCCCCTTCTGGTCTGGCCCCTCCCCACTGCCCCTCGGCTGTCCTGAGGGGACACGCTGCCATCTCTCAGCCTTCTGGAGCCCCAAAACCACACCAAACCTTACCCGACCAGCCAGACCCCCTGCTCCTGCTCAGCCCCACAGACCAAGATCTCCAACTAAGCACTCACCTCACCTCAGCGGCTGCCCGCAGTCCTGCCCAGATCCTGGAGGCTGGAGCTCCGCCCCCTCCCCACCCCCAGGACCCTCTGTTCCCTGAAGTGACCAGTGGAGATCTAACCTGGTCAGTGGTTATCCCTGGGGCTTCCCCACTGCCTGGGCTCCTCCCCCTTCCCTGCCCTGCGGACCTGGTCCCCAGCCCCCTCCCGGTGCAGCCAAGCCTAGCGCCCCTTCTCCTGAGCCCATAGAGCACTCTCCCACCTTCTCCTGCGTCTGGGGGAGCCCGGAGGCCCCGGGCCCTGCGGTCTGCGCAGGCATGACGGAGGGCGTGGACCCTGGCGCGCTCCCTTCTGGACCCGTGTCCAGGGTTCGTGCTCCTGAGGCCCTTCGGTCCCTTCCAGGATGTTTTGTCCTCAAGGCGCAGGAGCAGAGCGACAGTGGGGTTCTGTCCATTTCCGAGCACTTGCCAAATGTCTGAGCAGCGGCGTCAAGGGTTCCTTTTAGCCCACATCCCAGCTGGCGCTGCAGACCTCAGGTTTCTTCCAGCCACGTGTAGCCTGCCGGGGACCCTGGGACAAAGCCCCGAGTCCCACTGACGTGATGAGGCAGCTTCTTGCCGCAAGCAGTCAGGGCGGAGAAAGGCTAGAGGGCAGGGTCATGGCCACCAGCAGCTTGGCCCAGGAGCCTGGGCTCACCGCTGCTAGCTGCACCTTTGCACAGGCGAGAGAGAGGTGTGGCTGCTGAACCCATGGGCCCCCAGCCCCTAAGACCCCGTGGGGCTCAGCAAAGGATGAATCATGAGCACCTGGGCCTCCAGAGGCCCGCCGCCTGCTACTGAATCTTTAGGAAATTCCGAAGGCCAGGGAGCCCTCCTCCTGGGCCAGAGAGGTGGGGGGGCCCCACCTCTGCAGTGGGATAGCACCTGCCCCTGAGGGGGGTGTACTTCCTTCCTCCAGACCCTGGGGGCCCCTGAGCCCGCAGCTGCCCGCCCCAGGGCCCCTAGGGGCCTTGGGCCAGGCTGGGCTATCTCCTGTTCATTGTGTTCTCTCTCCGTGGACCTTCCTCGAGGACCAAGGGCTGGGCCAGCAGCAGGCTCAGCGGCCCACACTGGCCGTGCAGAGGTCGTGAGGCTGTGGAGCACTGGGTGGAGGCCCCCCTGGGGCTGGGGCCTGGAGCTGGGGCAGCTTCTGGAGACAGAGCTCAGCAGTGGCAGGATTACCCGGACGGCGCTTCTGGGGGAAGAGGGAGGTTAGACTGTTGGAGGCCTGAGGAGGCCAAACCAGGCCTTTGGTCTCTTCCCAGGGATCACAAAGGGGAGGGGCTTGAACAGACATGGGCTCTTGGACTGTTGTCTTGGTGGCAGGGCAGAGAAGGGACAGGAGGGGCAGTTCTAGGTGGACGGCTCCCTTTACTCCCAGGCACTATGCAGGGGATTTGGGGGCACAGGTGTCCAGCTGAGACCCCAGTGGGTCCAGGGTGAGAGGTGGACACTGGGTTGGATCGGGAGGAGACTTCTGAGAGGGGAGCGGCGAGGGGGTCGAGGTCCTGCCTGGGAGGAAGCCTGAGCCATAGGGAGAAGCCTAGACAGGACGGGCTGCAGCTATGAAGGCCAGGGTGTGGGGCCGTGTCAGTGTGGGCGGGCCGGTAAGACCCCCGGTCTAGGGACGTGCCTCGGAAGTGGAGCTCGTGGCGCCGACGGGCTGGAGGCAAGGGCACCCCCGACGTGGGCCCGCTGGCTGGCGGCAGCTTCACTCTCTGAGCCTCAGAGTCTCTGCTGCGTCGGGGCTCTCTTGGGAAAGGGGGCAGCCCAGGCTCACCCCCCAGCCACTCAAACTGGGAGGAAACACCCCGAGAGGAAACACCCCGGGAGGACCCCAGTGCCTGGTGGGCCGGTCTGGCTTGGAAAGCCGGAAGCTCAGGGGTGGTGGCCGGTGGTCTCTCTTGGCCCCTCCCGCGGTGCCCTTGGGGCTTTGCAGGCCGCCCTCACCCCTGGTCTTGGGGGAAGAGTGCCCGGTGGGAGGAGCAGGTGTGTGGTACCTGTGGTACCTCTGGCCCCCGCTGTGCCTCCAAGGGAAGGGCTTCCCCCTGTCACTCTCCAGGTGGAGTGCAGCCCTGGGAGCCTGCCTTTGCCATGCTGGCTGCTGGCTTTTCAGTCCAGGCCCTTGAGCCTGCTGGCCCTGGGATCTTGGGCCCCAGGTCTTATTGCTTCCCAAACCCTCCCCATCACTGCGATTTTGCCGGTGATGGGGGGTGCATGGACCGGTGGCCTGGGACACGCCTGAGCACCCCACCCACACCCTCCATGTTCCCCAGGGTTCCCTCACTTAATCTGTGTATTTCTCTGAGGTTCAGCCGTGGGGACTGGGCATCTGCCCTGGGGTGTTCCCAGGCTGTGGGGGAAGCCACGGGGGTGGTATTTACCTCCTGGGGTTAAAACTGGAAGCTTCTGGTTTTGACTTCGTGGGCTCTGGTCCTAGGACCAGGCGCTTAGCCTCACCCTGTCTGCTCTTTCCGGTGGCTTCCTGGGCGCCATCCGTCACGCTCCCCTGCGTTCTTGCCCTGAATTTCCCTCACTCCCCTCGAAGGAAAGCAGCAGGGGATCTGGAAGAAGATGACCTAGAAGGACAGCGTGAGCAGCGGGAGTCCCCAGTGGGCCCCACCCTCCCAGGGGTGGATGAGTCAGTGGGCCCTCGTGGACCCCAGTCCTGGCAGGACAGAGGCAGTCAGTGGGCCTGGAGTTAGGACCCAACATCCAGAGCCTAGAACCAAGGGTCCTTCCCAGAGCCTCTACCGTGCTGAAAGTGTACAGGAAAGCCTGCGGGGGAATGAGCCACAGGCCGTGCAACGCTCCGTAGGCTTTTGGAGCTAACCTATCACACTGAAATATCCCCAGGAAAGAGGGGCAAAGGTTGGGAGTACCGATAGCCTCCAGTCCAGCCTGCTCGGGGAAGGGACTCCCGGAAGGCTTTGCCTGGGCCAACTTCCTGTAAGCCGAGAGAGCCCTGGTGCTAGTCCCAAGGCTCCAAGCCACTGCGCGGGGTCTGGACCCAGGTCAGCCTCTGGGGGGTACACACGAAGCTCTGGGACCGCAGTCGCCTGAGGCCCGTCTCGGTGCCTTCCTGGCCTGGCCTGCATTCAGCCCCACAGTTTGTCTCCTGGTAGACGTGTCAGGACAATCCCCACCCCAGCCAGTACTGGCCCCTCGAGGAAGGGGCTGCGGGTTCCTCTGTGTCCCTGTGGATTGGAGGGAAATGTCCCTGCCACACCCACCAGGCCCCAGCTGGGGTCAAATCTAGGGGTGCTTGCAGTCAGGGCTCCCGTCCACGCACTTCCCGGGCGTCTGGAGTCTGTCCGGCAGCAGGTTTACCCCAGAGCTGTCCACGGGAGGGAGGCACTCGCTAACGAGGGACGGCACTGACCAAGGTCTCTCCACCACCCGCCCTGCCTCAGCATGTACCCCCTCTTCCCTCCGGGAGGGCTCCTTGGCTCCCGGCTGTGGGCCACTCTCAGGTGCTGGGTCTGAGCTCCTGGTCTTAGGTCCTCTTGCCCAACCTTCCTGCACCCCAGAGCCCCCCTGCCTGACCCTACTTACCTCCCACCCCCTTTCCTATCTCTCCTCCATGCCTTTGTCTTGTGTCTCCTCTCTCTGCTCAGGCCAGCAGAGCAGGCGTGCTGCGTGAGCCCAGGAGCTGCAGCAGCCCCTCCCCACCCCAGCCCTGCCTGCAGAGCCTGTTGGGACCAGGAGATGCTGAGCTCCACGGGCCTCTGGGGCCTCTGGGCTGGGGGGAGGGGACCAAAAGTGAAGGGGGAGATGGCAGAGGGGCTTGTGGGGACAGCAGAGTCCCAAGGGCAGTCGGGACAGGGGAGCAGGACAGCCCTGGGGGTACATGGTGTCCTCCCACCCGCACTGGCATGGCCCCACCCTGTGTGGCCCCCTAGACTCCACCCGTCAGGTAAGCCCCCGCCCCCTGCTCCCGAGGACCTGAGGTCAGCCCCGTGAAGGTAGGGGCCATGTCTGGTTCATGCCCTGCCCTCCCTACCTGGCCCCCGGCCTGCCCTGTGCCAAGCGGCATGGACAGATGGGTTGGAGATGAGTGGGGCCCTGAAGGCCTGCTTCTCCTAAGCTTCATCCACACCTTCCAAGCTCTGGGTCTGGGAAGACGCTCGTCACCTGAATTCTTCCCCCAAGCTGCCGCAGAGCCTCCTGGGAGCACCGCACCCAGATATCACACGCGGCGGGGGGCGGCCCATGGCCAAGCAAGGCCAGCGCCCACCTAGAGCACCCAGGGTACGTCGTCTGGGCTAAGGGTGGGGAGCAGCTCACCCCACACGGCGCTCACCCGGGCGGGCTGTGTCCCCAGGAGAAGCTGCGCTCACCCCCGCCAGCCCTGGCCTCAAGCACGCCCCACCGCTGGTGAAACCTGCTACCGATTCATTCCCCCCAGTCATGCCTCTTGGGACAGCGCACCACAAATCCTCCAGGTCACAGCACGCCAGCTCTGGGGACCCGGGCACCTCTCCGCGTGGCTGCCAGCTCCCATGCTCCTGTGCCGAGCCTGGAACTTGGGTCCCAGGAAGGCCAATGCCATCAGCACAAGGACCATGGCTGGGGCGTGACTGGTCTGCTGTACTGATTAACACAATCTCCAAGTGCCTGGCTTGTAGCAGCTGCCTCTCTGGTTGCTGGGGAGTGCTTCCCAGTTCAGTGCTCACTTCACAATTGTCACTGCCAGTGCTGCTCTGGGCCACGGGACGCAGGAGCTAAGGGGCAAATGGGGTGACATGGGATGCAGGTACCACAGGATGCAGATGCCACAGGACAAGTGCAGGTGCCACAGGACGCAGGTGCCATGGGACAAGCGCAGATGCCATGGGACAAGTGCAGATGCCATGGGACAAGTGCAGGTGCCATGGGACGCAGGTGCCATGGGACAAGTGCAGATGCCACAGGACAAGTGCAGGTGCCACAGGACGCAGGTGCCATGGGACAAGCGCAGATGCCACAGGACAAGTGCAGATGCCATGGGACAAGCGCAGGTGCCATGGAACAAGCACAGGTGCCACAGGACAAATGCAGATGCCATGGGACACAGGTGCCATGGGACACGTACGGATGCCACGGGGCAAGTGCAGGTGCCACGGGACAAGCGCAGGTGCCACAGGACAAATGCAGATGCCGTGGGATACAGGTGCCACTGGACACGTATGGATGCCATGGGGCAAGTACAGGTGCCATGGGACAAGTGCAGGTGCCATGGGACACAGGTGCCACAAGACGTGTGTAGGTTCCTGGGTGGGACAGGCCGTTGAGGTCACACCACAGGATCCGTGGTGCTATGTGCTACAGGGAACAACAAATGAGGGATGGAGGTTAGTTCGGGCAGAGAGGCAGGCAGAGGGGAGTGAGCCCGGTGGGTGAGGGCAAAGCATTTCAGGAGTGGAACAGCCAGTGGAAAGGCTCTGAGGTGGGCATGTGTGCGTTTGTCTTAGGAGCAGCCTGGGGGATGTCAGCCAGCGGGGGTGGGGGAGGTGCGGTCACAGGGGCCAGCAAGGCAACCAGTCACATGCATCACAGGGAAGAGGGGCCACGGAGGCTTCTGGGCGGAGGTGTGCATGGCTGCCCTGAGAGGGACCAGATTCCAGGGAGGATGAGGGCAGCTCGGCCCTGTGACCCCACGAGCTGAGCCTTCCCCGGGGGCATCGTAATGCCGGCCCAGTCCCTCTCATTGTATAAGGGTCTTCCCTTAAACCCGTTTGGAACAAATGAGTCAGACACCAGTCTGTGCGTGCTCTAGGGCTCTAGGGGCTGATCGGAGGTTGAGATCACCTCAAGGATTAAAGGCCTTCCCCTCCGAGTATCCGTGAGACGAGACAGCTGTGCACTGAAGGGTCTTGCCAGGCCGCTGTGGTCTGGCTCCCGGGGCACGGAACCGCCAGGCAGGTGAGGGGCAAGGAGGCAGAGTGCGCTCGGCCACTTGCCGGGCCTGCCCTGCCTGCCACGCGCCACCCACTGGGGTGATGACGGCTGTCCGTGCTGGGCTCGCTCCAGGTCAGCCAAGAGGCCCCAGGCGGGTCAGGGCTCTGGCTGCGGCCTCGGCCTCACCCCAGCCTCTCCGTGGAGCTGGCTGTGTCTCAAGTCCACATCTACAACCCAAGTGTTCATTCATCAGTTCTAGAAGGAATTGAGAGCCCCACGGTTTGCTGGACACAGGGGTCAGAGTCCAGGCCGAGGAGTCAGACCAGCCTGGGTGTAGGCTCCCCATCTGGGGCACAGTTGAGATGAGCCACATGGGAAGGGAGGGGGCCAGCCCGAGCAAGAGGGGTTGGGGGTAGGTGGTCCCAGTGGGGGCTCCAGCCCAGGGGGCCTCCATCGGGGGTTGGGCCACCGGTCTGTGATGGCAGATGGCCAGGGCTGACGATGGGGGCTGGGGGCCTGCTGGCAGCTGTGAACTTTCCGGGTGGGGGGTTGAACCACGTCCCCTCACCCAGTAGATCCCTCTGTTTTGGCGCCGGGGTGGGATCCTGGCTCTGGGAGGCATGCTGGGAGGTCGCCTCCGGGACCGCCAGCCTCGGGGCAGGGACAGCCCTGTGCTCAGGAGGAAGGGTGCAGGGCTGCGTGGGGGAGGGCTGGTCCCGTTCCTCCCTTTCCTGGGTGAATCAGGAAGCCTCCGTGAACTCACCACCTGCCGAGCGCTGATGCTAAAGTCCACACTGGCCCTGAGGTCTCGGCAGGGCGGGCTTCCTCTGCGCGGGCAGAACGGGGAGTTAGAAACGCCTGTTGCTGACAGCCTGTGGAGCAACGTGGGGGGACACCGCCAGCTCCCGGGGCTTCTGTCCCTTCTGTCCCTTCTGGGACTTAACAAGCCCGGCTGCTGGGGAGCAGGGCACCTGGGTCCCCCTCAGAAGGCAGCCCTCACGCGCTGGGGGCTCGGCGCAGGTCACCTCCAGCCCGCTGGCCTGACGTGGGCCGGAACAGGCCGTCTGCCGGAGGAGGCCCCCACACGAGCCCTGTGCCCTGTGCCCGCGAGCGGTGGCGTGTGTGTGCGCCGCCCCAGCTCCTCTGAGCTGCGAGGCTGTGCAGCCTGTGGCTGGAGGTCTGAAATCTCCCCCCACGCGGCTGCGGGCTACAAGGCCTGCAGCTTCCTGGGGCCCCGAGGTACCCCCAGAGCGCCGGAAGTGTGCGTGGGGGACCGCCCCCCTGCTCCATGTCCCGTGGCCGCAGAACCGTCCTTCAGCTCCTCCAGCTGGGGATGAGGATGGGGATGAGGATGCGAGCGGGGAGTGGGCGAGTCCCTGGCCTCAGCCTCTCTCGGGCAGCTGAGGGGCCAGCTGAGACCAGCACGGCTCGGTGCATCTCAGCCCCCCTGGGCCGCGCCACACCCCTGACTCAGAGCTTCCGGGCGTGGGGCTGGGGCTGGGAGCCACGCATGAGGCCGCCGGGGTGGGAGGCTGAAGGGAAGCGATGCTGAGCTGCCGTGGCCAGGCTTCTGGAGGCCGGCCGCACCTCACATGCACAAGCCGTTCCAGGCCCCCTGCCCTGGGGCACCTGTCTGGTCCGGTGCCGCCTCCGAGGGACCCGAGGCGACCTTGCGGCGGGCCGGCCACTCTCCCTGCAGTGCCCCGGTCCCCTCAGCGGGCACGTGGCCTGCGACCTCAGCTCCGAGGGAGGGACGAGGGTGGACGTAAGCAGGTGCACGGATGCATGCGGGTTGCTTTAAAGGTACCGGGGGACGTCCTGTGGACACGGCGCTCACCCTGCGTGGTGCCCGGTCGCAACAGAGGGTCAGGTAACAACAGCTGGGTGAAAACCGCCAAGACCAGACAGCCTGACAGCAGCTCCGGGCCCGTGGGTCAAAGGCTGAGAGTGGGGAGTGAGGACCCCCACGTGGCTCTGGGGGCCTGTGTCCCTCCGTGGCCAGAGACAGTGGCCCTCGGCACACACGGCGGCTCCCTGCAGCCCCGCTCCTTGGTGGAGCGGTCTTGCGGCCTTGTCCTGGTGGGGGCTGGCTTTTACCCACTGGGTCTTCAGCTGGAGGGGCGTCCTGTGGACTTGGCCAGGCCCGGGGGGACCAGCCTGTGACTGGCTGTTGACCCCGCACAGGTCTGCCTCAAACCTTGGCCCCTGGTTTCCCTTTCCTTCCTGATACCTTGTTCCTTCCTGCCCCAGGGCTGGTGTTTCTGGCGCCTCTGGCACAGTGTTGCTAGGGTTCAGTGGGGGTCGTCCAACCACCACTTAAGAAATACGGTCAGCGAGCAGAGGGGAGCTCAGACAGGCGCTGGGGGGCGCAGGTGTGGCCCAGGCACTGTCACCCTCTGCTGGCGTGCGGTGGGTCTGAGCTCAGCCCTTCCCCAAGCACCTCCCCCACCCAGAGCTTACCTTGCTGGGGATAAACTGGAGAAGGAAGACAGTTTCAAGTTTCCGAGAAGGCCGCTGGTGTGGAGAATAAACCTCTGTTGTCAAAACCCTTTCCTCATTAACTCAACAATGCTGAGAACGAGAACGTTCTGATGGCTTGAGGTGCCCTCAGCCCTGGGCCACCACGAGCCTTGCCCGGCACCCTGTATCTTGGGTCCCTGAGGCCTGAGAGGAGAACGTTGAGGCCCAACGCCTGCTCACCGGAGGGGCCCCTGCAGTGCGTCAGCAGAGGCAGGACGGTCACACGTGGCTGGCTCCCAGGGACAAGGACAGGTTCTCCCGCTGACCAGAGTCGCTGCTCTGAGCCTTGATCACAGAATGCTGATCCCCAGGCCCAGTGCTCTGGGACCCTCTTCCTATCCTCAGGCTCACACCAGCCTGGACACCCTCCAGGGGCACAGAGGGTGGAGACCAAGGGGCTATGTCTCTGCACTTGCCTCTCCCCTGAGGCCCCCACCTTGCCCTCAGGGGCAGCTGACCCCACGGAACCTCCTGCTGGCTTTCCGCTTAGAATCCTGGTTTTCTGAATCCCTGAAGGCTCATTTGCAGCATCAGTGAGCTGAGTGTGTCTGGGAATCTCCCCGCAGAGCAGATGGCCTTCCTGAGCCGGGCGATGGCTCGCTGGTGAGCCCACCCTGCGCCTTCCTACCCTCCCGGCCTGGGGCCGACCCGGAGCCAAGCACAATGACTGGCATGGTCGTGTCTGCTCCCAGGAGAGGGGCAGGAGGGAAGCTGGCTGACCCTGGGCGGCTGCCAGTGGAGGGAGAGGCACCTGAGAGCCGCCCGTCCCTGCCTGGAGCTGGGGCCGTCGTCCTCCGGCCTGCCACTGCACCAGCCCACGGGGCCATGTTTAGCTATATTTTGCCTAAATCCACGGAGCCACCGAGGCCTAACTGTGGGGAGTTCAGATGAATTGTCTGCTTTTCCAGAAACAAGGCCGTCCTTCCCTGTAAGTGCCCTGTGCCTGCATCAAAGGGAGCAGGGCGGGGTCTGCGCACCTCAGCAGCCTGAGCTGGGGCGGGCGCTCAGCCGCTGAGCCACGGGCACTGGCCACGCCAAGGCCCATGGAGGATGCGTGCGGCTGCCATGCGGGAGGCATGCTGTGCCCTGGTGAGGACTTGTGGGTCACGGCCTCCACGGAGGCCTTGTCACCTCCCATGGAGCTCCTGTCCTGGGAGAGATACATGTCAGGCTGTTTGGGGGGGTTGCTGGGCCTCCATCCCGGGGGCGGGTGGTGGGGGTACAGGTGGCATGTCCAGGGGACTCTGCGTGCACAGTGTCCAACATGCACATTGGGTCAGGGGTGCATGGCTGTGGTGCAGGGGGCCGACTTCTCCCGCAGAGAAGGACTCACTGGACCCCTCACAAGGGAGCAGCAGCTCTCCACTGAGGCGGGCGCCTCTGACTCCCACACAAGGGGTGGGGGGTGGCTGGGGCCCCGCCCCCCATGCCGCTGGTCCCCGAGGTGGGGCTTCCCGGCCCAGCTGCGCTCACGTCCACGCACGCACCTGCCCACGCCGTTCGTGGTCACACACGCTCACGACACCTTGCAGTGTGTGAGTACAGAGGAACCAGCACAGACGGCGGAGCAGCTGGCAGAAAACCGAGGCGGTTCCCACCTGGTTCCTGTTTCCTGGCCTCCCCGCCTCCCACTCATCCTTAACATGCTGTCACCGCCATCCGGGGGCCTGGCCTCCTAAGGCCACATCACGGCGTCGGCCACCCCCCCCGGAGCACCCACCACAGCGTCAGCAATGCTGACTTTCAAGTATTACGAGACTCGATGTTTTCAGTGAAGGTGTGAACTTACACGGTCAGTGACCAGATGGCACAGGGGGTTCCTGAGCCCGCCCTCGGCCCCCCTGGGAGCCTGTCTCTTGTTCGTGTTGCCACGACACGCGTGTCGCAGCTGAGGAACCCGTGTCGAAGGATCCTTCGTCGTTTCCCGAAGTTTGCCTGTGGGTCTCCTCGCGGCACGGTTGTGCAGCCTTCGGGGCCGGACGAGGGCAGAACATGGACGTTTGACGAGATAGTACCGTACTGAGTATTTTCAGTGCCTAGAAGTCCCCTCGGTGCTACCCGTCGCTCCCCCCCATCCCCCGGCACCCACTGGTCTTTCTGCTGCCTCTGTAGTGCTGCCCTTTCCAGAACGCCACAGACCTGGGATCCCGCTGTACGGGCGTCCAGAACGCAGACTGACTTCTTTGACGTAGTAACGTGCGTTGAACATTCATCCGTGCACTTTCCTGTCCCAATAGCTCACTCCTTCGGGCCTGATACTGTGTGTGGGTCGCAGACTTGTTCGTCCTTCAGGCACTGAACAAGGTCTTGATTGCTCCCGAGTTCTGGCCCTTGTGAACAGAGCTGCTCAGGTGTCCGTCTGCAGGTTCTTGTGTGGACAGAAGGTTTCAGTGCCTTTGTGTGAATACCAAGGAGCGTGGCTGTTGGGCCACACGGTAAGGGTAGGTTTAGTTTCCTAGCAAGCCACTGAGCTGTCCTCCGAAGTGGCCGCTGGATCTGCGCTCCCGCCCGCCCCCGCAGCTGCACGTCCTGGCCGGCATCCGGCACTGGCGGTGTTCGGGGCTTCAGTCATGTCGGGAGACGTGGAGTAGTGCCTTGTTGTTTTGACCTGCAAGTCCCGAGTGACGGACGACCCGGAGCGTCCTCTCCCATGCCCACGTTCCGGCTGCGCACCTGCTTGGCTGCCGTGTCTGCCGATCCGTCGCCCACTTTTCAGTCGGGTGTCTCTGTTCTCACTGAGTTCGAGCTCTTTGTGAGTTCAGGACGCGGACCCTTCGTCAGACGCGTCCTCGGCAGGTGTCTTCTCCCAGCCCGCGCCGGTCTCCTCGTTCTCTGGTCTCTGTCTTCCAGGGGCCAGGCGGTCTGACGGCCGCGAGCCGCGCTTTCCCTGCTCCTCCTCTCACGGGTCGCGCCGCTGGTGGTGCATCTAGAACGTCACCACCAAACCGGGGCCAGCCGCGTCTTCCCTTGCTCGGTCTTCTAGGAGGTTTACGACCCGCACTTGCCACCGAGGCCCGCGCCGCAGGTGGAGGCCCGCGCCGTGAGGGCTAAGGTCTGTGTCCCGCTGCTCCTGCCGCGCGCGCCGCCGTTCCCGCACAGCTTGCCGCGGAGACGGTCTTCGCTCCTGGGTCCGAGGTCGGGACCGTGCTCCGGCGGGTCTGTCCCGGCAGCTCTGTCCTTCCGCCAGCACCGCGCCGACGCCGTGACTGCGGTGTATGCGAGTCTCGAAGTCGGCGAGTGCCGTCCTGGACTTTGTTCTCCCCCGGTGCTGTGCTGGCCGTTCTGGGTCTCTCGCGTGTCCGCGTGATGCAATCTCCAGCTGGAGCTCTTCACTGTGCTCATGGGTCCTGCGGGAGGAGCTCACAGCTTGACCCTGTCGAGTCTTCCTATCTGTGCGCGTGGACTGGACTCTGTTCGGTGCACATAAATGCAGGCTTTACTGGAAGTCTTCATCCAAGTCTAGAAATTTTCCTCATGTGGGTCTTGGACATACTCTGTTAGATTCATAGCTAAGGTGTTTTTTTAAAATTTTTTGTTTGTTTTTGGATGCTGATATAAATGGCATTGTGTTTTAAATTTCAAATTCTGTGCCTTCATTGCTGGTTTATAGGAAATGGATCGATTTCGCACATCCCGCAGCCTTGCTACGCTCGCTCACTGGATTCTCTGCGCAGAGGGTCACATCTAGGACCGCCCCCCACCCGGGCCCAGCGAGGCCAGCATGCGTGCCCTGTGCCCCTGGCTTTGCTGGCCCAGATTGAGCTACCTTGTCTGGGACCATGCGCATAGATGCCCAAGGCGGGAAGGAGTTGTGACGTGCACTTGCCAGCTGGGGGGGCTCTGCCCAGAGGAGATGACACAGAAAGCCTGCCCTACCCCCACATGCACGCTGTCTATGTCCTCGCATTTTCCACCCAAATTTCGTGCCCGGGCCCATGTGCATGGGAGCAGGATGCCTGAGGTATGCAGACCCCAGGGCACCCATGTCCGCTACCCTCATATCCCTCCTTCCTGTTGGCCTGACCAGAAAACTGAAAATACAGAACGTAAATGACATCTCCGTCTTTTGTTCTCATCTGGCTTGGGGCAGAGGCTTGTGACCCACGTCCCTTGCGAGATCCTGACTTTCATTTTACAACATCCCAGAAAGGACTTGATGATCCTCTTATCACGGGGAAGCCAAGTCCGGAGGCATAAAATGATGATAGCTTGCTGAGGTCCCTGGGAGCAGAAGCCAGGAAGGAGCCGCTCCCAGGGGGGGCCCCAGCTCTCGGGTGGGCCTGAGGGCGAGGCCTTGGGGGCAGCTCCCAGCGAGCCCGCCCTGCAGGCTGTGCCCTCGCCGCTGACGCTCCTGCATCTGGCGCGGATGGCGGGAGGCGGGGGACACAAGAGCCATGACCGTGAGGACTATCCCAGTGGCGCTGTCTGCCCACATCCGTCAGTCCAGCTTCTCTCAGGACCTGGCGCCTGTGCCGGGCTCCGGGGCTGGCGGCTGGCCTGTGGTCTTCCCAGCTCAGGGAGTCCTTTGTCCTCCTGCAAGGCTGCATCGGTACCGAGTCAACAGTCCCCGGCATTTCCTGCTGCTCCGCGCCGGGGCAGCGGCCCATGACAAAGTCCCGGCTTCGGGGGTGGGCGCTAGGAACACCCTGACAGCGGAGACCGCAGGGCCACGGCAGCCCGCACGAGTGCCCACGGGCTCCCTTCACGGCACCCTGGGACCTTACCCACCCGGCATCTGCGCAGAGGGTGTCCTCGGAGAAAACGGCCTTACTGGAATTCTCACCGGAAGGTGCAAAGGTTGCTAAGACTTGAACTTGCCCCCCACCCCATGGAGAATCTGTTCACAAGAGCCCTGTCGCCTGTCTGCGGCCCGCCCCAGAGTCAAGCGGCTTCAGATCCTAGCGTCCGCGGCTTTTCTGGAGAACCCACTGCTCAGGCTGGGTGTCCCGAGCCCCAGACAACCGCCAGGCCAAGATTAGCTTAAACCCCGGAGAAGAACGCCGTTTCCCGTCCGTCCAGCCTCCAGGGCACGGGGTCCTCCTCCTGGGAAGCAGAGTCACAGGGTCCCTGTGGTTCTGCGGCCTTCCCCACACCCCGAGTGGAGGACGGGCCGTGTGACTCCGGCGGGGACAGCTTTCCTGCCGCCTTCTCCCCGCTGGCTCCCGTGCCTGTCGCAGCTGGAGTCCAGGGAATGGTTTTGTCCCATAGGGTCCCCACGAGCTGAGCCCCGGCTTTGCTCAGCAGCCCTGCCCAGTGGGCACTGCCCTCAGTACAGTCAGCTTGACCCAAGGGGCTCGTCTTGGTCCTCTGCCAGCCGTCCCCCATGGTCCCGACCCAGCCCTGGACCCTCAGTTCTGCTCAGACCTGCTCCAGGTTCCCCGGAAGACTGATCCGTAGAAACTGATCCAACAGAAATCCAGCCTGCAGGATTTCTCAAATCTATGAGTTTGTCTTTCGCCAAACTGGGGACATTTGGGACCATGACTTTCTCAGATTTTTCTCCACCCTGTCCCCCCTCGCCTCACCTCTGGGACTCCATTGACACACACATTGGACCTTTCAACACTGTCCCACTGGGCCCTGAGGCTCTCCTCACTCTGTACCTTCTTTGTCCTTGTTCCTGAGGTGGGACCACCTCCAGCCGTCAGAGAGCCCGATCCCTTCTCCCGTCTCGGCTGTTCAGCTTCTCTGTTGGATCTCTTATTTCAGAGATCGAACTCTTCAACGCTAGAATTTTCATTTGCTTCTTTTAAATTTCTTCTGTTTTGGGGCGCAGCACACTGCAGCACGTGGGCCGGCCACATGTTTCTGTAGAGGAAGTTTCTGGGGCAGAGCTGTGCCCACTGCTCCCTGTATCATGACGGTTCTCGCGACGGCTGAGCCGCCGCAGGCACACGGGGAAGCCTGAAGCCTATGCAGTTTGCTGGCTGGCTCTTACGGAAGAAATTTGCCAACTCCTGTTCTGTTTTGCTACCGAGCTTTACCATTTAATTCCGTAGAAGTATATTTTCCTTTACATCCTTGAGCATAGTTACAATAGCTCCTTTGAAACCCGTGTCGGCTAAATCCAACGTCTTGATCATCTCGAGATCTCCGTGGATGTGTGGGTCCCATTTTCCTGCTTCTTTAGATCATGTGGTAATTTGGGGGTGTTCCCAGGACACCATGGCTCAGACATTGTGGTGATTCTGTGTTTGGCTATGTTCCTCTGGAGAGTTCTAATTTGTGCAGAGCTGTTTGTCGCCTTGCCATTTGACGAGGAATGGACCAAAAATGTAGTGACGGGAGGCGGGGGCTTGTCCCTCTCGTGTGCAATTAAGGGCTCAGCCAGAGTTCCTGCAGAGAATGTGGGATTTGGGCTCACGCTGCCCAGCTGCCGCAGCCGTGTCCGTCCCTGTCCTCACTCTGTTGATCCAATGAGACTACAGGATTCTGATTGAGTTTTAACTGCTCCGCAAGACCCTGGCTGGGGTTTGTCCTTGGGAAAAAGCCATAGAGAACAGGGAAGTCAGAAAAACAAACACAAAAAAGAAAACAGGCCGCCCCTTCCTTCGAGGTCTGGAGCCCTCCGGTGTCTCTTTCCATCTCTCCACTGTGTTTAGCTAGTTGTTCTCCAGGGATGGATGGTGTAGTGGGTCCACCCTACCGGTGTCTGGCCCCAAAGTTATAATCATCAGAGATCCTGCTCTCAAATCTTTATTTAAGTTAGAGCCACCATGAAATCATAAGAAAGCAAAGCCTAAAGCACGTGATCCTTTATACCCGGAATGCTCTGGAAGCAGCCTGACCCAGAAGGGTTGAGAAGGAGGGGAGGGCGGTCAGGGAGAATGACGCCAGCGTGGACGGCCTGACAAGCTGTCGGCCCGGACGTTTGTGGCCCACTTGATGGCACTTACTGTTCGTTGCTGTGCACGTCCGCAGTTACATGTGAGGTTATCGATAACATCTGCTGTGTGGCCTGTCTTGCCCACCCTGTGAGGGATGGCCTGTGGGGTGGACACCTCTGAACACAGGAGGGGGCTTTTCTGTAAATCAAAGCGCTGCTCTGGGTCTCTCCTTAGTGCTTGAAGCTGGCTGGGGCCCAGCCTTCCTCCTGTCTTCACTTCTGCTGTTCGCGGTAGCTCAGAAGGGAAGAAACCGCTTCTTCCCAGAGAGCTATTAACAATTTCCATTTGTTTTTAAGATTTTATTTATTTATTTGACAGAGAGAGAGAGATCACAAGTAGGCAGACAGGTAGACAGAGAGAGAGAGAAGTAGGGTCCCCGCTGAGCAGGGAGCCTGATGCAGGGCTCAATCCTAGGACCCCGGGATCATGACCTGAGCTGAAGGCAGAGGCTTTAACCCACTGAGCCACCCAGGCGCCCCCAATTTCCATTTTTTAATTAAAAAAAAGGACAAAGTCTGCTTGAGTTTTGTGAGTCTGCAACATTTAAACTGTTTTTTGGTTTGTGAGCAGCAGGGCCAGTCCTGAAAGGACCCCGTTGCTCTCAGAGCTCGGCTCAGGGTCCGGAAGCAGGCCCCTCCTGGGGAGTGGCCGGGCTGGCTCGTCGGACGACAACTCGGGAGCACTCATCCGCGACACCCTTGCGGCCACGGCCTGTGGGTCGGCGAGGTAGTGTTTGAGGACACGGTCAATGTCTTCACCTCCTGCCCAGGCTAGGCAGCCGACACACTTACTGTAACCCCTCCTGCTGCCTCGTGAGGGGCTTGGAGGTCAGAGCGAGGGTTCTGCGCCTCTCCTCGTGGAGCGGGGAGGGGCCTAGAGGCAGCCCCATCCTGGGAAAGTGCTGGAGGAACCCCACACTGGTCTGTAGAGCGGGTCCTGGG
The DNA here is from genome assembly GCF_010015895.1 of Lontra canadensis. Classification (NCBI taxonomy): domain Eukaryota; kingdom Metazoa; phylum Chordata; class Mammalia; order Carnivora; family Mustelidae; genus Lontra; species Lontra canadensis. Next base: position 310,575 of record NW_022631016.1, on the reverse strand, counting down.
ACCCACCTGCGGGGGTGCATGTCCGTGTCTGTGTCTGTCTCTGCGTGTGTCTCTCTGTCTCTGTGCATGTGTCTCTGTGTGCGCGCGTGTGTCTGTGGACCTCGGTGTGTGACATTTCAGGTCCAGCCCTGACCTGCTCGTATTACTGAGTGAAGGGGTCCCCCGGGTGTGCCTAAGCGCTCCGCACTCCTCTGCCCTGCTCAGTCTGGTCACCCCGTCAGGCAGCGTTCATTAGCTCGGCTCGGACACGTTAAAGTAAAACCAGAGGATTTACTGTGCTCTCGCATTTGCGTGGACTCAGCTGAATTTTGTTAAGATCCCTGGAGGCGGTGGCCACGGTAGGGCTTGACCCTGGGGGCCCAGCTGCGTCCCGAGGGGGTGTGATGCCGTCGGCAATGACCTTGCAGAGCCCCCAGCACCCACTTGGTCCAGGCGCGCTCCAGCAGCGGCCGGCTGGCCAGCGGGCACCTCCTGACCTTCCACACCCGTCCGGGGCTCCGTAATTACAGCTAAACCTGTGTGTTCCCGCGTCACTGCCTTCCTCAGCCGGGCATCTGTGCTTAATTAGGTGTAACTCTCCCGGCCTCAGCCGTCAGTTAGCTGCGGGTTAATGTGCCCTTGCTGGAAGGCACCGGCCACGGTGGTGGGGCGGGGGGGACCCCACCTCACTCCCTGTCCCTGCCGCGGTCTGCGCTCCCTTGGCCCACTTTGGCGTTGTCCTCTCCTGTCCTTGTCACTCTGTCGTGTCCGTCCTGGGACTGTGCACATGTGCTTTCCTGCATTAGCACCTCAAATATTTGCTGAGCGGGCGTGGACACCGGTCAGCCGCTGCCCCTCAAGCGTGTGGGGAACCGCCACTGTTCTGCGGATCTCTGTCCTCGTTTTTGTCCTGCTGCCGCCAGGCCCAGCACATCTCACAGCACAGCAGGTGTGTGTGCAGGACCACTGGCTCCCCTCCTCCTCGGTGAGACACATGGAGGGAGAGGTCAGCGGCTCCTCGAGGTCGTGGCTCCTCGAAGCCTCGCGCGTCCTCTGCCCTTCCAGCCGCCAGGGTTGGCTTGTCCCCAGCAAAGGCAGTGGGATCTTGACTTGGAAGGTTGCACCACCTGATTGCTTCCCAAGGTCACGGCCACCCTGAGGGCACGTGGCCTCTCTCTGCGTGCGCAGCTTAGGTTCTGGGGCAGGCCAGATGCAGAGGCCCCAGAGCTCCAAGTTTCCTCTCAGGGTTGCCTTTGCTGGGTCCTTCTGTCTTTGGAGGTGAAGCCAACAAGGTTTGAGAGGGAATTAGGATCTTTCCAGCCACTGTTGTAGTCTTGATGGCCAAGTGCACCAGAGCCCGTGGCCCCTGCAACGTGGACCGAGGTACTGGTGTTCTGCTGACAGGGACCATGGTGAGGTGCCTCGCACCCCATTCCTGCTCTCCGAACCCTTGCCCTCCCCGCTCCCCAGTGGCCCAGACCAGCCAGCAGGGCTGCAGAGTCAGGGGGCCGGGCTGTAGACAGAGATCCACAGCCCCCACCCCGTGTCAGGGATTTCCGTGGTGACCCAGTGATGTACAGCATTGTGGGAAGGATTCGCCCCAGCTGGGAGCCGCGTCCCTGCTGGGTCCATCCTGGTTCCCACAACAGGAGCCACAGGGCACCTCCAGCAGAACTCGGCTTACTAGTTCCTAAAATGCCCATTATGTGCTTAATGGCTGAACCGCCGGCAAATTGCCACTTAGAATCAATCAAGTCTTCCGTTTAATTAGCTCATTACAATGCAGCTGCCATCTGAAGGGGTCACAGGTGACGGGGAGAGCCACCCACAGGCCCGGCCAGTCTCTGGCCAGCCAGGCTCTTGAAGAATTCCCAACCAGAGACCCCAGCCTCTCGACACTGTCCCCCTCCCTCCTGACAGGGCTGGGTGGCAGCCGTGTGCCAAACCTGGAAGGAACAGCTCCCACGGGGGGCCAAGCTGCACACCTGCCAGCTGGGAGCCCCGAACAAGGGTCCCGGGGCTCCCCCCACTGCCGCCTGCCTCGCTCTCGGCCCACAGGACAAGGACAGCATCATCCCACCCCGATCAGTAGCTCTCGTGGGCCCATCCGAGGCAGAAGGCTGATTCCGCATCAGCAAATGCAGGGCAAGTGAGGCCGGGTCCCGACAGGACAGAGAAGCGCCTGGCAGGCGGGCCGATGGTACAGGAAGGGGAAGGGACCCCACCGGGCCGAAAATGTGACTCAAGAAACAGAAGGAAAGTCCCCACAGAGCTTACATCCCAGGAAAGTGTCAGTGCAAACGCAGACATTCCAGGGGGGACGGAACAGGGAAATGGTTCAGGAGTGTTTTCGTGGGGAAACACGTGGTGTGAGATCAGAGGGGTGACTGCGTAAGCGCGGGAGCAGGAGCACTTAGCGTGAGCAGCTGCCCACGGGAAGGTCTGAGAGATTGCCACGGGTGTGGGGGCCACAGGGACCAGACGACAGGTGGGGCCGGGGTGGGCCGTCTGGAGAATGAGCAGTACGGTCTGGGGGCCACCGACCCCAGAGGGGAGCTTCCCTTGTCGGCCAGGCGCGCGCCACCTTCTGCCCCGGGGTCAAGGACTGCACTGGGTGTGGGCTGTGGACGCACACCTGAGACGGGCCGCCACGGCGGGCGGTGGGGAGTCTGCAGGAAGCCGCCCCACACGGAGGGACCAAAGGGACACCCCAGCACTAAGGGAGACGGGAGTCAGCGTGAAGACCTGTCCTTGCTGCGGGGCTGTCCTCCCGGACGGAAGGGTTCTCCCAACAGACGGACCAGACAAGCAGACTGGTGCCCGTCGGGGTGAGCTACAGAAAACCCAGGCCACCCCGTTCCCTGCTCTGTGCTCGCTCAGAGCCCCAGCGTGTGCGACCCCAGGACCCCACCCAGCGGGCTGGTCCTGACACAGGCCGCCGCAGGAAGACGCGAGCCGGCGGGGGCAGAGAAGGAGCTGGAAGGGCGGTGTGATCGCAGAGAAGCGAGGGAATTCGGGAGCTGACGTCGGTGTGGGGGACTCTGAGGTTAGGCGAGTCCTTCCGTTTCACAACAATTTTTGAAAGATTTTCTTTGCTAAAACCAAGTGGAACGTTACAAGTGGGTTAGGAAACCCGGACGTACAAATGCCTTATTCTAGAGCACTGAACTCAGAAGCCATGAAAGCAAGGCCGGCAGGTTTCCCTACGCGGACGTCTGCGCCACCGAAACTGCACAGGAAGGGAAAACGTGAGCAACAGCACCTCGACCTCGACAGTGAGGGGACCAGCCCCGGGCACGACAGGCCTCGCCCCCGGGCGAGGGAGCAGCGCGTGCTGGGAACAAGCAGCTCGCAGAGAAAGGACGGACTGTCCCCCAGGTGCGGGCAGATGCTCACAGCTCCCTCAGAATAGGACAGTTACACCAAAGCCGCCAGCAGACGCCGCTGCTCGCCTGCCCGGCACACGGGCAGCTGTGTCCCCCACATGGGCAGCTGTCACAGGTGCATGTCTCGGTCTCGGACATGCTCTGGACTGAAACGCACAGGCCTGCCAGCCACCCAGCAGCCCACGCTCACACGGTGTGTCCAGCATCGGGCGGGGCGCCGGAGGTTGGACATCCGCGCCTGTCTGCCGTACCGTGTGTGTGCTTAGGGTTCTCGGTGAGTACAAAGCTCCGGCTCTCTCTCTGTCCACTTCCAGGGCTGACTTTGGAGCGGGAGCGCCGGGTCTGAAGTCAGCTTGTCTCTCATCCACCCGTTTCCCGAGTTAACGAGATTGTCTGGTGACGGCTGCCACACAGGGACGCGCCTAAGAGCTGGGCCCTGCTGTCCACGCCATGTCCTCCTGTTGGACAAGCCGGGTCCCAGGCACCAGCGGCAAACTGACCAAATCAGGATCCCGTGTGAATCTCTACCTTGGGGAGAGACTGTGACTAAAGCCTGAATCCTCAGCAGCGTGACCCGAGCCGGCTCTGGGCCTTTCCAGCAGTCCGAGTGCATTTGGTGCCCCCAGCCTGACGCCACCCATGGTGCTCAGAGCTCGTGAGGACACGCTGTGGACCCCATCCTCAGAGAGGCCCACACACCAGTGCTGCTCGGTAGCCAGCCCGGAGAGGCAACGTCCTGACCCTGGAGAGGCGAGAGGGGCATTCAGGAGCTTGTCACAAGTGTGACCCCTTGTGCAGCCCAGCCAGGGGGCACACCTTCTAGAAAGCAGAAGCGTGGTGGGCAGTACAAGGAGCCCCGTGGCCTTGGGTTTGCAGACAGTCATGGGGGCAGGAGAGGGCATGGCGTCCACCCCAGAGAAAGGCACCCCTGCCAGCCGCCCTGCCGAGGACAGAGATGCAGGCCAAAGCTGAGCGCGACCCCAAGAGGGCCCCGCCTGCAGGACCACCGGCTCTGGACAGGGACCAGGGGCTTCGTTAACACAGCTTCTGGACGCCAAGCCCACTGGGACAGGGGGAGTTATGAACCCGGCTGTCTCTGGACATGATCAAATGAACAGAGAGGCTCCCAACAGAGGGGACTCGTACCCCAGACCTTGCTGTGACAGCCCCGTGCTGGGGTCTGTTAGAAAGCAGAGCCCTTGCAGCCTGGGGTCTGCAGCAGGGCCCAGACTGGCAAGGGCTTCTGGTGCTGCTCCCTTTCCTCCCAAAGCATCGAGGAGCCCCCCGCAACAGGCTTGCTGGCTGTCAGCCCCTTGAGCCCACCCCTGGGGTACTATGTGCCGTCAAGGACCGGGGTCTTGTGCCGGCTGTGTGTGAGGAGAGCCAGGCCCGGGGAGCCCAGTGCTGGACACCTGTCCTCCCCAGCCCACCCCGTGCCCCTTCCAGGCTCAGAGCCCGCTCTGCCTTCAGGCAGGCAGAGCCAGGACGCCCCAGTGAGGCCAAAGCCTCAGGATGTTTTCCTGCGACCAGCTGGCGGCCCTGAGGGCTTCTAAGGAACCTGCCATCCGTCACTCTGGGCAGCCACTGCCTCATGCCATTTGTCACACTTGCCCCGGTGTGGTTTGGTCATTGTCAGTCACGTGGCAGTGTCAAGGTGCTGGCTTCCTGGGGCCTCCCCCGCCGGCCTCCTGGGAGGCTCTGTCTTGGGGACGCTGTCTTCACCTGAGCAGTGTGAAAATTTTCAGAAGGAAGAACAGAAGTTGACGGGATACAGGGAGTGAGGCCATGGCGGGGATCCAGGAGAGCCAAGAGCCTTCAGGACATGGGGGGGCAGGAATGCCCAGCAGATTCTCAGATCCCAGAAGCATTAACCCCTTCTGCCTCCACACGCAGAGGCCTGGTCCTTCCCAGAGCACAGTGACCAAGCGTGTTGGTGACACTGGGGCACACTGAGAAGGGTCTGTGCGGGCCTCTGGCACTCTGCTTCAGCAGATGTGGGGGACCATGCAGGAGGGACAGAACAAGCCCTCAGGGAGTCTCCTCCAGAGCCAGCATCCGACCCCCATGATGACCCCAGCGTTCAACAGGTCAGGGAGGGAGAGCAGCGCTCAGGCAGGCAGCCTGGAGGGAAGGGCAGGTGAGACCAGAATCCCCCGGGCCCAGTGGGCCAGCCCCCCAAGATAGGCCGGGTCAGCGGGCAGCTGGGACCCCTCAGAGGACAGCCCTCCTTTGACTTTCCAAGAAGGCTTCTCCATGCACAGAACCTTGGCGAATGGGAAGGGAATTACCCCAAGTCTCCCAGAGGCCGCTGGAGCCAGGCTCTCTGGTCTGCATCCCGGTCGTGGTGATGTCAGGGTCAACATCAGGGTTCTTCTCACTGCTCCCCTGAGTCTCCAAACAGAAGAAATGGCCTCCCATAGGCCTATGGGGCTGGCTTGCTCAACCCTGGGGCCCCGCTGTCTCCTCCACCCCTGCAAGCTCACACAGCGGCCGTGGAGCTAGTGTCTGTGGGGGACCCGCGAGACCCTGACCCCGAAAGCTCTGTTCCCAGGGACCTATGTCCTCCGGAGAGCCAGGAAGGGGCTGGTCCCCCCAAGGCAGGGAAATGCCACCAGGCCTCAAGCCAGGCACGGGCTCCAGCACCTCCAGACGAGCTGGATGAGGTCGGAGGGACGATGGTTGCAGCAGGCAGCCCTGTTCAGAGGGCCAGAAGGGGCCATGTGGGGCCTGGGGGCTGTGGGTGCCCTGGGCTCTGCCCCCCACCTCAGGCCTCCTGTTCTCAGGACCTGGAGCTGCCCCTCTGGACTGACTGTGTCACAGGAGGCCGTCCCTTCCTCTGAGCCCACCTCCTCACCAGTCTCCTGGGCTGCCCAGGGGAGTGGTGAGACCCCAGGGCAGGTGTCCCTGGGCCCTGGCCCCGAGGGCACCGCTGACTGGGGCCAGAGGGAAGCATCCACAGACCCAGATGTCCGTCCTGTGAGCTGGCAGAGCTGCCAGGCTGCTGGCCTGTGCGTCCACAGAGCCCCCCCCAGCAGACCCCGGAGAGGTGGCTGGCTTGACCCCTCCCAGGTGTGAGCAGGGAGGCCCAGGAGGTGGGTCTGTCCCCAGCAGAGCCTTCCAGCCCCGAGGGCCTGTAGCTGCTGCTTTTCCAGAAGGAAACCCGCCTGTGGGGGAGGGGCCTGCAGGGGCCCTGGACCCGCCCAGTGCCACGTGGAGGGGTCCCTGTGCCCTGACCGCCCCCTCCCCCACAGGTTTCCATCTGTCGCACAAGGTCACCAGCGTCGTCCCCGAGAGCGCGCTGCTCATCGTCTTGGGCCTGGTGCTGGGCGGCATCGTCTGGGCCGCTGACCACATCGCCTCCTTCACGCTGACGCCCACCGTCTTCTTCTTCTACCTGCTGCCCCCCATCGTGCTGGACGCCGGCTACTTCATGCCCAATCGGCTCTTCTTTGGGAACCTGGGCACCATCCTGCTGTACGCCGTCGTCGGCACCGTGTGGAACGCGGCCACCACCGGACTGTCCCTCTACGGCGTCTTCCTCAGCGGCCTGATGGGTGAGCGGGCATGGTGTCCACGGGGGTGTTCTGGGGTGGTGGATGCTTGGGACAGGGTCATCCTCGGGGTGGGGTCCTCGGGGTGGGGTCCTGGGGGGTGTTCTCGGGGTGGGCTCTGCAGGAGCAGGGTGTGGGCAGCCCTGCTGAAGGAAGGTCAGATACACACAGTCCAGACCCGGAAAGGGTGAGTGTTTGGGGTGACGAACCTCACTGGTGGGTTCACTTACCACCTTGGTATGTTAAAAAGAAGGTTTAATTAGTAAACAACAAGCTGTCTGGGCATCTCTGGGCTGAGGCTCGTGTCCTGCTTGGGAGTGAAATCCTGTCCGACCAGGTTAGCAGGTGGGCAGGTGGGTGGGACGGCCGAGCAGCTGCCCCTCCCCGCAGGTGGGGTTGGGGCTCACTTCCCTGCACCAGCACCCGGGGTGGGGACGGCGCTCTGGCAGAGGCCAGGTTGAGGGTCCCTGGTAGACACACACCTGAGCACAAAGATTGGGTCATTCCCCCCAAGCCTGCAGGAGAAGCCTCGCCGGTGGCCGCTGGGTCACGGGGTCTGTGCGTCCACAGCAGCTTCCCCAGCCTGTGCCTCCTGCCATCCATGTTCTTAACCCTGGCCAAGAGCCGAGCGGCACCCCACCCACCAGGGCGTGAGCCATTATCCACCTGGGAAACTAGAGCAGGCGAGGCCGGGGCTCCCCCAAGGCCTGCACGGGAGAGCACGGCCCACGCTGGGGCTGTTGCCCATCCACGACGTGGGTCTGCAACGCGAGCTCCTGGCGTTGGTGGCGACCATGGAGAAGCGGGTGTTGGCACCTGGATGCCCGTCTGTGCGCTCAGCCTTGGCCCCAAACATCCTACCTGTGTGGACCAGACTCCTAGGGGTGGGCCCGGACAGTGGTTTCCATGTGACTGAAGGAAGTCTGTACATCGCTCCCCGTGGGGCTCAGGGCCTTGGGGCCTTGGTGACAAAGGACATGCACAGAGAAAAAGAGGTCAAAGGGCCCCGGTGGGAATTGTCGCCTCACCTGGCCCACGTGCCATCACAGGACTTTGTCCACAGCCCGTGGGAACTTGCACGCCCCTTTGAGTCTCCGAGGCTGTTTGGCACCATCCCTAGGCCTGACCCGGAGAACTCCCCAGGGTGATGTGAGGCTGAACGCGCCCGGCCATACCTCATGGGCGAGGAAGACTCCGGTGCTTTTGGTTGCGTCTATCGGCAACACCTTTAGATAGCTGGGCTGTAGCTAAGACGACAGGACCACTCCGGCCCCTGGACCCAGGGGAAAGTCCCAGGGTTTGGACCAGTAGGCCCTGAGGGGGCCTGTGCTCAGCTCTCGGGACGCAGCTGGCCGAGGGAGGGCATCCGGCAACGTCCTGGAGCAGAACAGCAGGGGACAACAAGTCTGTCCTGTCGCCAGACTTCCGGAGCCGGAGCCTGCTGGGGCTGGGGAGCTTGGGCTGTTTCTGCAGACCAGCAGGCGGGCTCTGAGGTGCGGCTCAAGGCCAGGGAGCACCCGCCGAGGAAAGGTCAGCTTAGCCCAGGCTACGGGTAGGCCCGGCAGTGGGGATCTTGGGTGGACCTCTGGACAGGCCCGCAAGGGGTTGGCCCTGCAGAGGTTCCAGGCTGTCAGTCAGAGAGGCCCCGTCAGAGGGGTGTGAGCTGAGGCCTTCTTGGCTAAGGGTCCTGGAGCCCACAGCTGGTCGTCGGGAGCCCACAGTCCAGTCTGGCCCCGGAAGAGTCTGTGGGTGATGGACTGTCCCACCCAGGAGGAGAGCAGGCTGCTCCTAGAGCTGGGGCACTTGTTGCCTGGACGGCTGGCTTCTAGAATGGACCACCGGTCTGTCAGGGCCTGTGGACGCTGAGAGGCCATCAAGCCGGGAGGCGTTTAAGGAAGGAACACCTCAAAGCGGGATGTGCCTCTGGGAGCCCCTGGCATCTGAAGGCAGAAAGGACTGTTCCCGCCTCCGCCTCACCCACAGCATCTGGAGGTGGGAGAGTGAAACCTGAGAGTCCCCTTCCAAAAGGGACATTTTAAAGTCACTGGAAGCTGGTTCTAACCTCTACCTCCACTTCAACACCCAGACTGTGGCACTAGGCTGTGGGGTTTTCAGAGCTCACAGGAACCCCCCCTCCAGGGTCCTCCCTCTCCATAGACTCAACCTTCTCTCAGGGGCCCTGCCTGGCCCTGAGGTGGAGCCACGTTCCTGCGGAAGCCCGCCGTCCTGGACCTGGAGGCAACCCTTGGTCCTGAACAGGCAGGCGTCCAGCCCACACGGTTTCCACCTTCCCCACCCCGGTGGGCCTCTGCCACGGCCTAGGCCTGACTGCCCCCTGGGGTCTGTTTAAGCCCACTCAGCCCGGAGAGGAGGTCTTCCTCCAACCAGCCCCCTGAGCGCAGGTGTGTGTCTCGAACAGAGCTGGTACAGGCAACCATGGGCGGGTCCCTGAGCTTTTGTCCAGGGAGGACAGCTGCTGGGGTGTGCCTATCACCCAGAGTGGCTCTGGAGACTGAGTTGGACCTGGAAGGACAGAGAAGTTGGAAAGTGCCTCTCGGCATGACCCTGGGACCACTGTAAGAAGCGAGTCAGGCTGAGCTCTGAGGACCTGCCCTCCCGGGTCCCTTCCTCTCCCTCCCTCCTCTCCCTTCTTCCTCAGACATACCTGGAAACCCCTCCTGTTGGAGGCCCCAGGGTTTCCCCAGACCCTGTGAGGCCTGACCCTCCCTGGCCTCCATCTTTCTCCTCCCCTCAGGCTTGTCCTGGTGGCTCTGATCCGGGCTGAGAAGCCACTTCACAGGGAGGCCGTCCCCCCGCCCCCCGTCAAGCCCCAACCGCCTCCAAAACACTTACACCCCTGTGGCCCCGGATAGCAGACGGTCAAGGGCAGGGCTCTGATGCCGTGCTGGGCCTGGCCAGGCACCCCCAGCCCCTCATCTGCTTGTAGCAACCTCCCAGAGGGGAGCAGCCAGGCCCAGGGGAGGGGAAGGGAAGAAGCAGGGCTGTCAGTCCCCACTGGGGTGAGACCCACTGTTCCGGAAGGCTGTGGGAGCCCCTGGGAGGGCAGCAGGCAGCGTGACCCAGGTTATCAGATCTGGCCGACCCCAGAGCTAAGAGAATCCAAGTCCCCGTCCTGAGAGGCCTCCAACCGAGCCGTCAGCAGGGCAGCGGTCCGAGGCAGCCCCCCAAGGCCGAGGGGAGGAAGCGTCCATGGCTCCGAGGTCCTCGTTCTTTCCAGGCCCTGAAGGGCTCTCACTGACGGCGCCGCTGTCTCGCAGGGGACTTGAACGTCGGGCTGCTGGACTTCCTCCTGTTCGGCAGCCTGATTGCCGCCGTGGACCCGGTGGCTGTCCTGGCCGTGTTCGAGGAGGTGCACGTCAACGAGGTCCTGTTCATCATCGTCTTCGGGGAGTCGCTGCTGAATGACGCCGTCACTGTGGTGAGCGGGTGCCGGGCGGGCTCTGGGGCTTGGCACAGAGCATCTCAGAGCTGCCAGTAGGGAGGACAGCGGTCACTCTGTGACCGCAGCGGCCCTCGGTGGAGAGGGCCGAGGAAGCTGCCGGGAGGACACACGGAGGCCGGGCCCGTGTGAGGGGCCGGATCGGCTCGCAGCTCCCACCGCCAGTTCTCCCGTGCCAGGCCCTGGCCCACGACCTCCCTTGCCTCACAGAGAGGGACTCGTCCCTCTCCCGCCTCGTCCGTTCTCCCGCCTTCGGGGCAGCCATCTGTCAGCCCCACCGCCCGGGTCCCAGAGCAGGACGCCTCTCTGGGTCCAGACTCGATGCCGCCCGTTCCCGAGTCCCCAGAGGGAGCCGACGGAGAGGAGAACGGCAAGACCTCCTCAGAATGAAGGAAGGAAGACGGGCGAGCATGGGTCTTGTGCGCGAAGGCCACTCTCTCTTTAGGAGGGAGCGTGGCGGGTCCCCTGCGGGCGGGCAGGGACTGGAGGACCCTCGCTCGGCTTCGGTGCGAGGCCGCAGGCGCCGCAGTCGGAGCAGAGGCGTGACAGAACGTGGGGGTGCATCTCAGCAGCCCAAGGCTCGGAATTCTCGAAATCCAGCCCTGATCTGGGCCACGCACTCCTCCGTGCGAGCGAGCTCTGGGTGACGGAGTGCCCTTCCCACGCAGGCCAGCCACGCTGTGTCTCCCGCAGCTGCTCTGGGCCCGGGCGCGTGGCCCCACCAGCCCCTCACCTCGTGCCGGGGCTTTGCACGCACAGCAGGCTACGAAGATCTGTCTGTAGCAGTGGCGTCTCCAAGGAACCCCCTCTCCGGTCCCATCAGTGTTCAGGAGACTGGGAAGTCCTAAGGCTGTGCTGCACCTGATTTCTAATGCAGCAGAGAAGAGGTTCTCGGGAGAATGGGGGATTAATTTGGAACTTAATCAGAAACGTAACCCACAGCCCCTCAGACGTTGTGCTGCTCTGTGCCTTGGCCTCGCTTCTCTGTGGAAGCACGAACGCCGGCCGAGCCCCGGAGCTCCCCACACAGCCCTACTGGAGGCTTCCTCTCCCCCGCTGCATTTCCGTGGAGACACCAGAGCCGGGGTCCAGCCCTCAAGGGCCCTGGAGGCCCAGGCTCTGCCCCCCGACCAGTACATCCTCAAGCCCGCCATCCCTCCTGCTGCACACCCTGCCTTTTGGGGTCCTAGGCCCCCTGAAGCAGACCTGGCGAGGCGGGCTTGTGGCCCACAGCAGCCCCTCGGCCCGGCTTGTGGAGCAGCGCGTCATCAGGAGGCCCGGGCAACACAGCAGTGCCAGGCTGAGCCTGGCATGTGGTTGTTGAGCTTTTCATCTCGAATATCTTGATGGGTTACAGTTTAAATGAGGACATGCACGTCCTGTCCCACGACCAGGAGTCAGCGCAGTTGTAAAGTCACGAAAAACGAAATTCTGGCTTCATCTAGGAAAACAAAACAGAGTTTTTGGTGGGGGACTTTGTGCTTTGCTGAGTGCCAGAAAAGGCCAGGTTTGCTCCTGAAGGTTCTAGTTCCTTCTGGAAGGTTCTTCTGCCTCTCCCATCCCACCTGTTGGCTCATCTCTGGCCTTTGTCTTATTGATCATGTTGCCCCATGACGGTTTCCTCTCACTGAATTTTGGTGGCTGCCCCAGGCTGCTCCATCCAGCCCAAGTGCTCAAGGCCTGGGGCCCGAGTCAGGGAGGGTTGACCCGATGTCATGCTTGTCTCTCTGTCACCCCCAGGTCCTCTACAACGTGTTTGAATCTTTCGTGACGCTGGGTGGTGACAAGGTGACTGGCGTGGATTGCGTGAAAGGCATAGGTGTGTGGCTGGTGGGTCCATGCATCTGGGGACTGTGGGGGCCATATCTCCTCTCCAACATGGGGACGACCTCCAGGCTTTGGCACCAGGCCTGCCTCTGGGACCCACAGCCTGTGTAGGAAAAGGCATTTCCACTTGAAGCTTCAGTGAGAGTTCCCTCCTGTCCCCACTGTGTTTCAGGCACACAATTTCGTTGGGTCCTGGGGAGGCAAGGGCTGCTGTCCCATGAGACCAGCATGTCTGGTTGGAGGATGCGGACCTGGTGTCCTCCGCGGCCCTGAGTGAACATTTCTCTGGCCAGGGACAATGGCAGTCTGGCTGTCCTGGGCGCCCAGGGACAAGCCCGCCCGCAGCTGCCTTCTCGGGCTTTCTCCAAGATGGGTGAGGGGTCCGGCCTCCCTGCTCTCCACGTGCCTGCCGGCCTCTCGGGAGGACTGGCCTCTTGTTTGCCAAGTTGTTGGCGCCTCTGTAGGGTTACCAGGCAACCCACGGTGAGGAATGGTCTGGAAGGACGGCCGGCCGCGCCCACGCGGGCCAGCCGCGCCCGGCCACAAAGGGCCTTTCAGGCGGTTCAGCTAGAGCCCTCGCCCGCAGTGTCCTTCTTTGTGGTGAGCCTGGGCGGCACGCTGGTGGGGGTCGTCTTCGCCTTCCTGCTCTCGCTGGTGACGCGCTTCACCAAGCACGTGCGCATCATCGAGCCGGGCTTCGTGTTCGTCATCTCCTACCTGTCCTACCTCACGTCCGAGATGCTGTCACTGTCCGCCATCCTGGCGTGAGTTCCCCACACGCCCACGGCCCAGGCCGCCACAGCTGCACAGTGTCCGGCGCCGCCGTGCTGGCGTGCGGGGGCCGGGGGGGAGGGAAGGGGAGGGGGAGGGGCAAAGGGGGGAGGGAGGGGCTGTCCCTGTCCACCCTGCCACTTGCTGGTATGCGGGGGAGGGAGGAGGGGGACGGCCCCTCCCTTCCCAGGGCACTGCCCTCCTGGTCCTCTCCGGCCTGGCCCGCTTCCCTGTGAGGGGCGAGCACTCACTCTGGGGGTGAAGAATCTGGTCTATTCAGGTTTTAAACCAGGAGTTGGCGTTTTCACAGAGCTGTCCTTGAGTTCTGCCTACACACAGCCTCTTCTGGGTGCCCCAGGCAGGAGGCTGGCCAACACCCTGTGACCCAAATCTGCCCCAGCAGCCCCCTCCCACTCAAGAGCCAGCTGCCGCGGGAGTGTGGAGGACACTGGGGCAGCCCACTGAGTGGCTCAGGGCTCAGGTCTTGGGGTGCGGGGAGGCCCAGCTCCGAGCCAAGGGTCGGTCAGTGCGGGGGGTGCACGCCCAGGACCCAGGCCATGGCCCCATGCAGACGGAGTCTCGGCACCCAGGCTCACAGTGCGCTCATACCATCCCCAGCATCACCTTCTGCGGCATCTGCTGCCAGAAGTACGTGAAGGCCAACATCTCAGAGCAGTCGGCCACCACCGTGCGCTACACCATGAAGATGTTGGCCAGTGGGGCCGAGACCATCATCTTCATGTTCCTGGGCATCTCAGCCGTGAACCCCCTCATCTGGAAGTGGAACACGGCCTTTGTGCTCCTGACCCTGGTCTTCATCTCTGTGTACCGGGCTGTTGGTGAGGGTGCTGGGGGATGGTGGGGACGAGAGGGCATGGGGGACGATGACAGGGATGCCGGGGAGATGGGGAGTAGAGGGGAGTGGGGAGGACGGGGAGGAGGGGACACAATGGGGGATGGGGAGGAGGGGGACGAGGCACCATGACAGGGATGCTAGGGGGATCCACGTGTTGGAGGGTGAGGGTCGATGGGGGGGCAGTGGGGATGGAGAGGAGGGTGGAAGTTGGACAGTGGGGACCGGCTGTGGGGAGGCTGTGGAGGGTTTGGGGGTCCCTGGGGAGCCGCAGCATGGCCAGGTCATGGTTATCTGCAGTGAAGTTTCAGGCTTGCTTCCTGGCCTTGTCACCTTGAGGTGGTCATAGCATAGGTGGAGGGCAGGGTGGAAAGTTCTAGAACCTAGGGGAACCCGTTTGGTTTCCCCTTGACTCACTCTGGATGTCATCGTTGAGGAAGCCGATGGAGTCTCCCGTGAGGTAGGGGGCCTGCTGCCAGCTGTGACCCTTGTGGCCCACTATTGGGGTACGGGCTGGGGTGGGACCACCACCCGCTCTTGGCCTGTCCTCAGTGGGGGCCACCAGAGTGAGACAGGGTCAGTGGTCCTAGGACACGAGGCCTCCTTTGCCACCTGGGTCACAGGGCAGGTCGGACCCGCGGCCGGCAGAGAGCAGGTATGCAGGGAGGGGGTTGTGTGGAGAGCAGGGCCGCGGGGCGCATTCTCCTGACAGGCTCAGCAGGAGCCGGCACCCTCACTGCCACTGCCCTGAGCAGGGGATTCGAGGAGGGGGCGAGGTGGCTCCCGGAGAGTGGGGGCGTGAGGGTGGGGAGCGCTCAGTGCATCCCTGCCGGCAGGTGTCGTCCTGCAGACCTGGGTCCTGAACCGGTACCGGATGGTGCAGCTGGAGATCATAGACCAGGTGGTCATGTCCTACGGCGGCCTGCGCGGGGCCGTGGCCTTTGCTCTGGTCGTCCTCCTGGATGAGAAGAAGGTGAAGGAGAGGGACCTGTTTGTCAGCACGACCCTCATTGTGGTCTTCTTCACGGTTATCTTCCAGGTACCTGGGCGCCCGCCCCGCCCATCCCCCCGACGGCGCCAGGCCGGCCCTATGCGGGGACCAGCCTCTCTAGCCTCCAGGCCCTAATTGCTTTTTACTGTTTTAGTAACTAGGAGCCGTTTTGTAGGTTTTCCTGTGGCCCCACAGGGGATGCAGCACGATTTGGTCTAAAAATGTCCTTCCTGTGCTGCCCCGGCTGGCGAAGCCCCAGTTAATATTTCGTGGACCAGACGCGCACGGGGGCGTGTCCCACTTCCCCGCTTGCTCTTGGACAATCTAAGGGAGCCGACTGGGGGCCCTCTGAGCAGGGTCAGGTCCGTGCGCACCGGCGGGTGGCTATGGACTCACACTCTGGGGCTCCGTGGGCTGGGTGGGCCCCCCGGGCTGGAGCCTGCCTGCCTGCAGGGCTGACCCCCATCTTCCAGGGCCTGACCATCAAGCCCCTGGTGCAGTGGCTGAAGGTGAAGAGGAGCGAACACCGGGAACCCAAACTCAATGAGAAGCTGCACGGCCGGGTAGTGGGCCAGGGCCGGGGGGGGGGCGGGGCGCCTGTGTCCCTCCCAGGGATGCTCACCCACCTCTCTCTCCTGCGGAAGGCTTTCGACCACATCCTCTCAGCCATCGAGGACATATCGGGGCAAATTGGACACAACTACCTCCGCGATAAGTACGTGGCCGCAGGTGCCCCTGGCTGGGCTGAAATGGGGACATTTGGAGGCGCGTCTCTCCACTGTCAGCTTCCCTCCCTCTGCCTTTCATGGGAGGGCCACAGGGTAGAAAGAGCCGCTGATCTTCCCCGTAACCGTAAAGCAGCCTCGTAGAGCGCTCACTAACTGAAGAACTCTGCCTTCAGCAGGAGCCAGGAAGTCACTTGCCTAACTGTCCGAGACTCCCACCCCTCGGGATTCCTGTTCCCCCTGAACTCCCTCCTCTCCCTGGGACTGCCCCTCCCCCGGTCCCCCTACTGCCCCTGGAATCTCTCTTCCTGGACACTCTCCTCTAGGAGACCCCCTCCCTCTGGACCCCGTCCTTCCTCTGGGACCCCTCCTCTCCCAGGACCCCCCTGGGGACCCTCTGCCTCTGGGACCCCTCTCCCTCAAGAGCCCGTCATCCTGGAGCCCCTCCTTCCCCTGGGGCGCCCCTCCCCCCAGGACTCCCCCAGGCTCCTCCTCCCAGTGGATCCCTCTCTTCCCCCTTCCCCACCCCCTCTTCTGACCCACAGGACCGGCCATATCCTAACTGGGTTGGATGTAAAGCCTCCTTCCCACCAGCCTGGGTCTCTCCTAGTGTGGGGGCTCAGGGCTTCCTCCTCCCCCAGCCCATGCCTCTGCAGGCAAAATGTGTGCCCCCTTCTCTGTAGCCAGGCTCCCGGGGCCCTGCCCTCACCCGGCCTGGGCCTTTCCAGAAGGCCAGGTAATCAGTTGGAAAGCTTAGCAATGTTGTATTAAATGAGAAAACAGAATCCAGAATCGGACGTACATTCTCGTGGCACATGCCTTCAGATAGGAAGGGAGGACCAGAGCACAGATGGAGAAATAACACCCCTGAGGGTTATTCCTTTTATTTTAAAAGTCACCTTTGTGAGTTTACTTGTTACAGTAAGTGAAAATCAGGGTTGGTGTGGGGGGGGTTGTATCCTGTGTCTCAGTCCCTGGGAGACCATGTCCCTGCGAGTCTGGACAGTGGGAGGGGGCACGCCCCCCACATGCTGCCAGGGTCCTCGTCCTTCCTGGGGCCTTGCCCACAGCCAATCCAAGTGTTGACATCGTGTTGGTTTGCCCCCCCCAGGTGGTCCAATTTTGATAGGAAATTCCTCAGCAAAATCCTCATGAGACGGTCGGCACAGAAGTCTCGAGATCGGATCCTGAATGTTTTCCACGAGCTCAACTTGAAAGACGCTATCAGCTATGTGGCTGAGGTACCGGAACATTCCGTCTGCTCTCCTGTCGGAGTTGGTGGCTGAAACAACACCCAGCCGTGGGGTGTGGACAGCCACTGGGGTCTGGGGCAGCGGGCCAGGGAGGGAAGGTCCTGCACCCCAAGGCCCAGGCAGGAGCGCGCTGGGACTGCCACAAGTTCACCACGTGAAGCTCCTGGGTCCTCCAACACCCGAGGACAGCCGTGGGAGCTGAGGCCTCCCTGCGGCTCTTGAGACGCTCCGTGGTCTGGTGGGTCTGAGACGGAAAACAAGCAGGGCGTACGGAGTCGTGCCCCTCGACATGTAGGTGCACACACGTTCACGCATGTCCACGCACGCACAGCCATGGACACGGAGAAAGCAAGAAGGAGGTCGTGCATCCTGTGGGGTCACAGGGGACACACCTGCGAACAGGCTGTGGTTCTAAGGCCCCTGCAGGTGAGCACAGACAGAACACCTGCCTTCTGTAGGTAAACGAATCCACCTCACGTGTTTGGGATTGAGGGGCCAGAGGGGTCTCCCCACAAAGCAGCAGCCAGCGCATGCAGCGTGGAGTCAGTGAGGGGCTCGGGGAGCCTACGGCCGATGAGGGACCAGCCCTACTCTGCGGGCTGCACGGTGACTCTCTGGACCTCACTGTCTCGGAGGCTGCACCAGCCCACAGCCACTCAGTCAGGACTCGGAAGGCGTCCTAGCAGGTGTCAGGACTCCTCCTGGGACACACAGTCCAGCTGGCCCCTCCCCAGGGGCCACACACCTCCAGGCAGTGCACACATGTGACAGTGACTTGCCCTTTGCCTTGATCAGCCGGCTGCCTTTGCCCCATATGTATGCCCTGGGCCCCGAGGTCACCTGGCGCCTCACTAGCCTGGGCCTACTCAGCCTGGGGAGCTAGGGATTTGCACGTCCATCCCAGCAAACCTCACGGACCTCATCCAGGGGGCACAGCCAGGGCCCTGGAAGCATCTGTTCCTTCAAAGGGGAGCGTGAGTCCTGTCTCCAGTGGGCTTGTCCACACCAAACGTACAGCCTGATGCCCCAACACAACCAGGGGTCCCTCCAAGACAGACAGACGCAGGGGAAGGGGCCTCTATACCATCGGCCAAGCTAATGTCAGCATGCTCCCCCTGGAGCCCCAACCCACAAGCCCCAGGCACTGGGAGGGACGAGGTCCTCTGCTGTCTGCACCTCTGGCCCTGGGCTGGGCGGTGCTGTGCTCAGATCTCTGCCCTTTGGCTCTGCAGAGGCTTCTGTGTCCTCTGAGCCTGGATGGACGGGCAGGGGGGCTGTCCTGCCAGTGCGCACAGTGACGTCCCCTTCTGCTGGCGAGCCCTGTCTCTTGTGGGCGCCCTGATGCCCCTCCCCCACATGAGATGCAGGCTGCGGGCAGTGTCCCCATCGCGCAGCACACTGACTGCCCCCCCTCCAACGACATGGGCTCCTCCCTGCTCAGGACTGGCTCTGCCTACAGCCAGGATGGCATGTGCTCCTGGGCTGGACCTCTGGGCCTCCTGCCCCGCCACATCGGGCCCTGACCCTGGTGCCCTCCCAGCCCCACGCCCACCCCTGAGGAGTCCCTGCTCTCTTCCAGTGGCCCCTTTGGCCCCATACTCCCACCCAAGGAGAGTGGCTGTTTTCAACTTTCGTTCATGTTGGGCTTGGCTCTATGTGACCTTAGTCTCATTCAGTTCTGGACAGAGGCCTGGGGGGGTTCCCCTCTCAGGGCAGCCGGGTGGGAGTCCCCAATGGGGACAGGGGACACCTCTCCAGTCTGGGGGGAGCGGCAATGTTTCCTGATGCCCTATGCCTACTGAGGATCTGGGATGAAGGACCCATGGTCCTGTCTTCATTTTCCCCTTCCACCCACCAGCTGCCAACTCAGCATGGCTTTACCAGCTCTCCAAGGGCCAGCGGTCGCCCAGCATCAAGGCACTCCACGGTGCGGGCTGATCAGCTCTGTCTTCCCCACAGGGAGAGCGCCGTGGGTCCCTGGCTTTCATCCGTTCCCCCAGCACCGACAACATGGTCAACGTGGACTTCAGCACACCACGGCCCTCAACCGTGGAGGCCTCTGTCTCCTACCTCCTGTACGTGCTCCTATTCCCCTGGGGTTCCGCCAGAGGAGGCCCCCCCCCCCGCCTGGCCCCTTCCGCCATGACCCGGGAGGCTGCTCTGGGCAGGGGTCTCACCTGACCCGCACATCCCAGGCCCTCCTGGTCACAGGCAGCAGGGCCCCTGTGGACAGTCAGTAGCCTGTGGGCCTCTGGGGGCCCCTGAGAGTCATAAGCTGGTGGAGTCGAGGCCCCGGACTGGACCCCAGGATCTAGGTGTTTCCTGCTACAAATGCACCTGTAGGAAATGTCAGCATCCGCCTGATGGGAGACAGAGAGGAGAGGGTGCTGGCAGGACCAGACAGAGATCTGGGGCTGAGGCCTCACCCTGGCCACCCCTCCCTCCGAGGGGCCCAGGCCATGGGCCTCCTGCTCTGTCATGCTGCACAGCGGGGGCTGGGCCAGCTGGGGGAGGCGTGCGGAGGGCAGGGGGCACTGGGTATGTGTGGGGCAGGCTCCCGCGGGGTCAGTCCCAGGACCAGCCTCCTGGGGTTGGTGGCGCCCAGGCTCAGGGGTCAAGGGCAGAGCAGGTGGGCGATCACGGCGGCCCCCATGCAGGAGGGAGAACGTGAGTGCGGTGTGCCTGGACATGCAGTCGCTGGAACAGAGGAGGAGGAGCATCCGTGACACGGAGGACACGGTCGCGCACCACACCCTGCAGCAGTACCTGTACAAGCCTCGGCAGGAGGTGGGCGCGCGGGGTGGGTGGGGGGGTACAGAGCCCGGGCCCTCCTCCTCCGGGACGGCCTCAAGGGCTGGCAGGAGGCAGGGGCTCAGCCTCACCACCGGGTGCCTGGGTGCTCTCGCCCCTGCATCCATCTGGCTGGGGACGCTAGTGGGGCCATGAGGCTGGGAGCAGCCCATGCGAGGTTTCCCTACTGTGACCGTCCGGCGGCCTCTCCTCCAGTACAAGCATCTCTACAGTCGGCACGAGCTGACCCCAAACGAAGATGAGAAGCAGGACAAGGAGATCTTCCACAGGACCATGCGGAAGCGCCTGGAGTCCTTCAAGTCCGCCAAGCTGGGCGTCAACCCGAACAAGAAGGCGGCAAAGCTCTACAAGAGGGAGCGCGCCCAGAAACGGGTGAGGGCAGGGGGCGCGCGGCTGTTGGCAGAGGGACTTGGGGTGCCCTGGGGCTTGGGGTCACCCCAGGGTGCCCCCAGGGACAGGCCCGGTGGGCGCTCTGCACTGGAACCACTCATAGGGCAGGACGGGCCCCGGAGGGCTCCAGGCAGCGCAGCAGGGGCTCGTCTGGGACCGGCTGGGGCCTGGGTGTCGCTGTGCCCCTTTAACAGTTTCCTTTTGTTTCTCAGAGAAACAGCAGCATTCCCAATGGGAAACTGCCCCTGGAGAGCCCCATGAACAATTTCACCATTAAGGAGAAAGGTACTGGGGGGAGCACAGTGGAGTGCTCACCAGCAGGGCCCAGAGACACAGGCGATGGGGCAGGAGGGAGCCAGAGTGCTGTCCTGCCAGACACCCTTCCCCCTGGCAGCCAGGACCCTCCATGGGGTCCTCCGGTCCCACCCTGGGCAGGGGGCTGCTGCAGGAGGAGCGGGGACTGCAGGGCTGGACACGCACCCTGGCTCCCGTGTCGGAGGGGGGCGGGGGAGACCAGCCGCGGCAGCTTCGCTCTGCCCGCCCTGTGCTGACATGGCCGTCCGGGCACTGCCAGCCAGCAAGCGGCCCAGAAGAGGGTAGGGAGCACTGTGTGTGTGATGACATTGTGGCCTGGTGACAGCCCTCGGGGTACTCTGCAAGGTAGTCAGGGGCAGGACACTGGTGGCTGTGTGCCCAGTCCCCTTCCCTCATGCTGCCCTCCCTTGCCACCAGATTTGGAACTTTCAGACCCGGAGGAGGCCCCGGACTATGGTGGTGAAATGGGTGGGGGGATCGAGTTCCTGGCAAACATCACACAAGACACCACGGCCACAGACTCCCCGTCAGGTGAGGGGTGGGGTCAGCCCTCCTTGGGCCACAGATGTGAGCATGGTCATTGGTCGCTGATGGGCACCGCGGGACCTGGGAGGCCTAGTGCTGGGTCCATGTGGGTGTGAGTTCTGGGGGGGTGGGGCGCAGGGTCTCTGCTCCAGAGAAGGGAGCGATTGAGTGTCCTGCCTGCTGCGCAGAGAGAGACAGAATGGGGTGCAAGGCCTGGAGCCCCAGAGACCTTCCAGGTGACCTTCCGGGTGTCGGGGGCAGGACCAGCTGACGTCGGACACCGAGGGCAGCGCCCTCCCTCCTTGCCGTCCCAGGTTCAGCTGGGAATCTGATCAGCTGCTGCCCTTTCTCCTAGGAATTGACAACCCTGTGTTCTCCCCGGATGAGGACCTGAGCATCCTCTCCAGGGTGCCACCCTGGCTGTCCCCTGGGGAGACGGTGGTGCCCTCCCAGAGGGCGCGTGTGCAGATCCCCTGCTCTCCAGGCAACTTCCGCCGCCTGGCGCCCTTCCGCCTCAGCAACAAGTCCGTGGACTCCTTTCTGCAGGCTGATGGCCCCGAGGAGCAGCCCCACATGACCCACCCTGAGTTCACGCACATGTAACTCCTGACCCTGCCCACCCACCTGACACCTGCTCTCTCCTCAGCTCCTCCCCTAGCCAGCTGCCTCTCTGGCTCTGGACCTGAACTTCTGCAGACTCTCTAGCAACTCTTACTCCTTCTCAACCTCTTTTCCAGCCGCGCATTCCCTAGGACGTCGGTCTGAGTCACAGCCTGTCCCTGAGATGTCGGGACCCAGGCTTTTTGAGGATCTCTTTAGCCCCTGTGCTAAGCCCGTGAATCTAAGTCTTGAGCTCAGAGGGAACTGAGCACAGGGCTGGGTGGGGGCTGCATGGGAAGGGGAACAACTGTTTCTGTCCCTAAAAGCCCTGGGGCTTTGTGAAAAGTCCATGTGACAGAAGTGAGTCCAGAAGAGCAACAGGTCCCTCTCAACCTCATACAGAGAGGAGCTCAGAGCAAGGGTACAGGGAAGTGGAGGGCAGGCCAGTAGCCAGCCAAGCAGGCCAGCGCCTCTCTCAGGAGAGAAGTCAGGGGTTGGGGGTGGGGGCGAGGGGGTAAGGCAGGGGTAGAGGCAGGGGGTAGTGAGGGGCAAGGCAGGGTTGGGAGGTAGCGGGGAGGCACCTGTTTGGCAGGGGCTTCCAGGCCTTCTTGCTGGGTCCCTAGAAGCTGCTGTCCCCACTTTACCTTCCGTAGGGAAGACGGTTCACACCTTTGTGCAAGGTTTTGGGTTCATTTCACGTTTCCTTTGGGTGTTTGGGTGCACTTGGGAGGAAACAGGAAGCAGACCCTACCCCTAGCCCAGGAGGGGCTCTCACAAAGGCGCTTTCCCATGCATTTCAACCGAAGCAGGACCTCCTTGTTCTTCTCTCCTGTGGTTGCTTGGAGAGGGTGTCCACAGTCCGGCTCAGGAGAGGCGGTCCAGGCCTGCAGGGTGGGCTGCCTGGGGCGGCACTCTCTTTCTGCATGAAGCCGACTTTCTCGGGATGTTCCAGGGACTGAAAAAGGAAACACCTGTGGGCGGGGCTTCTGTCTGGTGCTTCCCCTGCTCCTCTGCCTCTTCCTGGCTTCTGCCTCTGAACCCCCTAACCTACTCTTCCTTGAACCTCCTTGAACCTCGAACCACTCTCTTCTTTGAACCCTGCTTGTCCTAGAGCGGGGCACTCTGAGTCTGGAGAGGCCCTGTGGCCATGACCATTCCTGCGCAGGGGGGCTGTATCCCGGGGGCCTGACACAGAGCAGCAGCCTGTGGTAGGGGAGCCCGTCGGGGGGGCGGTGCTGCAGAGGCAGGTCTTCAGCTGACCCTGTCACTGTGGACCTTGCTGGCCACACGGCCAGGGCATGGCCTCTGAGTGTCCCGCAGCATTCCAGGTAGTGGGGGCGGGGCGCAGGCTGGGTGTGTTGGGCCCCCTCCAGGCTGCGAGGCCGCCCTGGAAGATTAGCGGGAAGGTTCCAGGGCCTGGACTGTCCCTGTGAGTCCTGTACCTGCGCAGGGGCGGTGGTGGTCTCCAGAGGCGGGGCCGCCAGCAGTCACCTGGGAAGGCCAATATGCCCCGGCCCGCAGGCTGCTCAGGCTTTTGGCCAACCCCGGAAGTCATGACCTCCGTGCGGTTTGTGCGGAAGGCCTGACAGTCCGGCTTGGCCCGGGAGCCTCACCAGCGCCGCCGCCTGGGTCTCCCCTGCACCCCGGGCCCCCCGCCAGGTGCCCTCTGCGCTCACGCCGTCCTCTCCCGCAGGTGACACGGGCTCCGACGTGCCGCTGACCGGACGCTCGTCCCCTCCCGCCGCCGAGAAGCCCCCGCTCCCCGCGCGGTCCCCGCGCCCGCGCGCCCTGAGCCCGGCCCCGCCCGCCGGCGGCCCGCCCGCCGAGGCCCCGCCCACCGGCGCCCCGCC
>NW_022631016.1:81877-286888 GCF_010015895.1 Lontra canadensis | reverse complement strand
CACCTGCTGCTAGGAGATGGCCGGGCCGTCCGAAGGTTGCACTGGCCACGTGGGCAGGTCTACACAGCTCCAGCTGAATGCAGGGGACCTTCACATAGCAGCTTACTGGGGCCGGGGCCAGGTGGGGCGGGGACCTGCTGTTTCATGGAGAGCCAAGGGACTTGGAGCAGGGCTCAGACCTTCATAGGACCTCTGGGCCTGCCCTGAGAATGCTATAACACAGACCCCTTCTCAACCCCTCCAGGGTCTCAGGGACATGGCCTTGGGCAGAGCTGCACCCTCCCCCTGACACCCGATCCTCTGGAGGGAGACCACTGTCTGGCTGTCCTGTGGGGGGAGCAGATGAGAGGGTGCGGTGAGGTGGCTGCCACAATGATCCAGGAAAGAGGCCCTCATCCGTCCTCGTCTGTTGCTCAGACAGGGTTTTGTGGGAGGAAGAGGTAGTAAAGATCAGAGGGATGAGGGCCTTCAGACGGACACTCCTAGAAGCTCTTCTAAAGAAGCCCAGCTCAGCCCTGCTCAGGAAAGAGAGAGTGCTGTGCTGTGACTGAGTTCTGTTGATGCAAATTGTCACAGCCATCACGGGCGAGGCCTGATAGCACTCCAGTGTTTTCATAGTGCACACTGAGACCCTGGCGAGAAAGTGTGCGATCTGCTGTTCACACCTTTGCTGTTGAGAAATACAAGGGACAGTCACCGGGGCATCTGCTCAGCAGCACGAAGCTCTTGACCCTGAGAGCAGATCTGCCCATCGCCTAAGTCACACACACAGGTGGGGAGGGGGGCGGGTTCTGTAGTTCTGCCCCACACTGTGCAACCATTCTGACCCACTCCGTGAGCACAGAATCCAGCCATTATCGGGGCCACAAAACCTGCCGGTTAGTGACCCGACAGACTGCCCCCAGGCCAGCCTGGTCACCAAGCC
This sequence comes from Lontra canadensis, assembly GCF_010015895.1. Classification (NCBI taxonomy): domain Eukaryota; kingdom Metazoa; phylum Chordata; class Mammalia; order Carnivora; family Mustelidae; genus Lontra; species Lontra canadensis. The sequence goes on along the minus strand of NW_022631016.1, from coordinate 285,963 downwards.
ACAGCATCCAAGCACACCTCCAGGAAGGCGTCCACTGCAGCCAGGTCAGGCTAGGGCCTGCCGCCCAGGGCACCCCAGGAGGAGTCCGTAGCCCAGCTGGTCCGGCATCTCGCTGCCTTAACCACTCACCTGGATCGCTGGACCTGGACCCCACGCCCCGCTGCAGAGCTAGAGGCTGAGGCAGGGAGAGCGGCTCACAGGCACGTCCTTCAACCCCAGAAAGAGTAAACCGAGGGTCTTGAGGCTCTGCTCTCAGCTGGTGTTTTCTGTCCTGGATGGGCCCAGGGCCGAGTGCAGCCCTAAAGGAGCTGCAGTTCCAGGTGGGAAAGCTCCCAGCAGAGCCCCACATGCCAGTGCTCGCGAGAGAGCTGTGGTGTTTCCTCCGTGGACAGTCTTACGCAGGCTCGTGCTGTGGATACACTTCATAAATGAGAATCCTAGCTATTCTTGTCATTGTAAAACAGAATGTAAACAAAGTCTCATGAATGTATTTCCTTAGGAAAACTGTTGTAAAACTTTTTATTATAAAAGAATTCCTATTTATTTAATACTGAATTTTGGCCTACTTTCTGGTAGACTGTAAAGAACACAAAGATAGGAGTTGCTCTTTCCCTTCTGTGTTTTCTTGAGAATGATTTTGTTACAGTGCTTATATACTGTGTACTAGTGAGTCATCTTCTGTCGTGAAAGGAGATTTAAAGAATTTCATTGGAACTTGAAATGTTAAGTTAGGACTGGTGTAAATTGCATATGTTAATTTTGTGAATAATCTTCGTCAAATTTTGTGTAATTGTGATCACAGAACAATGTGCCTTACAGCGTTGGGCATGCTGGGCAGGGGTCCTGCCGCAGACCCTGTCACACCCTGTCACACCCGCATGATCTTGTCTATTAAAGATGTTTTAAGGCGGGGCGCCTGGGTGGGTCAGTGGGTTAAAGCCTCTGCCTTCAGCTTGGGTCGTGGTCCCAGGGTCCTGGGATTGAGCCCACAACAGGCTCTCTGCTCAGCGGGGAGCCTGCTTCCCCCCCACCCCCACTCTGCCTGCCTCTCTGCCTACTTGTGATCTCTGTCTGTCAAATAAACAAATAAAAAAGTCTTAAAAAAGAAAAGCTGTTTCGGGGCACTTTGGGTGGTAACTGTGAGCAATCACATCAGGAGAACGTAAGACACAGTCTGCTGTAGGCGAGCCGTGCTCTGGCTCTAAGGTTAACATCGACGTCTGTGTGCGCACACACGTCCGAGGCAGCCCCTTCGGGCGGTGCAGGGAGATTGTTGGGACACGACTGCTGGTTTACCCTGGGGCCTGAGACCTGGATCTTCCCAGGCACAGACGGGTGGGCACCTGTGCTCACTCGCTTACTCACACTCATCACTGCACACAGCAAACAGGTGCCCAGAAAGGGCAGAGCAGCACCCACCCGGCCAGAGCAGGAGGAGGAGGCGGCCGAGACACCTAGGGGGGTGGGGCGCAGCACTGAAAAGAGATGCGCAGGGACGGTCTGAAGGCCAAGATGAGACTGACGGAGGAGGCAGAATTGCATCTGCCCCCAAATGTCCAGGTGAATCCTGTCCCCCTGAGGTGGATCCCACCCCCAGGTGAATCTCGTCCACCCAGGATGGATCCTGCCCCCCAAGATCCTTGAGTTCTTGTGTCACAGGCACATTTTTTTTTTTAGAGAGGGCACAAGCCCGTGGGGTGGGGAAGGGGTGGAGGGAGGGAGAGAATCCCAAGCCAACACCCTGCTGGGTGCATCTCTGGGCTCCACTGCCTGTAGACCCTGGCCGCTCACCACACCCCCTAGCAAGAACACCTTCACATCCAGGACACCCTCAGACCCTGCAGGAGGTCAGACTTTACTGAGAAGCCGAGTTTGTAAGTGTTTACACTGTGTAGAAATGAAGACCCAGGGGTCAAGAGGGACAGGCACCACGAGGCCCCTCACACCGGAGCCTGCCTCACAAAGGACGTTATAAAGCACGAGAAAGCCGGAAGTACCAGGGCCACCAGAGTACTTGTTCTTTAAGGCGCCGTGAGTGCGGCAGCGGGAGATGCAGGCCCGCGGGTCCCGGGCATCTCAGGGTTTTCTGGCGGCCACACATCTCCAGGGCTGGGGCCTGGTAGGCTACTTGAGGAGCTTTGCCACGTTCAGACTGGGAACCATGATCTCCTTGAAGATGGGCACGTAGTTCGGGTTGGCCTGTGTCGGGCCCTGCTCCAGCGTCTCGATGATGGTCTGCTTCAGGTCCCGGCTCGTATCCCCTCGCATGGCCAGGAGTGCGCCAATGTGCTCGTCCCTGCAGGTGCGGGGAACACAGGCACGTCGGGGGTGTGCTTCCCGCCGCTCGCCCCCCACATCCAACTCCATCTGCCCCCAGCACTCCCCCGGCCTGGCTCGGCCAACACGGAGGCCCCAGAGCAGGGTCGACAGCGGCACATGCCCTGCAATAGGAGGGGAGAGAAACCAGAGTTCTCCCCTCACCGTGCCCCTTCCCTTCAACCCACAATCACAAAGTCTCTTAAACTGCTCTCTTAACCCTCTACCAGACCACCTAGCTAGAGTGAGAGACGCTGGTGAGCCCAGGAACACCACTTCGTCCTGCTTTAGGCAAACCCACAGCGCTGACGGAAAGACGCTGGCTGAGACAGGAAGGTTGGGGGGGGGGGTTGGTCACATGTGACAGGCACCTGTGCTCCCTTCCCTGAATCCACGAGCACAAGACGAGCTTCCAGAAACCACTCTGCTCTGCCACCTTCCCCCAGTGCAGAGTGTGGTGATGTCCCAACTGCACTCAGGCCACCTGTGCTCTGACACCTGGGAGGTGTGTGACCCAAGGCTGGGAACCCATGGGCTCCAGGTCCAGCAGCAGGGCTAGGGGATGCAGAGGCACACAGATGTGCCCACTCTGCTCCTGGCTATCATCCACACAGCTTGTCCTCCCAGGAATTGGGACCCCCAATGGTGCTCACACCTGACGGTCGGGCCTCTCCATCTTGTCAGTGACCCTAGGAATGAGCTTACTGCTCTGTTCCACAATTTCTAGCTGAAACAGACAGCCCATGGGCTCTTACCTAATGTCTGGGTATTTGCTGACCAGTGTAGAAACTTCCAGGTAGAGCAGTGACGGGTCTGTCAGCTTAATAACTTCTGCGATGGCCACGATGGTGTCACAGTGCCCGTCCGCATCCTCACCAAAGCCCTGGAAGAAAATGTGTGTGCAGCTGCCAAGCTCCATGAGGGGACACAGGCCGAGTGTCCATGGAACTCTGTGGCCCAAGTGGCCACTGAAGGCTCAGGATTGGCCCACAGGGGAGCTGTCCTGTGTGCCCTCAGCAGGGACGTTGCAGGCAGGGGGGCCCGCAGCCCAAGAGGTGAGACCAGTCTGGCCAGCACCACTCCCACGGGGCTCGCAGTAATGCCCTAGAAGCCATCCCAGCCACAAGGCCCAACAGACCTTCCCATGCTCACAAGGAGGACCGACTGGTCATCTGGTCCGTGACGGGATTGGCCCAGACCAGCGGGCCTCAACAGCCCTGGGGGGTGGGAGATGACACAGAACCAGAGTGGCACTCACGGCGGCCAGTTTCCGGAACAGGAGGCGGAGCTGCGCGGCCTCCCGGACCATCCTCTCAGCGCCCTCCTTGCGCTCCTCCGCACTGCGGAAGGAGATGCGCTTCTGCATGACGGCCCGCAGGTACTCCAGCACCACTCGCCGCTGCGCCTCCGCGGTCATCCTCTGCCGGCACATGCGGGGTCAGCCAGGCAGCCCTGGGGCTCCTGCTCAGATACCCACGCCCCTCCCACTGAGACACCACCCCACTGAGAACCCCAGCCTCCCCAGAGACCCCCCCAGGCATCCCACTGAGGCCCCCACCCCCTGCTGAGATACCCCCAGGCACCCCAGTGAGACCCACACCCCTTCCTAAGGATCCCCAGGCTCCCTGCTGAGACTCCCCTGGGCAACCCCCAGAGACCCCCACCCCTTGCTAAGGATCCCCCAGGCTCCCACTGAGACACGCCCCCAGATTAACCCCCCCAGGCTTCCCACTGAGACCCCCCGGGCTCCCTGCTGAGACCCCCCACACCGGGCTCCCTGCTGAGACACCCCACCCCCCCCAGGTGCCTGCTGAGACCCAGGCTGGCCAGGCAGCTGTGCAGGACACCCACCCTCCCGCCCGTCGACAGATGCCAGGACCTGAAAGAGCACATACGCGCATTCACTCAAGTACGTGGTGAAAGGAAACTCGTGCCCAGTCGTGCCAGCAGATGAGCCCTCCAGGGAAGCCGCCCCCGGAGGGCAGCACACACACTTGGGCTCCTCAGGCACCAACTACTAAATCAACATACCGAATGTTGAAATAAATGGTGGACTTAAAAGCCAGGCAAGCAACGAGAGAGCAGCACCCGGCCTTCTGACCAGCCAGAGGCTTCTGCACAGAGCAGGTGAGGGAACCAGTCAGGGCTCCGGTCACCGAGTCTCCTGACAAGCATTACTCTTACTGGCAGAGTCACAAGAATTTCCTTTAAACTGAGCACTTAGACAAGGATGACTCTGGGTCCCAGTCACCACAGTAGGACAAAGAGACATGAAAGTGTGAGAACCAGAAATGAAAACAGCGTCACTGCTCAGTCGACATAACCATCTACACAGCGATCTGGGTAGGGTCCCGAGACGGAACCCAGAAACAATCAGAAGTTTTCCAAAACTTCTGAACACGAGGTCGGTATATGCAAACCATTTCCTATGAGCCAGGAAAAAACGTGGAAAGCCCGACTTTTGAAATCCAATCACTTGTTACAGCAACAGCAGCAAACACTGCCTGAGACCCTGAGAATCCACGAGGCGAGAAGCCCAGGCCCTGCAGGAGGAAACGGGCTAGCTTGGGGACACCCCAGAGGACAGGCATGCGGCTGGGGCACATGGGGGCTCTCCACGTGTGGGGCAGGGCTCCTGAGTTCTCCAGAGCCTGGCCACACAGACACGAGCCCTGGGGCCTCCACTGGAGTGGGAAAGCCGGCAGCCGGCTTGTGCCCTGGACGGGGATCCTGCAGAGGGAGCTGCGGCTTAGCCCCGATCCACAGCTGCTGCCCCCCAACCCCCTTCCAGGGCTTTCGGGGCTGCTGAGGAGGTCCCTATCACGAGCACGGCCGGCATCTGCAGCCGTGTGTCAAGGAGGGTTTGGTGGGGTGTCAGGAGGCAGGAAGGTTAAATGAACAGAAGCACCATTGCCTCCACCTGGCCTGTCTCCAGACACGGACGTCTCCTGCCTCAGGTTCATGAAACCACCCGTGAACGTGCATTCACAGAACCAAGTGGACACGGAGCTCCACACAAGACGGCAGGTTGGCTCCGGCCTATAGGGAGCTCACACCGTATCACTGTGTCCACACTCTTACCTTTTTGTACGGCTTTTTAATTTTGGCAAAATCACTGAAATAATCTTCCACAGTAACACAAATAATGTCCACGGCATTGGAGCCTAACAGCCACTTCCTTGTCATCAGCTCACTGAGATGTTGCTGAAAAGAGCACAGAAAATGTCACCTGGACACTGTCCCCGAGTCACACGTATCCAGAGGAAGGTGCTGTAGAGCCTCGGTGATGTTCTGTGACAGAAATACACACGTAAAAGCCCTACTGCCACGGGATCCGCAAACACATCCTGTAACCATGTGAGACACTGGCTACACGACTTTGGGGACGTGGAGGTCTATCCACACACAGGCCGCCTCTCCTGCTACGCCTGTCATATGGCTATTCCGCACCTACCCGTTCCCCACGGACATTTAAAAGTGCTCGCGTTCTGCAGTTACAAAGAACAGTGCAACGAACCTGCGCTTTTCTGCAGCTGAACTGTTCAGCCAACAAGTGTGCAAACTAAACCCCGGGAACTTTCCACAGGGCCTTCCAAAAGCTACAGCACTGGTCCTGCAGAGAACACAGGAGAGCACGCCCTCTCCTGTGCCTACGGCGCTACCTGCCAGCCCGCAACGCCACAGAGAACACTCGGTTTGAGTGTGCGCATCTCTGAAGACTGGGAAGACCGGGCATTTTGTTTTCACATTTCGGACATCCGTAACACCTTTCCTGTAAAAGGGTTTACTTGTGTCCTTTATCTCATTTTTTGTTACAGTTTTTTTATTTGGAAATAATTTCAAGTGTATCCATTTCATCTAATCCATTTAGATTATAATCCATAATCATCTATCCATGTACTAAAACCATTTTTGAGAAAGCATACGACGTCACAAAATGATCCCACCTATCGCCCCAGAAGATCCTCGCCAGCTCCTTCCTTCCCAGGAGGACCCGAGACGATCACAGTTTTATTTTTTAAATATACTCTGGTTTCTGTCTACACATCCATGTAACGCCTGTGTTTTTGAAATAATCCCTACTTGTTCGTGGTGATTTATGCCTCTGACATGATTTAAGTGCATTTGGTCAACGACTCTGTGTCGTACTTTTATTCAAAGCTGAGACTGGTCCACGTGGTGGGTGTGCAAACATGGACGAATTCTCAATTTGGCTCTGGTATCAAGAATTTGCTAATGAACATAGTCCGTCTGCCTTCTACGTTCTTGGTTCCATTTTATAATCCCCTGAGATCAGTCTCTTTATTATCTAATGGTATTCTGTTCAACACCAGAAGGACCTCTACTCTGCACCCACGTCATACGAGGCGCACCTCACAGAAAAGCAAAGGCCCTTTCACGGGGAGAAAGGTGAACTGGAATGTCGGCTCCATCCGGGTCACAGGGTGTGGTTGCAGGGTGGGTCACAGACCCACGCTGGACTGAAATGAGATTTTCAGCCTGGAAACAAAGCAGCAAAGAACCGGCTCCCACCTCCAGGTCCAGGAAGACCTCCTCCAGCAGGCTGCTGCAGCCTTCCTGGGCAATGGCGTCCAGAATCCCATCCACGCTGGGCTGGCTCAGAGTCACGCCCTCTTCCATTTCACTTCTCAAGTACTTCCTTTTCAAACTGACGATGGATTCTCTGTAAGGAAACAGGCTCAATGAGGCAACTGAGAACACTTCCCTTCTGCCCTTCCACGCTGGCGTCGCCCTGTGCCGCACGGTCACTCACTTAAAGGTCTGACAGTTGTTGATGGCGGCGATCACGTACTGCACGTAGCAGTGCGGGTGCTGCCGGTCCCGGAGGTGCTCCTCTTTATACGACTGGGCCTCCTCTTTGTATCTGCGAACACACAGCCCCCAGCAGAACCACTGGTAAGGGGGGGCCTGGGGGGGGTGCCGGACTTCACAAGGAAATCACACCTGATGAACACATCTGGCTTCGTTAACACCTGACCAGGTAAGTCTTGAAAAACAAAATAAATTTCTGGATGATCTATATACTAAAGAAAAATCAGGGAAGCTGATCCTTTTAAGTGGATTACTAAAAATATACTTTGTGTCAGGCTCTGAAATATGATTCAGTATTCTGAGTATACAAGTATTTGTGAGGGGAAAATTATTATTTTATCTAACACACAATTTGCCTAGAAATTCATACTATAGTGTTGGGAGCATTATCAAATATTAGATAAAATGTCACTTTCTGAAACTTTCCCTGAAAAAGTCAAATTAAGAAATTACTCAAAAATAAATAGCTTACTCATTTGAGGTCAAGAAAACAAGCAACTGAGATCACTACATATTTTATTTCTGAAATTGTTAGGCTCACACACCAGAACACAACACTACAACACACTGTACATATGTTTAAAAGACCTTAAAAAAGGAGCAAAGTTGGCAATTAAAGATAAATAATTATGCATTTATCCCACCTTTCTGTCTAACGTGTGGTTCAGGTAAGCAAACTTCTGAGGCTGATGAGGAAAATTTCCTCTTTCTGCTAACAAAACAACTGGGCCATGACCCTCAGGGGTACGGCTGACGGGGACTCTCAGTCTGTAGGGCAGGACAGGCGGACCCCACACTGCGGTGTGCCACAAAGTAGAGCATACCCCACCTACACCGGGTTCTTGCGAAACAGCAAGAAAATAAAGAGGAATCTCACAAGCCTTTAGAGCCAACATGTGGCTCCCAAGGCCGGCAGTCAGGGCCGGATAAGAAGGTGCTGGGCCCTAGGGCATAACCTGCACGTGTCCACAGGCCAGTGGCTTACAGGGGGCAAGGCCACGCTACTCTCCCCAGGACCCGGGAGCCCAGACCGGCTACTAGCTCAGTCTCCATACACAACTAGAAGGAGGCAGGTCTGAAACCACTGGGGAAACCCAAATACAAACTTGGTGTGAGCTGGCCCTCAGCCAGAGTGAGGGTACACAGGACGAAATGCCAAAATGGGACTTGCTTTAAAATGCTTGGGGGAGAGGGGCTTTAAAGGGGCAGCTTTTGAAGGTGGACGATGGGTCAAGTTTTTTTTACACCATTCTTTCTGCTTCCGAATAGGTTTGAAAATCTTCCCGAGCGAGTCAAAAAGAGGAGTCCTGGAGACACATTCCCCAGCCCCGTTGAGGGGGAGGGGTGGCGACTCCCAGTGAACGGAACTGCCACCTGATGGGAGTCCCTCCCAGGCCCTGGGCAGTGCAGCCAAGTGAAAGGAAGCATTTGGAGGAGAATCAGGCCCATCTGGGCTCTCGGGAAAACAGTGTCATCTGTTCCAAAGGCTTGTTTCAAAATAACAAAGGTCAAGACAACAAATCCAGGCCTAAAGTACTTTTTACTATCAGGCATATTAGGATCAAAATTTTGCTTTTAAGTTTTAAAAACATACACTTTTTCTAAATGAGCGCACTGGCAAAATACATACCTACTCAGGAAAGAGTTCATTTGCTGAAGACACAAAACAAGTACCTTTGTTTTCAAATCTTCACTTATCTGAGCAGCAACTTGAAGATTCTGTTCGAACATCTAAAAATTGGACAGTTTATGAATTCTAATATAAACTCACAAGGTGCAATTTCCCATTATATAAACCCCTATCCGCCAACTGGTAGTTCTAGTCTAAATCAGGGGTGGGGGAACCACTCACAAAATAGTAAGTCAGTTAAATGAACAACTTTCTCATCAGATGAAAAAAAAAAAAAACAAGTGAATCACTTCCTAATTACCTGCAGACAGGCTGATCTCCACATGGAGGGAAATACGTGTTCTCAGTGAGCTGACAGGGAGATGGGGGCCTAAGGGGATCGGGTGCAGCCGGGGTCACATGGGTGCCAGGGGCTGGGCTGCGACTTGTGATGTGAATTACTTACGAAGAACCGGGAGGGTACACCCTGGAGCTGAGGGGAGCTACATGTGGAGAGGCGGAGAGGGCGGGAAGGCCAAGCTCACCCCAGGCCTGCGGTGCATACGGTCTGTCATGACACCGGTTTCCAAAATAAAGGAGATGGGGAGATCCCTGTGCAGCTCACGGTGTCATCCAGAGACAGATGCCCGCAGTGCTCATTGCACCTGGCTGGCATCCAAGCACATGCCACTGACGTGGTCCCACACAAGGGTTAGAACATGACTCAGCCCTCCTCCTGCCAGAAACCTTCCTCCAGGAAGAAACACTGAGAGACCAGAAGAAAAGGACAGTAGGGAAGCTGGGGAACGCCAGCAGGTGCTGGGCATCAAAAAGCAAAGGAACCACAAGAAGATGGCGCAATTATGGTTATAACATAAAGGACACTTCCCCAAACCCACGGGGTCGTCCTCAGTCAGGTGGCATTTTAGAAGACGAATCTCAGCCATTTTCAACATCAGAGAACATCAAACCAGCAAACTCAAATCTGAGCGTCACACACAAGAAACATGCAGTTCGGTTCCAGCACAAACTCAAACGCTTCAGGAAAACTAGAGTGACTCTGGGCAAAACCGTTGGGTCGGGTGACTCTTGGCGCCTTCTGCTCCGGAGAGAGACGGGCCTGAGGCACCGGGAAGGGCTCCCTCTGTCTTTAGGGAGGGAGGCACTTTACGTGCATTTGGAGACCCCAGAGACCCCAGGGGCGGTCCAGCAGTGAATCTCGAAGCGCACGATGGTACCTGGAAGACGATGGCAGGGAGCGTCGTCTGGTAGTACCCATCCTGGTCGGCTTCGGGCTCGGTCTCTTTTATCCAGTCCTTCTTGTCTGTTTCTAGTGCTTTCCGCAGCCAGGCAATGATGTTTGACTAAAGAAATTTGGCATCACAGAAAAAGGAAGAACAGAACATGCCCCTCTAAGGCAACCCACACGGCCTTTCCTCAGCCACGCAGCGGCAAAAACCAAACTCAGGGCCCTGGGAGTCACTATTCCCAAACAAGGGGACACCAGAGAAGCCACTCCACAAGCCACCTCTGTGCCAGGTGCCGCCTCCACCAGCCACCATCTGGACGAGCACCACGCTGCAGGCCGGTCAGCTGTACGCGGAAGCACGAGGCGGACGTGCCCCCAGCAGGCTTGTCCCCAAAAGACCACACACCAGCGCCACCACGTTGGGAGCGCGGACCCCTCCCTGCTTCCCTGGGTGGGGCTCAGCCTCTCAGTCAGGATGCTGTCAGCTGCTCGGGCTCCCCTCGGCCAGGGAAGCAGGCCCTGACCTTCCCATGCTCCTCGCAGACCCCCTGGGGTCACGGGAGTGTGTGGGGGGGGGCACCTGGGCCCCAACTGCCACCCTCCCACTCCCAGGCTCAGCTCGAAGAGGCCGGCAGTCACCACTGCCCATCCCGCTCCCGGGGCCAGACGGGCTCACTGCTCCAGCCAGAGGAGGTCTCTGTCCTGTGGGACATGCGCGCCGCCCTCCTCACCTACCTGGGCGACACACGCCAGAAGACACACCGTCCCAGAACCAGCCCACACGCCCTTCGGAAGCCGACACCCAAGCAGGCCGCTCCCCGCCTCCTTCCGCCCGCGGCCTCAGAGCGTGACCGAGCGCGCCCCACGGCCCGGCTCGGAGGCTCCGCTCTACTCACGGTGAGGGTTGACATGTACGTGTCCAGCAGCTGCGAGACCACGTCTGGAGAGAGCAAAGGCTCCAGGATGCTGACGTCCACTTCTGGGGCCAGCTCCGCGTTCCCCATCATCTCCGCACTGCGGCAAAGCCGGGTGCGAGAAAGAAGAGTTAGCGGGGAGACAGGCGCTCAGCTAAGTGTCGCTCTTTCTTCCGACACGCAAACGCCCGAGCATCCTCGAGACCGCGTCGGGGAGGAGGGGCAGGCCCTGGGCGGGTGCTGGGCCGGGAGTGGTCACACGAGGCCCCTCTGTCCCTGGCCTCAGCCCGCGGCCCCCGCGTCACGCAGGAAAGCAAGCGCGGGAGTGGAGGTATGTGTGGCTGACGCCCAGCGCCTGCCCCGGGGAAGGCCAGGGCCCGGCGAAGCGGAGGTGCTGGGCGGGCAGGTCCTGTCACCCACGGAATGACAAGCAAGCACAGGGACGCAGAAGCCTAAGCGCTGAAGTCAGCGGGGCCGGTCCCTGCGCTTCCTGACGAGAGACGCGTCGGCAGGGAGGACCAGCGCGTTCCGACGACCGGGCGTAAGGAGGCAGGACGTGGACGGCATTTCAGGAAAGTTCCCGTTAGGCGACAGCTCTCATCCTTGTGCAGTTGGGTTCTTAGAAGTCTAAGGTTTCGACGTTCAAATAAAATCACACGCCCTGTGCCGAATTCCCTCAATGCACACTTACAGGCAAACGCGGAGCACGAGCAGAAGCACGGGCTGTCAGAGACACGAGCTCTTCCCCAGCGAAAGGCGCTTCGGGAAACCCTGCGAGCGTCCAGAGACGGTTCGCTCAGCCGAGACCTTCCCCCAAGAGCCTCTCCGCAGTGTGAAACGTTTCTAGCGTGAAAGCAGCTCCGTTTTTCCCACCGGAAGCCCAGACGCTGAGGAGGCGGCCGGTACGCGGCTGCGCACACACAAAAACGCACGAAACCAACACACACAACTGCACGTGAGCAAATGAGCACCCAGCCTGGCAGCTGGAGCGGCGACGAGGGCGCAGGGCCCGGGTCCTCCTGCTCTCCGCGGGCTGGCCACGTCCATGCTGGGCACGGGAGCCCCGTGCCTCAGTCTCCTCACGCACAAATGAAGAGGACCCTCACAGTGCTTTCCTCGTGGGGTAACGGGAACTCAAGGCCTGAACAGAGAAGGCCACAGGCTGGGGAGAATGGTGATCGCCCCGGACCTGTGCGCTGGGAGAGGGCAGCGCCCGGGGGACAGTACCCAGGCCTGGACAAGGAAGCCAGACACGCCAGAGGGCCATCACCGTGGGTGAGAGAGCGTCGCTCCTATGTTTTTACACGAAGACGTACGCACTCTCTACTACAACCGGTGCCAACATACACACAAAACCTCCGGACCCTTCCTGATAAGCAAGAGGGTTAACAAATTCCTGCACACGAGCAAAAAGACTAAAAATAATTACAGCACAGAATTTTGTACTGTTCTCGGTTCACAAAACCAGCAAAATCCAAAAATGTATCTTCCCCTCAGTTAGCTAATCTTAAAGAACGTCAGCATACCGCACCGCGGCCACAATTCCCAACCCTGTGTCAGACGAGCACAGGCACCAAACGGCTCAGGTACCTTTTGCGAAGTGACAAAACCTTAAGGCTGAAACACAAAAAGAATGAATTTTTCCAGGATATTGGTGAGAAGAAACCAAACTGGGGGGCACCGGCAGCCAGGAGGAGGGAGCTGGCGCCTCCCATGATCCGTGCCGGTCCCGGGACCTCCTGTGCCCACGTGTCCTCACCCGTCTGCCGGGTGGAACCAGACGCTCAGGAGGCCACCGTGAGGTGGAAGGGGCCTAGTGCACAGCGGGCACTCAGTGTCACAGAAAAGCCCAAGGCTGACCTGCTCACTAGGGATGGGAAGTCAAGAGCGGAAGCACCACCCAAACACAAGAGCGTTCACACAGCCAGAGGCTGGGCCCTGACCTCGAGGCTATGCCCGCAGACAGACCCGAGGGGAGACTTTCATCAGCACGAAACGAAGTCTGAGGGAGTAGAGCACATGCAGCAAAGCAACTCAACTGTATGTAAAAGAAAATACAGGAGTGACTTCGGAGGTACCTCGTGTAGGTGTTTAGGACCCACGTCAACAGGCTCACGATCTCATTGGCTTCCAGGTCTTCCGCCGCGAGCTCCTGCATCCGCGTGCTCAGGGCCTGCTGGTACATGCTCAGGAGGTTCCTGAAGATCTCGTAATGCGGAGGGAAGCACTGAACCATCAGGTTTTTGGCAACAATGAGGTCATCCAGGACGTACTTCCTTATGATCTCCAGGTGGCGGACGAGCCACATCTTGTCGGACTCCCTGGTGTCTGCCTGTGTGCCCTCAATTCTAGTAGTCACGGTTCTGTCCAAGATCTCAAACATTTTCTCCTTCCAATTCTTGGGCCTCCCGGGAGGAACAAAACTAGTTTGTTTCTTTCGGTCAAGTATGCGCCTGTCGATTTTTTCTTCCCTTTCGATAATTCTAATAACCGAGACCAGCAAGGTGGGGTCACGGCGGACAGTAACCAGTGACCTCTGCAGCACCATCCACAGCTGCTTGGCCAGCTCGTCCGAGAGCCCCTGCGTGCTCCCAAAGTAGCTGTGGATGAGGGTCATGTCGCGAGTATTCCCACTGTCCATGCGGTACTGCTCATACATCAGCCCGTCCCGGGAGCACTCCAGGTCCATCAGCTTCCGGTGGGCCTGGAGAAGCGCCCCTTGTTCTATGAGGTCCTGGGTCTCCCGCACAATTTCGGGCACTAGGGAAAAAGGCACAAGATGAAAGTGTGAAAAACCACAGAAAAGGCTGTGGAGGAGCCTGGGACGACGGCAGAGGAGGGAGCGCCAGGAATCTGTCTCCGCACCCAGACAGCAACTGCACTGGCAGAATCTGAGTAACTATTTTGGAAGTGTTGGGTCTGAGGAAGGCTGGCACCTTCCAGCAGATGGCCTGGCAGTGAACTGTGGTTCATTTTGGTCCACCTCAGCTCTTAGCACAGGAGCACCTTCCCAGCCCCAGCCCAGCCTGACACGCATTCCCAAAGCAGCCTGCACAGAGCTTTAGGGAACCAGGCTGAGCAGAAAGGACCACGTCCTCCAAAACCCGGGATCTGTGCTCCAGCTGCTGGTCGCTGCCTCCAATCAGGGACAGGCACACACAGTGGTTGGAACCCAGTTACTGCACTCAGGCCACCACTGTCGCAGACCCCTTGCCCTAGAGTCAGGTGACTTCCGGATGATTTAAAGAGCCAGTGCCCCCTTTCCCCCTCCATTTTTACTCCTGTCCCCTTCCAGACATTAAAGATGACGACGTTCAAGCACAATCTCATGTGGGAGAATTAAAAAGCGCCTGCACATGCCCAGGGAAAGGTCCGGCTCAGAAAAGACCTGGGAAGACCTTCAGTTTACATCTTAGTCTGACCCTCAGCACAGAGACAGCCTACCGAACAACAAACAAGAATCAGCACACCCTGCAGAAGAGGAGAATCTGATTTTCAGTTCCTATGTTACCAGATTCACATGTCCAACACTCAACAACAAAAATCATAAGACATAAAAAGACGCAGAAAAGTATGAGAGTCAAGGGGAAAAGATAACCATCCCTGAGAGACACTAGGTGGTCGATCTACTGGATGAAGACTTTACTTTTATTTAAAGATTTTATTTACTTATTTGTCAGAAAGAGAGAGAGAGTGCGTGCGCATAAGTGGGCACAAGCAGGGGAGCCCCAGAGGGAGAAGTGAGTTCTTCACTGAGCAAGGAGCCTGACACAGGGCTCCATCCGAGGACCCTGGGATCACAACTTGAACCACAGGCGCCCTCTACTGGATGAAGACTTTAAAACAAGTCCTAAATGCGCTCCAGGGACTAAAGGAAGACGTGGCTAAGTCCAGAAAATGATACAGGAACAAAATGCAAACATCGATGAAGACACAGGAAACCTAAAAAGAAACCAAAAAGAATTCTGGAGGTAAAAACTGCAGTAAGTGAAACAGAAAAACCTACCTCAGGGAATCAAAGACAGACCTGACAGAAGAAAGAATCAGCAAAGATGAGGTAACAAAAATGACTAAGTAGGAAGGACAGAACGAACAAAGACTGAAGGAGAGCAGACAGGCCAACAGGATGCTGGGGCACCGTGCACACTCTGGACATCCCCGAAGATGAGAAGAGAGGAAAGAAGACAGAGAAATTATCTGAATAATGATCAAACTTACTTAACTTGATGAAAGACAGGAATATAAACATCTAAAAGCTCAATCAACTCCAAAGAGAAAAAACTCAAGAGACCAAGAACAAGACACATTACAAACAAACTGCTGAAAACCAAAGACAGAGAGAACCTGGAAAGCAGGGAGGGGGAAGCAGCTGGTCGCCTATGAGGGAGCCTCAGTAAGACAACAAGCAGATTTTTCATCAGGAACTTTGGAGGCCCAAGGACAGTGGGCTAAGATTGTTGAAGTCTAAAAGAAAACAACAGTCACCCCAGAGCCCTACACCTGGCAAAACTGTCCTTCAAAAGTGAAGGAGACACAAAGACACTTCCAGACAAGGCTGAGCGCTCGCAGCCCTGGAGAACTGCCTTAGCGAGTCCTGTGGCTGAAAGGGTGCCGGATGGTAATGCAGAGTGCAATGGGGGAATAAAGATGGCAATAAAGGGAAATACAGGGCAGCCACATAAGCTAGTGTTATGGTAACTTCGGTTTGTAACTTTACTTTTTGTCCTACGTAATTGAAAAGACTAACACATTTAGGGAAAAAAAATTCTTTGTCCAAAGCTAGTATTGCTGTAACTGGTTTATAATTCTGCATGGTGTTTTCCACATAATTTTAGAGACTAATGAATAAGAAACAACTCGTCTATGTTTTCGGATAACATATAAAGACATAATTTTGTGACATCAATAACTGAAAGGGTGAGACAACATTATGTAGGAGCAGAGTTTTTGTCTGTTACTGAAATTAAGCTAGCATAAATTCAAGACTATTTTTAACTTTAGAGGCTAAATGTAATCCACACAGTAACTACAAAGAAAACAGATTTTGAATACATAAAAAAGGAATGAGAAAAGAATTAAACATCTCACCACAGACAAAAGAAGACAGAAACAGCAGGAAATGAGGATCAAAGACTGTGAGTCACATAGAAATCAAATAGCAAAATGCAGAAACGTGTCAGCCATTTTCAGTGATTGCTTCAAATGTACATGGATTAACTCCCCAGTTAAAAAACAGAGGCTGGTAGAATGGATAAAAACACAAGATCCAGCCACATGCTATCTGTAAGAGACTCACCGTGATGCAAAGACACCAACAGGCTCACATGAAAGGTGACAGAAGACACGCCAGGCGAACAGTGACCAAAATAGAGCAGGTGGCCCCACTAATGCCGCACGAGACGGACTTGCATCAGCACGTTTACAAGAGACAAAGGAGACGATCCGTGTTAACAAAACGCTCTCTACAGCAAGAAGTTGAATTACAAACAATTACACACCCAAGGAGAGACCATCAGAATACACAGAGAAGAAACTCACAAACTGGAAAACAGGCAGTTCCACGTCACTCTTGCTGGCGGACGGGACAACCACCAGGAGGTGAATAAGGACATACAGGACCTGAACTACACAATCAACCAGCTCCATCTAACAGACACACGCCCAGCAGCCACACACGTCCTTCCCGAGAGCACATTTTCCAGGACAGACCTTATGTAAAATCACAAATTAAATCTCAATACATTTAAAAGGCAGATATCATACAATGTATCTTTTCCAACCAGGATGGATGAAGTTAGAATCCGTAACAGATGAAAAATTCACAAATTAGTAGAAATTAAATAACACAATCACTGGCTCAAAGAAATCATGGGAGAAATTAGAAAATACGGAAACAAAAATAGAACCCAACAAACTGAACTTGCGGGCTCCAGCAGAGCAATGTTTAAGGACAAGTGCACAGCCAGCAACGCTTATGCTAAAAAAGAGAGAGAGACAGAAAGTATCAAAGCAACAACCTGACTGTAATTCAGGGAACCAGAAAAAGAAGAATAAGCTGAACCCCGGGCTACCAGCAGGAAGGAGAGAACAAAGAGCAGAGCAGAAAGAAACGGAATAGAGAACAGGAAAACAATAAGGAAAACTGACGAAAGCAAAAGGCAATTCTTTGAAAAGACCAATGATTAACAAATCTTTAGCTAATGAACTGAAAGGAAAAAATAAAAGAGAAGACTCGAACGCTAAAACCGGAAATGAAAGCAGGGGCATTACTGCGGATTCTACCGAAACAGAAAGGCTCCTGAGAGTACTAAGGCCGATGGTACAGCAACCAACCGGATGACCCAGACACCCAGGCAAAAACCTAGAGACTAACTTAGGAAGAAAGAGAAAATCTAAACAGACCTGCAACCGGTAAGGGGAGAGGAAACGGGGAGCCATCGTTCAATGGCGCAGAGTTTGGTGGTTTTCTCTCAGTGTCACTTGCACGTCACTGACACACAGCACTGTACAGTCTGTTTTACGAGATGCAAAGAGTTCTGGTGGCGGATGGTGGGGACAGCTGCACAATATGGAAGTACCTAACACCAGAGAACTGTATACTCAAAAACAATCAAGATGGTAAATTTTATATTAAGTGCTTCTCATGTTAAAACAAAGTGGGGGAAAAGGCTGGGTGCACAGTACTACCAAATGACCGGCAATGAGAAACGTCTAGAGGGGGTCAAACCAGCACATCTTCCCGATACAGTATACTGCTAACAAAAACACGTATATAACGTAGCCTCATTCGCTCTTCAAGGGAAGAAAATTATTTTCAACTCCTGTGGATGAACTTCTTCCAGGAAAGTAACTTTTTGGTTATTTGGCATTAGTTTTACAAGACCGGAAGGAAATGTTACCAGTCAACAGGAAATCATAAGGAGGAAAATTAAGAGTCATGAAGGACATTCGGGCTTGGGGACTACATTCCAATTCCGGGCAGCCAACAGTCACCAAGACGAAGGCTTCCTTAGCACCCACTGTGGAGTCGGTAATGCCAAGGTATTCGTGGGGGCAGGATGTGAGAAGCAACTTAGAACATAGCCTTAAGTCTCAGACCCTGGGAAGATGAGCAAGGGGGCCAGGTACTCAACAATGCTGCCACCAGACAAGAACATTAGAGGAGTCCGAGGAGCAGGAGCTGAACGGGACACAAATTACCAAGGTATGATGCGGCTGGAGCAGGGCCATGATGTGGCTGTACAGTGGTGTGAAGAACTGCGGCAGATTACGCTCCGGGATCGAGCAAAGTTTAGAGAAGGACAGAAAAAATTCACTGAGACCAGACACGGAATAAAGGAAGGGAAGGGGTCAGACCATCCCAAGGTCTCTTGCTGGGATGCTGGTGACCCTGACAGAGGTGAGGGGATGAGGGGTGGGACAGGCTCTGGACTGTGCTGAGCAGACATGGAGCCCCACCCACATGACAAATGACACTGTTCCCAGATAGGCTGCAGAGCCTCTCACTGGTGAGGTACTGGGTCATGGCTCTGAAAGGGCCACCCCACACCACCCCAACCAGCCCCAAGGCCTCCACCAGATCCTGCCCAGTGCTGACCAAGGCTGTAGAATGTGTCCCTTCTTTGCACTCCCCACCCCTGGGCATGGGCACACTCTTCTCCTCTTAGGAAATGCCATTTGCTGGCATCACCTCTCCAGCTGGGAACTGCCCTCCCCCCCCCGCCCTGTCCTGTCTCCGGAACACTTTTCTCTGTCACCTGTTGGAGTCCCATCTGGTCTCCTGACCTGACACCACCCTGCAGCCCAGGGAATGGAGCTCACAAGTGCTTATGCTGTCAACCCACTTTAGTGCCTCCGTCCAGACAGAACTACAAGTATTCTACCTGTCTCTGCTTGCTCAGCTGGTCCCTTCCACCCTTAGTGCAAACAAGAAGCTAGCCACACAGGTGGGAATCAAACTCACTGTCCACTGCAAGGAAGGGCTGTAAATACACAGCACAAAAACTGGGCCCGGCTCTGCACCACCCATACGGCAAGGAAAAGTGAGTCGAGGGAAAGAAAAGAGACAGCACTCCGGCCCTGACGCCCCAGGCACCCGCCATCCCCAGCTGTCCCCACCAGCCACCTGAGAAGATGTTCTTGAGGTTCTCCACAGCTGCGGCAAGCTGGCTGTGCCGCACGACAGCATCCTTCACGTCCTTGAGGCTCTCGATGGTGTTGATGCTCTGCCTCCAGTCCTTGCTAACGTCGGCCAGGGACTGCTGGACGTCTTTGACGTCGTTCAGTGCGTTGTGCAGCTGGCTCAGGCCTGTGCGCACACCGTCCAACTGGGACTGGATCGCAGCCTGGGGGACACATCCAGGGGTGAGGGGGTGGTCAGCGGAGCTAGGACAGCCACAGACAAATCTTCTTCAGAAAGTTCAAGGTCACAGGAGAGAAATTTCAATAGCTGAGAACAGCCAATACTCAGAAAAAAGAGAATAAAATTCAGCAAGGACTTAACCGAGTCACAAAATAGCTTTTCTTTTTTTTCATTGTTGCCTGAGAACACCTCCCAAACTCCTCAACCAGGCCCTCAGCCTGAAGGTTCTGGATACCACGATGGGCACGCCTCAGCTCCCGGGACTGCCCCAGGAGGACGCCACATGTGGTCTCCCCGGGCCTCCCTCTGGTCCCAGGGCTGCCCCAGGCCTCCGCAGCTCCCTCAGGCCTCATCCCAGACTGTCAGGACTCGCTCATCAGCTCAGAGGTACAGGGCCTCCTGCCGCTCAGCCGGGACCGGACTCAGCTCTAGGATGGCTGGCCCACCGCGGAGAGCTGCTCATCTGGGATCCAGACTCACTCCACCGGCTCGCCAAAATGCCAGCAGCAAGTGGCACAGCCAAAAGGGAGGGGATGTGAGGAAGGGGCAGCCAGCGGAGGGGAAGGGAAGGGAAGGCGGCACAAGCAAAGCCAGGAACTCATTCGACCCAGGAACCATGCGTTGCACGAGAAATTGTTAACGATGATGGTAACAAACCGCACAAGGTTTCTAGGCCACTAGGGATGATTATCAGTTAATCCCATAAGTTACTGGAACAGACTGAAATGCTGACTAAAAATGCAGCAGGTCCAAGCTATTTTTTAAAATTAAAGTAAAACTAGTGTTTTAAACAAGTCCCACCAGTCTCTGGATCTTTCATGTGTTACAAACAAACGACCCTCATCCTGTCTTACCAAGCCTGCCACTACCCAGACGCTGACAGCGTTTCAAGTGCCATGTGAGTGTGAAAATGAACTTTCCTCGGAGGCTTCTCTTGAACCCCCAAGACTGCTCTGCTGCCTGTCCGTCATGGCAGACCGCGGTCTTAACATCCGTGTAACTACACGGAATATAAGTATTTTTTGAAAAAACTCACTTCCCAATACAAATTAGGTTGAAAACCAAACCAGTCATAAAATACCTTGAAAAAGAATAATTTTCTTTCTTGCCCCACTCTCACATCGTTAATAAACGTGCCTCGCTCTCCTCCCTCCTTCCCCCCAGGGCCAGCAGAGTGCCTGGCACACAGCCAGCCAGCCACAGTGTGTGCTAGAAAGTTCTAAACAAAATGCTCTATAGGGCCCCCTGCAGAAGCCTTCTTAAGAAATAAGGGTAGCTGCTAGTCTTCCAGTATCGTTTAACATTTAAATGGACACTTCTGTGTGCTTCAAAGGTTGTTCCTTTGGTGTTTCCAACACTCCCCCAGTTGGCTCTATAAATCTGCTGCCTGGTAATACCCTTTGGGAAGGAATGTGTTCAATAAAAGCGGTGGTCTGCTCTGCCTCTCTCCAGATCATCACAAAATCTCCTTTAGCAGAACTACAATGGTGACGTCACGCAGCAACCCCGCACTCGAGATAGACGGATCCATCCTGACGGAGTAAAGCGGACGTCAGTGGCCCCGTAGTCTTGTGTCTTGTACCTTCAGTCTGGCCTCCACCGAGGCCTTTTTTCGGGCCTCTCTTCTCCGGTACTGCTCCACTTTGTCCAGCTGGTCCGGGCGCTGGAGCATCCCCGCAACCCTCTGGACAGCTGTTGCTACAGCCTCCCGGTCTGTCTCCTTCATGGTTACAAAGCAGCTGGGATCTCAGCACAAGTCATACTAGAGGCATCCTGTGTGAACAGGGAGAGAGGCAGCAGCCGGGGAAGATGTGTTAGGAAGGTAGAACAGGTACAAAACTCCTGGGGGCACCTGGGTGGCTCCGTGGGTTAAAGCCTCTGCCTTCAGCTCGGGTCATGGTCCCGGGGTCTTGGGATTGAGCCCCACATTGGGCTTCCTGCTCAGCAGGGAGCCTGCTTCCTCCTCTCTCTCTCTCTCTGCCTCTCTGCCTGCTTGTGATCTCTCTCTGTCAAATTAATAAATAAAATCTTAAAAAACAAAACAAAAAAAAACAAAAAAATCTTCCCCCAAACGTCTCCGCGGTTCCCAATGGAGCTATAAGGAGAACACGTGAGATGACTAATCCAGTAAATCAGAGCACTGAACCAGGACTATGAGCGCCTCGACACCAGACACGAGCGTTCGGGACCCAGATACAAAGGCACTTTCACCTTTAGGTAAAGCAGAAGCACTTCCAGTTATAAACTACGAACAGAGGGGGTCTCTGTGGAGACACGGACCCCTCACCCTATCGGATGCCAGTCTCCGAGGTACTTCTCTCCCCCAGACACAGCCCATTTCTGGAGCCTTCGGCCACACTGGTGGGGCAGCCGTGCCAGGAGGCCTCAGAGAGGACACAGAGGCAAAGGGACAGCACACCCCTCCACGTGCCTCACCCACCCCAGCTTAAGTCCCAGCACGGGCCCCTCAAAAGCCACCACTGGGCATCTGAGTAGCTCCATCGATTAAGCCCCTGACTCTGATTTCAGCTCAGGTTGTGATCTCAGGGTCCTGTTGGGGCTGGGGGCTCTGCCCTCAGCATGGAGTCTGCTTGAGATTTGCTCTCCCCTCCCCACCCTGTCTGCTTGCGTGCGTGTTTGCTCGCTCTCGCTCTCTCAAATAAATCTTTAAAAAGTTTTTTAAAAATTGGGGCGCCTGGGTGGCTCAGTTGGTTAAGCAGCTGCCTTCGGCTCAGGTCATGATCCCAGAGTCCTGGGATCGAGTCCCACATCGGGCTCCTTGCTCCGAGGGAAGCCTGCTTCTCGCTCTGCCTCTGCCTGCCGCTCTATCTGCCTGTGCTCACTCTCACGCTCTCTCTCTCTCTGACAAAAAAATAAATTAAAAAAATCTTTAAAAAAGAAAAAAGTTTTTTAAAAATATTAAAAACCACAGTACTGTCTGCAATATCCGAAATTCTACTTTGTACATTTAACAACCCTAACAAAGAGGCGACGGCCAAAGGGATCCGCTCAGGCACGACAAGAAAGCGGACAGACGACCGCGCGCCACAGCAAACCTCCCTTCCAGCTCCAGTGCCCCGGTCCTGGCGCCAGATCGGGCATCCGGGAGCGCCCGGCAATGGAGGGTTTCGTGGACGTGTCCCCTGAGCTCAGTCCACTGCCCCCACGCACGGCGTCCGCATCCAGCTTCTCCGATGATGGAGACCGCGCTCTCCCTAAGCTCCCGCACGCCTTCAGCAGAGCCCCGGCCTCCACGGACGGTTCCCGAGCCCGTGTCAACTACTGTCCCCGCGGGGCCTGCCTTCCCTCTCCTCCTCCCCGCCGCACTGTCCGGCCGGCCGGGGACCGCCCCCTGCACTGTCTCGCCGGGAGACGCCAAAGCCAGGGGCGCGAACCGCAGCCCTGGGCCGGAGGCCAGCGCTCCCAGGACCCCCAGCCCCACTCGCGCCGGTGCCTCTGCACCCGCACGCTCCCGCCCCGCTCGCTTCCGCCCCGACCCGACGCGCCGCGCGTCCCTCCGCCGCCCCAGCGCTCTGCCCCCGCAGCTGTCCAGCCGGCGAGGCTCTCGCAGTCCGCGGTCCCGTCCCCCAGCCGCGAGCACCCGGCGCCCCCCGGGGGAGGACCTCCCAGGGGGAGGACGGGAAGGCCTCCGCCCCGCCTTCGGGGGCGCGCGCGCCCCGGCCGCGTCCGTGGAGAGCGCGCCCCGGTGCTGCCCACCGCCCGGGGCCGCGCGCACCGCCCCCAATCCGCGCACGTCCGCAACCGCCCCCGGACACCGCCCTCCGTCGCGGCCGCCGCCACACACTCACCTCCCGCCGCCGCCCACCGGAGCCCGGCCGGAAGTGAGCTGCCCGCGGGCACTTCCGCTTCCGCCGCACGCCGGAAAGGCGGGGCCTGAGCGTCAGGGGGCGGACCTGGACGGGGTCCCCGCCTGGGCTCCCGCGGGGGCGTGTGCGGCCGTCGGGTCGGGGGTCCCCACGGGGGCATGTGTGGCGTCGGGTCGGGGTCCCCGCCGGGCCTCTCGCGGGGGGATGTGCGTCGGGACGGGTCCCTGCACCGGGGACTGCTTCCAGGGGGTGGAGTGATGCTGGGGTGGGGAGGGGCCTGCCTTGTTCCTTCCCGCCTTCTCCTCTCAGTGTCCCCAGGCTGGCCTCCTCCTGGGCTTCTTGTCACTCCGGTGTCTTTCCTCACGCGTCCTCGGTCACCCTCTGGCCGCCTCCTGGGTGGGAGCCGTCGTGCCTTTCCCTCCCTCCGCCTCACTTGGTGTGTCGGCGTGGTTTCCACGGCTGACCTGCGTTTCAGCTCCTACTTCCTTCCTGCGGCAGCACCCTTGTCCTCTGGGCTGCAGCCGCGGCTCCTCCCCAGACCAGGGACTGGTGCCGGGCGGACTCTGAGTAAATTCTGAACACGGTGGGTAACAGTTGGTGATCCGGCACGTCTGACCGTCGGGGCAACACCCCCGTGTTCCTGGGCAGCTTGGCAGTGAGTGGCTGTTCCACCCTGGGGTCAGACGTGAGCTCGGCCGTCAGGCCCTGCACTTGTCAGGTCAGCGCTGTACTGAGTCCAGACAGAAGCCCCCGGGAACGACCGCAGCTGACACCGGGAACGGCCTGGGGATGAGGAGTGCAGGGGGACAGAGCAGCCAGCAGGGCAAGGAGCAGGCCCTGAGTTGTGTGGAGGAGAGGCCCCCTGGTCAGAGCCCGGCCCCAGGCCCCAGCGAGGAAGAACAGGAGCTCAGTCCCCGATTTCAGGGTTAGCTTGTGGTCAGAAGCACCATCTGCCTTCACAACACGGAGAAGGGACCTTCCGTAGACTGCGGGGACAAGCACCTCCTGAATGTCAGGCGAGTTCATACAAACAGGGAGGAGAGGAGCACGGCAGGAACGGGAGCCAGCCTGGAGGAAAGTGGAGTGGGGTGCACACAGCGGGGTGGGGGGGAGGAAGACTCAGTACCCCCCAGATCTGCCGTCCGCTAAACAGCGGACAAGAGCCGGTACCTCTGTGTACCGTGACAGCCAGCCCTTTTGTCATCCCACCCGTACCTAGGAACTTACAAAAATATATTGCTAAATTGAGCAATGAATGTAAATAAGAAGTTCACATTATGTTTGAAATTGTGACTGTAAAAGCATTTTGAAATTAATAAAAAAATTTGCCAAAATTATCAAAGCTTTTAGGACTTAATTCAAAATACAACAACATTTAACATTCCGCACGTGGAGCCGTGTGCTGCTGGCACTTGTGTTTGGACGTAGGACTCCCCAATAGCCCCCTCAGCCAGGGGGTGTGCCGACTGTTTGTCATAGTTATTAATTATTAGAACTATGTATTGTATATTACATATATAATTATAATAATTATAATATAGTTTAAATTATTAATATAATATTAATATTGGGATGGCTATTAAAGGACTTTTTTCTCCTTAAAACTAGAAAAACAAAATTTGATGAAAAAAATTTTGACTTCTCTTTTTGGCAGACCAAATAACTGAAAGGCTCCTGTAAAACACTGGGTGAAAATAGTGAGCTCCCTTGTAAATCACCATTTTCCTGAGCCCAAGCAAGCTCAGGGAAGCATGCAGGAAAACAGCCCTGGAGCAGGGATGGGTGAGGGTGGGAGGGGCTGATGTCCAGGGTTGGCTTTCGCACCCCTGTGGGGTCGGGGCTTCTCCATGGAGCCAGGATGCTCAAGGGTGCGTCAGTGCCAAAGCCGACCAGGGAAGACAGACAGTGAAGCCCCTAAAAGCAGTTTCTTCCAGGTCGCAGGCCCCCTGAATCGGGGAAGCCCCCACCCAAGAACTCGCAGCTGGGAGCCTGCACTCCACTTGGGTCTAACCCCCTCTTCAGCCTAGCAGCTCTCACTGAAGCCCTTTGACAGAAGCAACCCCGGGAATATTTCTGGGGACTCCCCCCAGCCTTGCAGAAAGAGCGGAGTGCAGTGCCATGTCCTAAAGGCCCTGAGAGCCCTGTGTCCTGGGAGGACAGAGCTCTGGATTGGCTCCGACTCGGACTCCATTAAATACACACGAAGGACAGAACCAGAGTCACAACTGCCAAACCAACAGGGGAGGGAACAGAAAAGCGCTGCAAACTTGTGGGGGCAGAGGGCAGGAGAGAAACCCCAGAAGACGGATGTGCCCGCAGTGTAGCAGCACATGCAAACACAGCACCTAGCAGAGCGCCAGCGAGTGCGTTCAAAAGCAGGCCAGCGGCTGTGAGAAGAAGGCGGAACGCGTGAAGGAACGGGGTGGCCCGGGCCCCAGAACACGGTGGGGCCGCGGTAGTAGCCGACAACACGGGCTCTCTGTCAAAGGCACTGTCCGTCTTTTCTGAAGGCGTGAAATGCATGGGCCATAAAGAAAGACTGCAGTGCTGAAACGTTAAACTCTCGTGTATTTTATAAAATCTTCACATGAAAAGACAAGCCACAGACAGAAAATCTGTAACTGAGGAGATGCTGCTCTCCTGATAAAAAGAACGTGGACAAGTCAACCAGGTGGGCCGACAAGTGCAAGAGACCAGAACGGGGGCAAGTGGGACTCCAGGCGGGGGGTTCCCTGCATCCCCAGGAAGGCCATGGGGGCCCCGGCTGACCTGCAGCCCATACGCCCCTCACACTGAGCCCAGGGCTGTTCCCACACGGAGCCCGCCTCTAATCCCTCTCAGGCGGGTCTGTGACCTGCAGGCCCTCCAGGACCTCAACCCCACCCTCTCCGTGTCCTCTGGCTCCGGCCCACGGGCCAGCTGCAGCCCTGCAGGCTGCTGTTCTGTGACGCTCAGGGCGGCCTTGCCCACAGACTTCCACCCGACTATGCTCCCCCACTCGGTCTGTGTCTCATCTGCCCCTTCCTGTGCGTTGCAGAGCCGAGTGGCTCTGGGCTCACGTGTCCCTGTGCACATGCACCATTGAGCTCTGTCTCCTTACTGTGTCCTTAGCACTGTCACAGCCCTGGCACTCAGCACGAGCTCAACAACACTGCTGATGGACAACAGAAAGAAGGACACACACATAAGACAACTCGTGACCATCTCACCCCCAGGTGGACAAGACCCAGGGGCCTGACCGTACTGAGTGCTGGAGGGCGTGAGACCCGGTGGGGGCTAGTGGACTGCTGCTGTGGCCCGGGTGTCCCTCAGATTTCATGTGCTGAACCTTCCTGCTAGGCCGTGAGAATGGGATCAGCGCCCTGAAAACAAGAGACTCCACAGCTCCCTCACCCGCTCACCCATGTGAGCTCACAGCGAGGAATTCACCACCCTCTACCGGGCCACACTGGCCACCTGATCCCATAGCTGCACGCACACACGTGCACGCAACATACACAGCTCACGCACATGCACACAGACACACGTGCGCATGCACACATGCGCACGCTTAGTCATGGGGACCAGGTGTTCGTTCCCTACAGGACAGGACAAGTCTGGGATATCCTAATGGCGCCTGGGAGGGTCGCCTAACCCTCAGTGATGGGGAGAAGGACTGGCACGTGGAGGAGGAAGTGGCTTCCGCTGTCCTCCTCGAAACTGTTGGTGCCAGCCTGTTTATTTTCGCCTTCTATCCAGAAGTAAAGGACTGTCTCAATGTAAATTAACCAACACACACTAGAGGAAATAAAGTTGCTTCATTTGGGAAATCAAGTAGACATTTCTGTTTATGGTAAACATGATTTAACCTGGAATTTATTTTATATCAATATTGCATATTTAATACATACCTCAGTATCAGAAATATATTTGAAGGCTCTTTCCAAAGGCAAGTATTAAAACAGTGTTAAAAGTTTCATTAAAATATATCCACTTTTTAAAAAAATTCAACAGGTCAGTCTGATATCAGAAACTTTTTTCCTCTAGTAGAAGCTGTAAAAGTATAAACCGTAACTTGTGTTCATGTCCTCCTGTCCATCCATGCCCACACTACGTTTGATTTTAATACTTTTTAGCATATAAGCAAAAGCTATGAGACAACAGAAAAACGTAAGCCTAGCATTAGTACTGATAATGACATTTTAGAGTGAAAGTGACCACTTTGCAGCTTCTACATTCCATCATTTTCCCACACAACCCTTTTTAGGAGGGGCATGTGCTGACTCAAGAACATTTTGGGGTGCTGACCCAGAGTGTTCAAGGGGCTCAGGGGGATGGTGGGCATCTCCAGAACACAAGACCCCAGAGCTGACTTCCAGGTGTCGAATTCTCCGTTAGCACAGCAGGACCCATCTGCCTGCTGACTGCAGGGGAGAGGATGAGGCCCATGCATCCGACTGCCCTCAGGGAGGGGTGCCTGGGGACCAGGGGCCTCGAGGGCAGCAGCGACTGTGGGCTTCAAGAGACTTCTCCCTGGGGCTTTCATCTGGAGCTCATCTGTGGTCACGCGTGGCCTGGCTACGGCGTGCAAACTCGCAATGGTGTCTGAATCTCACCTTTTCAGTCCTGTGTTTTCTGGGTTGCACGTTACACGCGTGCAATTCTCCCCATCTGCTGCATCCTGAGGTGGGGAAGGCAGGCATCCCTCTTGGGGGAGACCCCGTGCATCTCAGGACACAGTTCTGCAGCCAGCTGGGGCCCGCTGGGTGGCTCCTCCACGGAGGAAGGGTGAGGCTCGCTGCCCTCACAGATGGGGAGCCCAGGGAGGTGCATGGTCCCCTGCGAGACCGGGCCAGGGCTTAAGTGCCGGTTTTGACTAGGAAGGAAGGAAGAGGAGTCTGGGATTCTGCCCCGTGTCTCAGGGAGCCGGGGTAGGCTGTGCTCAGCCTAAGAACTGCATGAGGTGGGTCTGGGCCAGCCGGAGGTCGCCGGCAGGTGTCCCTCATGACAGGTGGGGGAGACTGGTGGAGACAGTGGGGATAGTACAGCACCAATGTCACCTTTGGCGAGGCCTCAGGGAGGTGAGTTAGGGAGAGGCTGCTGGGCTGGCCCTGGGGGGCCACATGCTGACCGTCTCTGCCAGTGCCAGGAGGATGCCTTCAGCTCCTGCCATCCCATAAGGGGGACCCTTCCACAAAGCTGGCAACCTGTTCAGGGGCACCCCGGGTGGTGCCCAAGTGTCCACAAGACCCAGTCCTCCCAGCTGAGCCCCGAGTTCTGACAAGGGGACCGTGCATGAGCTCAGCTGCGGACTGAGAGCCAAAGCCATGGATGCTGGAGCTAAAGGCCCCCCGCGGAGAGCAGACGTACCAATGGTGGAGAGGCAAGTCCTTCCCCGGGGACTCCTGCCGTCACCCGAGAATCCTGGCAGAAGGCGACCTTGGGGACAGATGCCCTTGTCCCTGAGGGGCAGGAGTGTGTCCACCATCACGCAGGCGGGCTTGGCGGTGGGCTGCACGCCGGGACAGGACAGCCGGTGCCCACAGCCCTGCTGGGGACAAGGGGCCGTTGCTGGTGCTGATCATGGGAGACGCCGCTTTCTGAGTCAGCCTTTGCATCAGGTCTCCTGTGGTCAGAGCATATGACCTTCACGGCTTTTCTAGAAAACATCCCCGTCCATCTTATCTCTAGTGAGTCTTCCTTAGGTGGCGATTGGAACTCTCGTTTGAAAACCGATACACAACCTCCACGAACAACTTGACTTCTGCCTCTTTTCTCTACACTTTGTCCTTCTCTGCTTCCGAACCTGAACTCTATAAACTTGAGCTTTGCCATGTACCAGACATGTAGAAGCACGACCACCTATGGAGGTCCCTGATGATGCTGGACAGACTTGCGGGAGGGACGGGACATGGTCCTGCCCGTCTCTACTCTGGGCGAGGCCTCAGACTTGGCTGTGGGGTCGGGGGGAGCAGGCTGCACATAGCACAGAGGGTGGGACCCAGCGCAAACATGCTCTTTCGCCTGGAACCTTCCAGATTCCTACCACGAATGGCGGCACGGTCACCTGTGGCTTGAGAGAATTACATCCCCTACTTACACCGAGGGTCACAGCCACCCTCTGCCGTGCCCCGCACAGAGGGGTGGCCCGCCGTGGCAGCGCAGGCGAGCTGGGAAGCGGGCATGGGGAGCACTGGAAGCTACTGCGTGATGCCGCTCGGCCAGGAGCCCACTGCCCCCCAGAGAGCGGCGGATGCCCTCCAGGCCGGCTTGTCTCCCTTGGGCCCCTTTGTGAAAACCTTAACCCTTGAAAGAGAAACACTTGAATAGACTTCAGAGCGCTTTGCATTTAAGAACCTGTGCGACGTTTACCAAAACAGACTATGTCGTCGCACATGCTGCCCACACCTAACAGAGGACTGAACTGGGGCAGCCTCGCAGAGTGTCCCTTCAGAAAGGCTCGGATCCTGTGCGCGCCGCCCCAGCTGCGGGGCGAGTCTGAGTGTGGACAGAGGCTGGCTTTGGGAGCAGCCCACTCTATGGCAGGAGAGCACCCTCGGGGGCCTTGGGAGGCATCAGCGTTGCCATAGCGCTTTTGGGGAACATTCCAGGCACCCCGCCCTGGCCGTGACTGGCCCATGGTGGTGAGTCCAGGGGTTCTCGTTTGACGATGGGCACGGTCCCCGCAGCTCTGCAGTCACAGCCCAGTGCAGGGGGCTGGTGTCCCTGTGCACAGAAGTGGGGGGGAGGATCTGGCTCAGGAAGGCTGTGTGCGTGCCCCAGGCAGGCGCAGTGTGCGGGGTGGGAGGGGACCAGCTCCCGCTCAGCTCTGAGGGGACCCCTGCCGCTCAGGGGAGCCTCCAGCAAGCTGCGCCCCAGGTGCGGAGCGTACAGGTGGGGCCTGGCTTCCAGCTCTGTTTTCAGGTGCATCCTGGTAGGGAAAGTGACCATCTGTCTCTTGGCCATGCCACTGGCTCCCAGCCACACCTGGCTTGGGGACATGGAGTAGCCGTCTGCTGCGTCCTCAGACCCAGAGTCACTCTCCATTTTGATGGGCACATCAAGCGACAAGATGGGGTTGCACGAGGCTCCCAAGGGCACAGGCCCACCTCGAAGCTTCGTGTCCTCAATGGAATAGCCTGCCACTGTGAGACGCTGCCCTCTGGGCTGAGGGAGCCCACTGTCCAGGCTCCCCTGGGGGAAGGGGCAGCTGGGCAGAGGGCGCACCTGGCCCTGATCGCCGTCCTGTAGAGCTCTGCTGGTGCAGCTGACGTAGGCACTGGGAGAATGGCCTCCTGGGTGGCAGCTGGGTGAATTTCTGAAAGCAGTCACGCCGCTGGCGTGGATGGGGCCCTGAACGCCTGGGCAGGGCACGCAGGAGCCTCGGGACATGGCGCGCCCAGAGAACGGGACACTCTCGCTGGGCCCTGGCTTCGGCTTGGTGCCCCCGTCCTGGCCGTGCTTCCCTGGCATCCAGCTCAGAGTCTTCACGGGTCCAGGCGCCTCGAAGCAGCAGCTGTAGGCGTGCATTTCCCTCCGCCCCTTGGCTCCTGAGCAGCCACTGGGCACCCTCCCGTGCTCGTCTCCTCCCCTGTCCCTGAAGAGAGGAGATGGCCCGTCAGACAGAGCAGGGAGAGCCATCATCTGACCCCCTTGGGTGGGGTCTCTAAGGGAAAGCATTGAATTTGTTGATACCGGCTGGGCCTGCAAGGGCTACGCGCCCCCACCATTATACCCGCTACACCTGCAGTCCAGCACCACCAGTGGCCCTAGGACCTTGGTGCCAACACCCTCCTCTCCTGTGACGACCCTTCCATGGCCAGCTGGCTGGACACCCACGCAGGGCTCTGCGAGCCCAGGCGTGACGTGGGGGTGCAGGGAGCGGCATGTGCCTCCCACGCATTCCCAGGGAAGCATCTCCAGGAGGCCTATGCCATGGGTCAAGGGTCAGACACACCCCCAGATGCAGGTGCAGCAGACGCCCTCTCCCCGCAGCTTCCGTGAGCCGGGCCCTGTTGCTGGCATGCACGCTGCGGCTTCCGCAGCACCTGAGTGGCCAGGAGGATGGGGTGCAGCCCTGCTGCACAGCCAGGCCCGTCCTCCAAGCAAGAGGAGCCCTCCTGGTGGCATGGCGGCAGGGGCCTGTGGGAAGAGGGAGTGGAGGGGGTTTCTGAGTGCAGGTGAGGGCAGAGGACAGGGTGGCCACCCAGGGTCCAGGCTTCAGGCGAGGGTCCCAGCAGCCTTGGCCACACCTCAGATGTGGAAGGACAACTCCTGGGGTGGGAAGCATGTCAGGGTGTTCTCCAGGTGTACCTGCGTGTTACCCTAAAAGTGAGGCTCACCTGTTACGGTCAAGGCCACCAGACCAGCAGCCAGCGTCTCTTCTCCTCCTTAAGGCCCAGTGGGCCTCAGCACCACTTACCCTGCAGCCCCCTCGGGGTCAGAAACGAGGTCGGGGCCACTTCTGAGGCACAGGCATGGTGCCCTGGCTGGAACCCGGGCCCAGCGTCCCGCGTCCGCTTGTGTCCTGAGCACTGGAATGTTTTCTCCGTTGCTTCTCCCTGTCAGGATTCAGAGAGGGTGCTCAGCACGGATGCCCTCCGGCCTGGGTTTTGGAGCAAGGCACCACAGCACTGGGGCAGGGAGAGCCTCCAGAGGGGCACAGACACATTTCAGCCTTTTAAAACACATGAGACAGTGAATCTGGAGAAGTACCTGCGAAGTGGCTGGGCTGCCCGTGGAGTTCTAGCTCACACCGATGTGCGGCAGCTCTCGCCCTGTGGAGCGCAGATAATAGGAGAATACACGTAGGTCAGTTTGTGCGGCTGTGGGGACGGGCGCCGTGCTGGTGTCACGGCTGTGTCTAGGAGAGAAGATGCTCTCTAATTTCTTCTGCCTTTCCTCAGCTGCAGGTCTGCTGAAAACTCCAATTCACATAATTTCTCAAGCCAAAAAAGGGCTAATGAATTTGCTTCGAAAGCAGACATATACAACGTGCTTTTGTGTTTTTGCGGATGACCACAATGAATACACAGTCGATTTTTATGATTTCCAGTAGTGACCTTCCATAAACTCATCAAGAACACTAAGTCAGTGAATAGTAAACCATCTTTCATAGGGCAGCGCGTATACACACACACAGAAATCACGGAGCTCATGATATTAAATTCTAAGCAATCTCATCCTCATAGATGCTATTTCATTATTTTCAGAAGAAAAAAACAAGGCTTAAGTGACTTCCTTTACGCCACCTCTCCAGCAGATGTCAGTGCTGAGACTCAAATCCAGGCCAAAAGACCTCAGAGTCAGAGCTCCCCACAGTGCATGCTGCTCCCTACCCATCCTCTGGTCATATCTGTAAGGACCAGAGATGGGGGAGCACAGACTTGGGGTGGAGCAGCAATGGGGAGCAGGGATCGGGGAGCAGGGATGGAGAGCAGGGACGGGGAGCAGGGATGGGGGAGCAGGGATAGGGGAGCAGGGATGGGGGAGCAGGGACAGGGGAGCAGGAATGGGAGAGCAGGGACAGGGGAGCAGGGATGGGGGAGCAG
This sequence comes from Lontra canadensis, assembly GCF_010015895.1. Lineage (NCBI taxonomy): Eukaryota > Metazoa > Chordata > Mammalia > Carnivora > Mustelidae > Lontra > Lontra canadensis. Next base: position 253,323 of record NW_022631016.1, on the reverse strand, counting down.
GGACAGAGGAGCAGGGATGGAGAGCAGGGCTGGGAGAGCAGGGATGGAGGCAGGAATGGGAGAGCAGGGACAGGGGAGCAGGGATGAGGGAGCAGGGACAGGGGAGCAGGGACAAGGGAGCAGGTAGGAATTCTGAAAAACCAAAGAAGTAGAAACATTATTTGCTTCTCTCTTAAAATGTTGGGTGGGAGCCTCTGTCCTCCGCTTTCTAGGTTTGGACGATACTCTGTAGGATATGATGTCCAGTACTGATTGAACTGTCCTGTGTGCAAGCTTCACACATCCTCAGGGAGGTCCCTGACAGGGGTGCTGGGCGACCTGCTGAGCCACACCTGTCCTGCCCCACCCCAGGTGAGCACGGGTTCTGTGCAGACGGTGGGACACTTACCCGTTCGGGCACCTGGGGCAGCGGGAGCCCACTTCGCACCTCAACCTGTGTGAAAAGCCAGGAGAGATTAGGGTTCCCCTCTTCCTTGGTTTTATGGGGGAAAACATATGGAAAAGAGCAAGCTGAATGTGAGTTTCAATTATGATAATCAAGCCAAAACCAGGCTGAAAACGGACAACTCTGGGACCGTGAATGAAGGTGGGAGTACTTCAGAGTGCAGGGCTGGTCCCGGGGTATGGGAGGGGTGAGAAAGCAAAGGCAGTGACCGTGGGCTCTGTGTGAGCAGGTCCTGGAGGGGGGGTGCTTCCATGCTTCAAGGGTCAGCTTGGTCCCTCGCCTGTTTTTACAGGCTTGGCCCTTGGGTATCCTGGTTTTCCTCCCTCACGTTTAGGATGTGTCATATCTTTAAAAATAACAGGGCGCACACCGTCTCAGCCAGCCAGCATGGGGGCTGGAGGGGGGCTCTGTCCCTGGAAGCCACCCCTCGCCCTGCACTCTTCCCAGCAGCAGGTGAGGGGGGGCTCACCGTCAGCAGAGGGGGCGAGGGGAAAGCCGGCCGTGGGAGCCCTCCTCCCGCCACAGCAGATGCACCAGGTTTTCTCAGTGTCTAAAGGTCGGCCTGAATGAGCCAAAGGGGGAAGGTGGACTCTGAGGAGGGATGGACAGTCACACCCACAGAGGGAGGCTCACAAATGTGGCCCTGGGGCACGAGAGAGAAGCCTCCTGGGGAGGCCCTCCCATCCCCGGGCCACATGGTGGGGTGGGGGGGGTTGAGCAGGAATCCCCTGACGGGGCCACAGGGCCCTGGGGCTCCCTCTGGATGGGACCCAGGTGTGGGGGAGGCTCATGCCAGACGTCGTGAGCAGGACCCTCCTGCAGGACTCAGGGCTACGGAGGGGACCCTGGTGGGCATGATGTTTCTGCTGTGATGTGGCTGTGAGCACATAGTTACACTCACGACACTGAAAGCGACAGGCAGAGAGGCTGAATCAGAGCTAACCCTCATCTGGCATCACAGACCTAAGAGCTGAGGGGCTCAGACCAGCCTCCGTGTTCTGCGCTCGGACCCCTCCCCATCAGGCAGTGGGTTAAGGGGCCGGCACCTCCCAGAGGAGGCACCTGGAACCGTGAAGCCGACATTTCTGGTAAGGGAGGGGAGAAGGAGCGGCATTAATGGGGCAGCATCTGAGCCCAAGGCATTCCCTGGTGGTGGGAGGTGGGGGGGGCAGGGGCTTCCCAGAGGAGGAGATGCCAGGGCTGGGAGCTCCTTGGACAGATCACCATGTGCGGTGTCAAAGGCAGGCAGATACCCACTGCTGAGAAAGCCTTTCCCCTGGGGCGAGCATCCGGGGCCCTGGCGGAGGGGACTTGGCAAGTGCCGCTGGAAAGCTCTACCAGTCGATTTAAATCAGCCTGAGAGCACAGCCCTACTTCGAGGGCTGGTCCTAAGCCCTGGTGGGAGTTGGATGAGGCCCCCCCGCAGCCCGTGAGCAGGTGGTCCAGGGACCATCGCTGAGGGATAAAGACTGGGTCGGGGACTCGGAGGGCCTTGACGTGTTGTCCTGGGACCTGGTGCTGTCAGATGTCAGACCTCCTGCCCCAGCCCTTGGTCTTGCTCACTGAGGTGTGGAAAACACAGACACACGTGGATTTTTTTAGAGAGAGAGCGTGCGTGGGGTGAGAGGAGGGGCAGAGAGAGAGAGAGAGAACCTCCAGCAGGCTCCGCACCGGCATGGCTGAGATCAGGATCTGAGCTGAAACCAGGAGTCGTCACTTACCAGCTGAGCCTCCCAGGCGCCCCTACAGAGGCACATTTTGAATTACTCCCAGGACACTGGTCCACACAACACAGACCAAATTTGTTCCATAAAGCGAATTGCCAAGAAAACTTGATACAAAGTATTTCCTACACTGGAAATCTGAGAGAAGTCTGGGGCGGGCACAAGGGGTGTTTGTCCCCTGCGGGGACACTGGTCCCCTGCATCCATTCCTGTGCTGAGCCTGGTGTGGGGAGGGAGGACCAGAGCATAGGAAACAAGGCTGCGGCCCCCAGCCTCCCAGCCGTGAGGACAGGACCCAGGGCGTCGGCTTTGAGACCATGACTGAGTGGGTTAGGGACACGGTGACGCAGGCAATATGTAGCAGCACTGGTCACAGTCGTTAGTTACACAGCATTTCTGTGTTTTCTACACAAGGTACTGGCTTTAAAAACCCCAGCCTCCTGGTGTTATTGCTGGTCAGAAATGAAGAGAGACTGGGCAGAAAATACTCCATGTGGCCTTGCCCCCAGCAGCGGGTCCGGCTGCCGCCCCAGGGGACTCACACTCACTTTGCGTCCGTCGCGGCCGAGACGTCCACCCTGTGCCTCGCCCTCAGGGACGCGTTCTTCACTTTTGTCTCTGCCACAGGAGGTAGGAGGACAGGCACCACAACGCAGAACAGCGAGAGCCGAGGGGGCAGGACTGTCCCTGACGGCGCTTTCCTCTTCTGTCCGAACAGGAATTTTAGTTTTCCTTGAAACTGCATTGTCTGGCATTTGAAAGACAGAAACGAAGGCGTGTCCACAGGGCCAATTAGCGACACTGCCTGAGAACGCAGGACGCACACTCTCAGGACAGAAACGTGGAGAAGAATCTTATCCTGAGTCACTAAGGAGACACAGACCAAGGATTCCTCCATGCTTGGCCTGCTGGGGATGGGAACGTCCCAGGGCCTTCAGAGCGAGTCACAGTTTCTCTGCGGTCTCGGGAATATCCTTTAACGGAGAAGTGTGTGCTCATGTGTGCACTCCTGGGTGTGCAGGAGTGGGAACCTTGCCCAGCGAGCACTAGTGTGCGTGGCCATGAGCGGTCACTGGCCCCCCCAGAGCCAGCCACCAGCTCTTCCAGCTTTAACTCTCCATTTCAGACTGTCACCCATTCAATGACGATGGAGCTTAGGGACAACTTGATTTTATCTGGAGTATACAGAGTGAGTTAAACAGCCAACAAGTAATTTAGGGGTTTGTGATAAAAGAAAATAAAAGCTCTTTCCACAGTGGAAAAGTTAATCTAAATTACTAAGTGCCTTCAGGGCATTTCTGCCCGTGATGGAAGAATGACCCCACAATGTGCCCCCCCCATCCGTTCCGCCCTCCAACCCTCCATCCCTCCCTCTCTCCGTCCCTGCATCTACCCGTCCATCCCTCCATCCATCCACTTACTCCCATCCATCCCCAACCTCCCATTATCCGTTGTCCATCTGCCCACTTGTATATGGATTTACTGAAGGAACAAACACTTGCAGAGCACCTACTGCTTGCCAGTCACGTGCTTGCGGCGAGAATGCAAGCTGTGCGCTGGGACATGCTCACCAGAGAAAAAAGACCTGATGTGGAATGTCTGCCAGTTTCTTTGGGGGAAATATTCCTATCATGGCTGATTTTAAGCCATCAAGTAAACGTCAACTGGACCTCTAAATTCCTGAGTACCGGTGGGCTCTCATGGGCAGCCTGAGCCAGTCTGGGTGGTCGTACCACTGTCACCCGACTGTGGCAAGAGGGTGGCTTCCATAGTCACAGAGGAACGCCAGGAGGAGCCGTGGGTCACGCACATGGGCCTGTTCTCAGTGCGTCCCTGGTGAACGCCTGAGCCCTTTGCAAGTGTGTGCAGTGACAGATTTCACGGATTAGTATCATGGCACATTTTCAGAAAAAATTTCTTTTGCTTGTTTCCTCTATTCAGTGCATTGTTTTTTAGTTTCATTTTACCCTATATTCTAATTTTTTCTTGATTGTATAGTAAAATCTCTCCCGTTTCGTTCCTCTGGAGATAAGAATTTCCAATGTACCATGAATTGGTTATCCAATTTTAAAAAGTGCATATCCCTTATAATGCAGTAAATAGTAACTATACTAGTTTCTACAAAATTCAGAACAAAATATTAGCAAAACAAAAGACCTTAAGGTCAGCAATCCCCTAAAGAAGAGACGAGCAGTCCCTGTGGGCGCCCAGGCGGCAGGCCCAGGAGCACAGAGCAGGGGAAGAGCTGCTCGTCTGGCGAAGGCCCTGGTGCGCACGGAAAGGCCTGCAGAAGCCGACGGTGTTCGGGGCCTCTGCTGTAGGGCTGAGCCTTCCCGGGGCCCCAGAGACATCGCCACCGTCACCCCCCAGCGACCTTCTTCACTGTCCCCTCGGATCAGGAGAATAAGCGCAGGAACGTGAGGCGGCCCGTGTACTGCCGGATGGCTGAGGCGCGAGACGGCCATCAGGGGCCACCGCCAAGGCAGCCTGGAGCGACTTCCTGAGCGGCCGCCGCCCTGGCCAAGTGCAGAGAAACCTGGCGGGCCGCATGGCCTCAGCGGGTGACCCGGGCCTCCGGAAGTGCAGCGGGTCCACCGACGACCTCTAGTGTGGGCAGGGGTCGGCCACGAGGCCCAGGGACGAGCACATGTGCAGGCGGAGGGGGTCTTGAGTCCTGGGCAAGGTCCGCACGGCCGCCCACTCCCGCGGCCAGCGGAGCGGAAGCCCGGGGAGGCCGCGCGAGAACCCGCAGCAGGGACAGCGTCGGCGCTGACGTCTGGGGGGGCCGGGTGTGCAAGGGCAGGACACTGTGCCTCTTGTTCTCCGCTCCTGAGGTGACTGGACACGCACCACCTGCGCGCGGCGCTTTTATTTAAGACAAAAGGCCGAGAGGAGCGGGTCCGGGGAAAGCATGGCCGGGCGGCCGCCGAGGCCTTCCCCGAACCCACCCCGCGGGACCCTGGTCTGCGGGGCCTGACTCGGGAGCGCGCTTCCGACGGCCGCTGCGGGTTAGGGTTGGGGCTCCGCAGGCCCGGAGAAGGCCGGCCGGGAGCCAGACGACGGGGGAAGCGCGGGCGACCGCAGCGGCCAGCGGGCAGCACGGCCACGGGCGGCGCGGGCAGCAGGACCCGGCTCAGGGTGACAGCGACGCCGGAGGGGCCCAGAGTCCAGGTGGGGCCGGAGGTCGTGGTGGGGGTCTGCGGGAGGGGCCCGGGGAGGGGGCGGCCGAGGGCGCAGCGGGGCGCCATCGAGCGGACCCCCCCAGGCGGTCAGGTGGGCTGGGGCGCGCCCCTCCCCCGTGCCCCCGGGGGCCGGAGGAGTCGGGCAGAGGGAAAGCCCACGGGTCCGCCTGCAAGACGAGAGGCTGAAAGCCGCAGGCCGCGGGGCGCGCAGCGCAAGCGTCCCTCAAGGGGCCGCGAGGGAGGGGCCCCGAGGGAGGGGCCCCGCGGCCGGGAGACCCCGCGCGGATCGGGCCGCCAGGGGGCGCGCACTCACCAGGAAGCCCGAGGTGCTGTCCAGCAGGCAGCGCACGCGGCACACGAAGCAGCGCGTCAGGAAGGCCGAGAAGTCCACGGGCGCGTCCGCGCCTCCCTCCTGCGCGCGCAGCAGCCTCCCCAGGACGGCGTCCTCTGCGGCCCGGCGGAGAGACCCGCGGTGAGCGCGCTCCGCTCCGACCGGCTCGCCCGCGCGCCCGGGGGGGGGGGGGGGGGGGGGGCTCACGGCCACACGGCAGCGCGCGCGGCCACACACCGGGCTTTCCCACGCCACTCCCGTCCGCGCGCCGCCATCGCCACGCACAGCCTCACACGCACCCTGACCCAGAGCCTCCACACACGCTTCCAAAATGACACACACCGCACCTCCCACGCCACTCCCCACACGCCCTGACTCCCGCACGCCACCTCACACGCACACATCCTGCCTCACACACCCCACTGCACACACCCGCACATACACACTCACCTCACACACAAACCTCACCACACGTACATCCCACCGCGCACACACCTACCACATCCCCCACACCCACTCCCTCCACACACCTGCCCCACCACGTGCGCACACACGCCTGCCGCACACGCCCGCCCGTCGTCGCACGCGCGCACACACCCACCCCTGGCATCTCTCCCTGTGCTCCCCGCCGGCCCTCAGCGCGCGCGCTGCCCGGGCAAAGTCGGCCGCCGCGGTCCTCTGCCCGGAAGCGCGCCACCTGAGCGCGCGCGTGCAGGGCTGCGGCCCGGCCGTCCGCCCCGCTGGGGTCTCAGGAAGGTACTGCACACGGCCCCGGCTTCTCTCTCGCGCTCGGCTTTGTGCGGGAAATCAGGGGGTCGCCCGAGACTGCTAGAAGCTCTTCTTGACCTGCTTACAACTTCGAGGGGGCGTGTAGGAGAGCTGGGAGCCCCCGGGGGACACTGCCCCGCCCCTCCGTCGCCCGCCTGCGCCACGACCTCTCAAGGACAGGGACGCCGGCCGCAGCGGTCGGGACGGCGCAAGGGCCGTGGGCTTAGAGGAACCACTTCGCGGGGGGCTTGCCCGCAAGGGGCGAGGTCTCCGAGCAGTAACCTGTAGGCCTTTTTTCAGGTAAACCTACTAGGCCCAAAGGAGTTTGCTGGAAGACGTGCGTCTGGAGGGGGAATTCGCAAAAGGAGAGCCCGGTACTGCGGCTGCTCTGAGGTGGTGCGCGGGAGCCGGACAGCGGCGTGGGCAGCCCGCGGCGCTACGGCTTCTCCCCGGAAGCGGAAAAGGCCCCGCGCTACGCTCAGGAGCGCGCACGCCGACGTCTCCCGGGGGCACGCGCACGCCTCCCGCCGCTCGGCGTGGGCCCTGCACGCGGAGGCCCAGAGACCCACCTGTGTCCGCGGGCGGCGGCTGCCCGCACGCCGCCCGGGGGGGGTCCATGGCCCAGTGCAGCTGGCGGCAGAAATCCTGGCGGTCGTCCACGTGGATGTAGTCGTAGACGTTCTGGTGCATCACGTCCGTCTGCAACAGGGCAACACCGCTTCAGGGCGGGCGTCCGCGTGTCCGTGAGTCGGAACCGCGACCCCGCCGGCGGCTGCGACGACGCGTCTCGGAGGCCAAGGCAGGGCTTCGGCGTCTGACTCCTGCGAGGGCCCCCGCCCCCGCCCCCACTCGCGCAGGCCGTGCTCTCGGGGCGGAGCAGGAGGCTTGGAGGCCGAACACCTTGGGGGTCCAGGGCACCCGCTTTCCCCCAGGACTCGGAGAGCTCCCCAGGCCGTGCGTTCACGAGGCCCGACGAACAGAAGGTCATTGGGGAAGCATCGCTGAGGAGTGAGATGGGAGCGGCCAGCGGTGCAGGGAACCCTCTGAGCACATGAGAGCCTTGCCAGGCCTCCCGGCCAGTGACCTCCTTCGTCCGAGCACCTCCAGGCCCCGCGGCTGCTTCCTTCCACGATGCCGCGAGGACCCGCCGGCTTCCCGCCCTCTCTCTAGTCCCTTGTCCTCTCACCTGCTTGAGCCCTGAACACAGAGGCCGACCCTCAAAGGCACCAGGTCTACACTGGGAAGCTGCAGTTCAGGACGTAGCCGCCACAGCTGCGGGCTACAAAGACTGGTTTCCGAGGAACACAACTATGCGACTGTCAGCACGAGTGTTCTCAGAGGGCAGAGCAAATTGCTCCCTTCCCTTCCCTTAACTGAAGGGTGTCACCCGTCATCCACACCGAGAGCCTGGCCCAACACCAGAATAACCGGCCGGGTGCCCTTGATGATCTCTTCGGAATGGGCCATTTCTAAGTTTGTGTCCTTTCCCAACAGGATCATTATGATAATTAGATGGAGAGAAAGTTCCTGAAGGATTAAGACCAGAAATTAGGTTACTTTGAAAGAAAGTCACTAGTAAACTCACCCAGACTGGATGAGACCCACCATCTTTTCAAGGGGCTGTACTCTTGCCCATAACTCCAGGGCTAGGGTTCACTGAGACCCCCAAATGTCAAGCAAGATACAAATGCAGGGAGGCAGAAAAAGAACATAATCCTAACTTGAAAGCTGTACTACATTCACCCGTGTATTTCTTACTCCAAAGAGACTATGTTTTCAGAGAAAGAAGTGGTCACAGAGAGGTGAATGCTTCTTGTCCTTGGTCATTGTCATCCAGGGTCAGAGGCTCTGGATGTGAACTTGAGGCCAACAGGCAGAAACCAACTCATGGTAGAAGTGGATGCATCAGGCTTTCCCTCCAGTTCAAGACTTGGGGGCTCCCACTCCCCTGCCAGCTCTGACCTCACTTAGCAGCTCCTATGGTCCTGAGTGTCCTTCCCACAGGGACACTTCCTAAGAAACTTCTGCAATTCAGTACAGCATATGGGTGGAAAAGTGCCTGAGTCAAAAGCATGCAGTCGGGAGTGAGTTCTCAGTGGAACCCCCATCCAGATCAGGAAACAGAACACAAAAGCTTCCCAGAGCCCCCTTCCTTCCAGCCCCCTGTGGGTGGCCACGGTGCAGATGAGGCGTGCTATAGGCTGCTTATATTTGTAAATGGCACGCTGCTCTTCCACGTCTGTCCTCTTGTCATCACCACAGTTGTAACGTTCACCCATGCCGTGCCGTGTGTGCGGCCGTGGTTTCTCATGCCCACAGGGTGTTTCCACCTGATTAACTCACTTGGCCCCTTCCCCATGGCACCTCTGTGTCTGACTGCGTCTCTGTTGGGTGCACACCTGGCGGCGGGGTTCCTGGGTCGGGGTGGCAGAGGGTCAGTGCTAGCAGACAACACCAAGCAACTTTCCAGAGGTAGTGCCTAAGTGGGCCACTGTGGCGTTTCCCCCCAGTCCAGTCGCTTCATGTTCTGGCTGACACGTAGCATTCCCAGCCTTCTTTCTCTGAGCTGCTGTGGCACCTGTGTCACCAGTTCTCACTGTGGGTTTTTTGTCACTGTCATAAAGCCCAAGGAAACCGTGCGTCTTCTCACATAATTATTGGTCTTCAGGTGTAAGTTTGCACGTGTGTACGTGTCATGTTGGTGTGCGCATGTTGCTTTTTTCTTTTTTGTCCTTCCCCCAGTTCCACTGAGCAATCTTGCTGACTTTCTTGTTCTTCATCTGCTCTGGACATGGGTCCCCTATTGGGTGGGCTCTGCTACCAATGTCATCACTCCTTGGCTTGCCTTCCTGCTCTCTTGGTGGATCTAATGCAGCTGATTCATCAGTCTTTCCTCATGGGTAGGGTTTTGCCCTCATCATTCCTCACCGATCTCCTAACTTAGCCTTGAAGCTTCTAGAAACTTCTCCCATCACGGATATTCACTATGCATGTTGTGAAGAGGATTCACTTCTTTTCCATGTGGATCCGGTTCACCCAACTCCTTTTGTTGACAAGGCCACCAGTTCCCCACCACCAGGCAGTGTCCCTTTTATTATAAATCTCACACCCATGCACATGTGTCTGCCCAGAGCTTTCAGTTCTGTCCTATGAATCAGTTCATCAACTTCTGTGCCCAGCTCATGCTCTCCCAGCAACTGGGTTTTATAGGAAGTCTTATGTCCAGCATGTAAGTCCCCAGTAATCACCACTCCTGCCCCCTTGCCTCTCTCTGGGTGGTCCCAGCTGGTCCCAGCTCTCTCCTTTCCACCTAGAAAAGCTGCTCAGTTTTTATGTTATTACCTCTATAACATGATCTGATATCTTCGTAGTGATAATGGAGCCCTCCAGTTCACAAATATGGTATACCCTTGTTTGTCTGGTCCTTCTTTAAATTCTATAAATAATGTTTTCTGTTTTCTGTGTGAGGTACTGTATACCACTTGATGGGCTCGTTAGCGGGAATTCAGTGTTCTTCTATCCTGCCGTAGATGGATAGTATTTTCCCCTGTATAGTTTTGATGAAAAGAAAAGACCATGCTGACCTCTGAGCACTGGATAGTCATAGTTCCCACGGCAAGTCAATAAACAGGCACCGTCATTCAGTTATTCTCTTGTGAGCTTTAGTGGGTGATCCCACACTTGGCAGAATCCCAGAAGGTGGGTGTCCCTGGATGCCCTGGTCATGTCTTCCCACACCTTAGTTAATTAGCAGATGAACATGCAAGAGGGGGTCTGTGGCTTAACCAAAACAGGAGACAGACCAGCTGGGGGCGGGGGGTATAATAAAACTGGAAAAGATCATTCTGACTCAGACAAATTTGAAGACATATCAAATGTGAATACTTTTTAGGTTGGGGAATAAGGGCATAATAATTAGTGTGGCATGTCTGGCTGCCTTTGGTCTCCCTTAATTTCCCAGAGTCTGCTCCCTACAAAGCAAGGTCAAGCAAAACAAATGGTGGGGAAATGTGACAGAGAGTGGAGAGAGTAATATAGCTATTGTCCCAATAGTGGGGCAAAAAGCAAATAGTGGGAAAACAGACACAGCTTTGACCAAGTCAAACCAGCCTTCGTTTTAGCTCTAAACCATCATTTATGGAGCTAAGAACAAAATCATTACCAATTTTTACAAACCTCATTCCAGCAGTTGTCATCTTTACTTTTTGTGCAAATTGTGTACACATCTGTCAACTAGCCTGTGGGACTCGTACCTGCTCCAAGTGCCCTCCCCCGGGTTCACATGGGCACAGCTTTCCCCCAACTGCTGGCCTTTGAGAGAATGGACCACCTCTTGGATCGGTAAATATCGATGGCATCTGAATCCCACTTGCTCATCACAAAGACTCCTGAACCTGAACACACTGTAATAATCGGGTCCCAACTTTTGTTAAGTATTATGCATAAGAAGCTCACAACAGCACAAATCTATTCTAATATTTTCCCAAAGTATTTTGCATAGAGACAATGCCTGATTTACTGGCATTTGGATACAATTCCCTTATAATAAAAGGCAAAACTTTATTTTACATGTTTCACTTGCTGGAAAATCACCAAGCTCCAAGAAAACCAAGAATCCAGGGTGTAAGTTTAGACCTGGGTCTGGAGCTGCCCCTCAGGACACGTGCATTTATCCCTGAAGCCACCCCCCAGATTCTGGCTGAAGGCAGGCAGCTCTGGGTGTATGTGGAGAATACAGAGGGCAGTTCAGCAGTGACAGGAGCTGAGGAGAGTTCTGAGCAGGGAAAAGGGAGACCAGACCGTGTTTTCCTAGATTTAGGCCTTGCACAAGCAATTAGGGAGACAAAAACAAGCCTTTATCAATTGGGGGCTGGAATCCTATTGTGTCCATAGCCTGGCTAGGCTATCAGCGGGTCCCTGAGCTCTGTGCTGTGTGAGGGGGCTCTACGGCCAGAGAGTCGGGCAAGCTCGGCCCCCCTGAGAGCACGTGCAGAAGGCCAAAGTGGGGAGGAAGGGCCTCCGGTCGCCACTCCCGCCGCTCATCTGTCTGGGGTGGCCGAGGCCTTCCTCACCACTTCAGATCTCCTGACATCTGCCCCACAGTCTTCAGGAGGTGGAGATGGACATAAGGACACAGCGACAGACCCCTATCATCACCTGCCAGGAGCAGCCAGCGGGCAGTCTCCCCTGCAGCAGGGCTGGTGGTGGGGACGCCTCCCCCTGACTGTCCCCAGGCGGCTGAGGCTCTGCCCACCGGTCTGGCAGGGCAGCCCCCGCAGTGCCTCTTGGAGGTCAGGCCCACCGCACTTCCTCTGCTGGCCACACTGCTGGTCCTGCCTGTGGGGTCCTTGCTGGGGCCACGCCTCCCTGCGCTGCAGGGGCTGATCCGAGTCGGCCCCCGGGGTTGGCCTGTAGACGAGCCAGCGGCAGGGAAGAGGCCGGTCTGGGTGGTGTGTCAGCCATTCGGTCCCAGGTTCGGGTGGGAGGAAAGCGGATGTAGAGGTGGATGTAGAGGAGTTGCGACTCAGAGTCATCTGTACAGTGACAGCCATTCAGTTTCGGAGATGGCTCAAATGACAGTTTTCATGGAAATCAGGTCAAATGTTCAGTCAGCTTCAGGGGCCTCAGGACAACTTGAATTTTCACATGTTAGGGACCCACATTCTCTGATCTTGGCTCCCGCCTTGGCTCCTGGGCACCCTCTGGGTCTTCCACCCGTCCAGCGAGATTTCCGTTATTGACTCCATGTACTGCCTCCCAGCTTCGTTCATTACTGGGCTCTGATCCCGGATCCGGCACACATTTCCTCTCTGCTGGAAGGTGCCCCCACCACTGGAGGCGGGAGACCGGGCCCCTCGAGCGCTGGCCACGCCCAGCCTGGGACTGCCTGCCGTGGGTGGCCCGGAGAGTCTGGCCAGCGTCTCAGCGGGCAGTTTTCTGCTGGCTAGCCCTGGCCCGAGCACCTCGGTGACCTCCCCACCACCCAGGGGCCATGGTCTCCCCCTCCCCCATGAGGGTGTCTCTAGAATGTGCCCAGCCTCCTGTGGGCTCCGCCCTCTGTGCCCCCGTGTTACTAATTAATGCTTACGCTAAATTCGCATCAATTTTTATATTAAGCCATTCAAATCCTTTCACAGTTTCTGCCTCCGAGCAGGACCCTGACTGACACACTGTACACTTGATTTTCCAAAGTTGTATTCTGTTCTTTCTCTAACTGCCTACTTGTACATTGAATAGAGTGTGTTCATAATTTTGCACGGTGAGCCCCTCTTGAGAGTATCTTTATGGGAATGGCTGTGGCCCTGCTGCTGAAGGGTCACATTTGTGTTTCCCTGGGGCCCCGCGATCTCATCTGTCCACCACTAGCTCTGGACTCAGGGGCCTGCACTGTGTAAGAGTGTAACTTTGGATTTGGACTTCAAACTCAAGCTTTGGATTTCTCATGAGCAACTTCTTTCCTTCCCAGAGCCCCGGCAGAGAAGTTTCCTTTGCCCTTTCTGGGCCATGAGTGGGGTGTTTTAGTGCACCCTTTTCTTGAAGAAGGATCTCAGTGTTTGATGGGTCTCAACCCCAGAACCCTGTCCCAATGTCTGGAATCATCCAGCCTGGGCAGGCCTGGGGCAATGGACCAAAAATTCTCTGTGGATCAATAAGGGCATTTCCAGAACACGCTATTTCCTGAATATGCACCAAATCTGGGGTTCCAGACAGTGATGCTGCAGTAAGCAAAGGTGCCCTGGTGCTCGCCAGCCCCTCATACAAATGTGAGATGCGTAGTTTGGGGCACAGCCAGCAAAATTCACTGTTCTGTACACTTGTGACACCCTGGACACCGTCACATCTCTTGCACAACCCCACGCCCCAGACAGCACTGGGACGTAAAAATCCTTACCTGCTAAAAGCTCTGTGGTAAGAAAAGCCCAATTTTGCAGATGTTTAAGGCTGGAAGACAGTAAGCACGTGCAAGACAGTGGGACCCGCCACATGGCAGGTCAAAGAGCTGTGTTTACCTGGTGGAAGCCCAGATAGTCCACGATTGTTGCTGAAGCATAAAATATCATGCCTTCCGCACTCACGACCAGGGCAAAGCCATCGAGAGACTAGAAGAGACAAGAACTCAAATTGGCTCCTGCATACATTCTCAAAATCCTCACAATGAGAAAGTGCAAGCATTATTTTTGCTGCATTTTCAACCATTTCTCTTGTTTTGAGGTCCATATTCATAACCTCCAGAAATACCCCCTTTTAAATTATGAGTATTTTGCAACAGGTCCCAAGTTAGCAGACGACAGGGGATCTTGGTCATGGTTTATAAGCCACAAGACTGTTCTTCCTTTTCTAGTGATATAAAACTCTTGTTTTATAAAATACAAAAATCTTCATGATGAGATGAGACTCCACCAGTATCTGGGACAGAAGAGAAACCTCACTTCCCCAAAGCAGACTTTCCCCGCTCACGCACTTTCTTCCAGCCTATGTTCTGGTTTTCCCAAGAGTTTTTATCATGAAAAAATGTTGAACTCCATCAAATACTATTTCTACATCTACTGAAATAATCACATAAAATTTCTTTTGTCTATTAATGTGGTGACTTTGGTGATAGGTTTCTGATGATGAATCGTTCTTGTGTGTTAAGGGGTTAGCCTTATCATAATTTTAAATATGTTCTTGGGACTGACAAATTTCACTTAGGAGATACCCATCTATATTTAAGGAAAAGCTAGCCCATGAGCATCTCTGCTTATTTTCGTGGGCGATCACCAGAAATGAGTCAGACCCCCCCTTCCTCTTTCCCATTTTTAAGGCAAGGTTAGCCTTCTCTCTGAAATTTTTCTCTTTGAAAGTTTTCACTTCCACAAGCATCCAGCTTGGGCACATTCTGAGGAGAGGGCAAGTGAAAAGGGGCAGATTTTAGCACCATGTCAATTTATGTAATGGTTATTAGTGTATCCAGGTTTTTAATTGTTTTGTATATCAGTCATAGCTTCTTAAAATATTTTGCATCAGTGCATCCATTTCCTCTTCATTTTAAATTTGTTACCATATGTTATTCACAATATTTTTATGATTGTTAAATCTCAGTTGTACCCATAATTTTTGGGTGCGTGTGTGTAGGAAATTAGGGGACATGGCTGTGCTGGGGCTGACTTCAAGTCTTTATCTGAGAAGCAAGCTCGGCGGCCCCGTCCTGCAGGACCTTCCAGAACCACGGCAGTGAGGCCGCACGGGGCAGCCGCCGGACTGCACGGTTGCCGAGCACTGCAACCACCTCGCTCTATCCACCCGTCTGTTCTCTTCTTCCTCCTCCTCACCATTGTCACCGTCATGATATAGAAAATGACAGTTCACGCTGCGTAGGTCCTCATGAGTGTCACGTGCCCTAGTGGGGTACCTCATTCAATTCCATGTCACCTCCATGGGGCAGGAGGTGGCGATGCTACTTGGTCAGTGCAGAAGCTGGAGCGGAGGGAGGCACCTGGCAGTGCAGTTCATAAATATTTCAATTTGTGTCTTTAAAATACAGACATTTAGAGACTCTAACTTCTGTAAGTTTGTGGTTACTAGCAATGTATCCCAATACTCATTTCTCTTAATTATGGACCATGTGGGATACTTTTTCAATTTTCTTTCTTTTTAAATTTTTTGCCATTTTGTTAAGTGGTAAATTTTTTTACCATTATTATCATTTTCATTTCTTTGACTACTAATGCAATGGATATTAATGAGACCTTATACATTTACTGTTAATCTGTAGTTCTTTGGCAAACTGCCCATGCATATCATGCGCTAATTATTCTGTTAAGGTTTATAAATATCAATTTCTGAGAGTTTTAAAATTACTGATATTGAAGGTTTCTAGACATTCTAGGAAAATGGCAGCCACTTAAACCCAAATACCCTCACCTCTAAATGATGGAAAACAGCACAACCGTGTGTAACTACACACATCTGTGCCCTTGTCATGAGTCATGTTGAGAACACAGGGAGCTAGTACCTCCCAAGCACAGATGAGCAGAGAAGCCAGTGCCCAGTGAGCTATGGAAGGGAGAAAGTGTGTGTTCTCCTAATGAAACTCGAGGAAAGAGCCAATTAAATCCAATGTAAGTGGAAGAAAAAAGATTTTAAAAAAGTGAAAAAAACCCACAATGATATTGTTTAAAACTGCCAAATAATAAACATCATCAACAAAGTCAATTTGGTTCTTTGAAAAGATTAATAAATAGATAAACCCCTAGCAAATTTTGTCAAGAAATAAACAAATTACACCAGAGATTTAAAATCATTACAGGTCCTTCAGACATTAAAAGGTTAGTAAAAAATATTAAGAATGAAATTCAATAAATTAAGCAATTTAAGTGAAATGGACAAATTCTCTAAAACACACTAACAAAAGTGATACAAGAATGACTAGAAGGGGCACATGGGTGGCTCAGTCAGTTAAGCATCCAACTCTTGGTTTTGGCTCAGGTCATGATCTCAGGGTCATGAGATTGAGTCCTGCATCGGGCTCTGCACTGGGCATGGACCCTGCTTAAGATTCTTTCTCTTTCTCTCTCCCTCTGCCCCCCACCCCCACGTGTGCTCACTCATCTCTCTTTCAAAAAAAAAAAAAAAAGAACAACTAGAAAAACCAAATAGCCCAATATCTATTAGATAAATTGAATTTGTTTTTTTTTAAAGATTTTATTTACTTATTTGAGAGAAAGAGAGCATGGAAACATGAAAATTGGGAGGAGCAGAGGGAGAGGGAGAATAAGACTCCCTGCTGAGTGGAGAATTTGATGAGGGGCTTGAAACCAGGACCCTGGGATCATGACCAGAGCTGACATTAGACACTTAACTGACTAAGCCACCCAGTCATCCCTAAACAAACTGAATTTGTAATAAAAACCTTCCCGCAAAGAAAACTCTAGTCACAGATCAGAAAACACAAAATGCCTAAGAATAAATCCAATAAAAGACATTCAGGACCCAAATAATCCAAGAGATATGCAGTGTTCTTGGATTGAAAGACCCCATGCAGGTAGAGAGCCAAGTTCCCTAAGTCAGTCTGTGGATGTGATGCCATCGCAATCCCCATCTCAGGAGGGTTTCTTCTCTCAGCAGAAACTGTCAAGCTGATTCTAAAGTTGGTATGCATAAAGGGCCCATTTTACTAAAGCAACCATGTTAAAGAAGAACAAAATGTTAGAACTTATGCTGACTTTGTGACTTAGTGTAAAGCTGCGGTAACCAGGTCAACATGGCGTTGTGTCTGGGACAGCTGGTTGTCTACATGGAAGAAATCGACACTGACTCCTATCTAATTCCACAAAAATTAATTCAAGACATAGCTTAGGCCCAAAGATAAAACCCCATAATCATAAGGTTTCTAGAGGAAAACAAATTGTCTTCCTAAGTTGGGGATAGGCAGATTTGGATAGGACACAAAAACACTAGGCTTTCATGGAAAAACCCGATAAGCTGGGCTTTATGAAAAGACACTATTTAAAAATGAAAAAGGACAAGCTACAAACCAAGAAAACAGTATTCATAGTATATAGACAAAGGACTCTATCCAGAATACATAAAGAATGTCTATAAATCAATTGTAAAAAGGTGAACAACCCACTTTTTTTAAATAGGCAAAAGTCTTGAGCAAACCCTTTATTACAGAGATGGAAGAACGGCCTGTCTACAGATGGGAATTCGTCAGCATCACTAGTCATCAGGGAAGCAGAATGGGAATCACATGAAGACACCATTTCATACACACTGGTGTGGTCACAGTCAAGAAAACAGGCAGCACTACACGTTGGTAAGGATACGAAGCATCACCGTAAGAACATAAAAGGCGGCGATCTTGTTTTGGGAAACTGTTGTGTGATTCCTCATAAAAACAAACGCGCATCTCTCCTGTGAGCAAAATTCCACTCTTGGTGCTTACCCAAGTGAAATGGGTGTGGTCCCAGAAACACGCGAACAAGAATGTTCATGGTGGCCTTATGCACAGTAGTCAAACTCTGGAAATAACCCAGCACCTACCAACCAGGGAACCAACACCAGAGTAACCCTAGTGCGGGAACTAGCACAGAGGCGAGCACGCAGCTGATCGCGGGGCCTGGGCGTCTGCTTACATGGAGCCAAGAGCGGGCCCGACAAACCGATGGGACAAATACTGGAAAGTGGTTCCGTGGCAGTGGCCAATGGGAACAAATTAAATGGAAGTTGGGAAAGACGTCTATACAAATACGTTTGAAAACCTAAATAAGTATATGTTTTCCTAGGAAAATATGATTTACCAGAAGGGACTCATGAAAGACAGAACCTTAAACAATTGATTTCTGTAGAAGAAATAGGAGAAGTTACCAAGGAGCCAGCCCACAAGAATGCACCAGGCCCGGATGGATTTGAGAGCTAATTCCACCAAGTGTTAAAGATCAGATCACATCACTGCCCATAAATTGGCCAAGAGCGTAGAAAATGAGGGAAATTTTCTAATTATTTTTAGAACTATATCATTGACACTTAACTCTGATAAGGAAAATATAATAAAAATAAAATTACAGACCTTTCGTTATTAATGAGAACGTGCAAATGAATTATTAGCACACAGACTCCAGTTTCGTATCAAGGAAATATGATGGCCATGACCAAGTAGATGTATTCCAGGGATGCAAGTCTGACTCAACATTAGGAAATCCGTTAGCATGACACACCACATGTACAGATCTAAGGGGAAAAGCCTTATAATTATCTCCATAGATGGTAAAAAAAAAAAAAAGCTTTCCACAAAATTCAATACTTATTCGTTATAATAAAGAATTTATTCCTATAAATGTATAAAGAATTTATTCCTATAAATTCCTATAATTCCTGTACATTATTGGCATTATAGGTACATTCTTTTTTTTTTTTTTAAGATTTTTTAAATTTATTTGGCAGACAGAGATCACAAGTAGGCAGAGAGGCAGGCAGAGAGAGAGGAGGAACAGGCTCCCTGCTGAGCAGAGAGCCTGATGTGGGGCTTGGTCCCAGGACCCTGAGGGGATCATGACCTGAGCGGAAGGCAGAAGCTTAACCCACTGAGCCACTCGGGCGCCCCTATAGGTACATTCTTAACATGATAGTGTGTGAGCGTGTGTGTGTTATTCCTAGGGAACCAACTTACTTAGTGGGGAAATAGTCTGTATCCAGTAAGATCAAGAAGCAAGGCAGATACCCATGATCTCCCATTCCAGTGTGTGCAAACCTCGGCCCCAAATTTGGCTGGCCGCTTGATTTTGTAAAGAAAATTTTCCTGGAACACAGCCACGCCTGACCGTTACTGATCATGCGTGGCAACTTGTGCACCACAACAGCAGAGCTGAGTGGTTGCAACGTATGGCCTGCAGCGCTGAAAATATTTACTGTCTGGCCTTTTAAAGAAGAGGCAGGCTGACTCCCGGCCCGCAGTGAGCACCGTGGGAGGGAGCTGTTGCCGTGAGTCAGGAGGAACCAACAGGAGGCGGGAGAACTGGAAGAGGAAAATGGTCTCTGTTTGCAGATGATATCACCGTTTTCCTGGAAAACCTCAGAAAGCCAATGATAAAATAACTCAAAAAAAAAAAAAAAGAACTCAAGGAGGCAAGATATAAAATTAAATACATATATTCAATAATCTTTATATACTTTATATTAGAAAAATGAACAAATTAGAGGATGTGATGATAGATCAAACCTCATTTACAAACATCTCAAAGAAAATCCAAGTACTTTGTAAATAAACTTAGCAAGAAATGTGTAAAACCTATGGGAAGAGAACTTTAAAACATCTCGAGACACAAAATTGTATTTGAACAAATGCAAAGACATCCTTTGTCCCTGGGGCTGATTCGGTACCTTGCAGATGCCCGCTGTGCCCAGGTGAACCCGTCAGCTGACGCTCTGTCTGTGCCCCGTGTTTGGAGGGAGTGAGCTGAGCCTAAGCACGGGAGGTAAACATGCCCTAAGAGCTACAAAACACAGGAGACGAGGGAGGGAGGGGTCGACCTCTGGAGCCACACCGGCTGGCACTGTGCTTCTGGGTCCAGGCAGGTCATGGCTGTTGCAGGGAGTCCAGAAACAGGCCCCAGTTCAAGCAGGAGTGTGGCATAGGAAGCAGGCATCATGCCAAACCGCTAGGACAAACATGGGCTTTTCTTTTCCTTCCTTCCTTCCTTAATTTCTTTCTTTTTTTGAAGATTTTCTTTGTTATTTGTGAGAGGGAGAGAATTCAAGAGAGCATAGCAGGGCAGAGGGAGAAGCAGGCTCCTTGCTGAGCAGGGAGCCCAATGTGGGGCTCGCTCGATTCCAGGACCCTGGGACCATGCTGCGAGCTGAAGGCCACCACTTCACCAACTGAGCCCCCAGGGACCCCAAAGACAGGCTTTTCCGTAAATGAGGCTCTGTCAGCTGTTAGTCAGTACTGCTTTTTGTTCATCGGTCTGATCAGGGCCGGAGAGCCAGCCACAGGGTGATTTTGTGCCTTCGGTTTACCGAGTTGACGAGCTGACGTGGAGTGCCACCTTACGCCCGTGGCCACCAGGGCTCATTCTTTCACGACATATTCATCAGGCTTCTGTGCAGGGTCTCCTGACCTTGCAGAATTAGCCGTCTACCCTCTCCTCCCATTCTGTGCTCTGCAGTTGCTTGGGGAACTTGGTATTTTCTGTTCCTTACAGGTTTTCTAAAATTCACTTATTGAAACAAGGGGAGCACACACACCCCAAACCCTGTCTCTGCTCCTGCTTGGCAGTGTGATGTGACTTTGTTCAGAGTAACATCAACCTAACGCACAAACGGCTCCATTCTAGATGCCGCAGGGCGGAGGCTGGGTTCTGGGGAGCTCCCCTGCTCTGCACCCTCACGCTCCCGTACGAATGTAGCTAGCTGGACAGCAGAAGGATGGGACGACCGTGGAAGGGCCAGAGACCCCCAGTACCATGAACCCTACGGGTTCCGAGCTGCCAGATTCCATGGTGCTGTGGTCAGACCTCCGTCTCATGGAGCCACACAGACCCTGTCCATGGTGAACGTGTCTTCTTCTGGGTGACACCTTGTCTTTTCTGTCTGCTCCCTTCTTTGTTTCCATACAACCGTGTTGTAGATTTTCTGCCTTCTTCCTTTCAAGGCACGAAACAACTATAGTTTCGGGGGTGTGTTCTCTGTGTTGGGGCTAGAGGTGTGGGAAGCACGCACCTGCTGACCAGAGCCGGTGTGCGATTCCCAAAGACGGTACTGCATGGCCCCACAGGGTTCCCGGGAGAGCCTTGGGGCAGCTTCATGTAGAGATACACATTCAGCTGCTGAAGTATAATTCAAGAAGGAAAGTCACAGCCCTCATGAAAATATAAAATAAACTCTCGCCAAAGGTCTTCCTAAAGAGGGAAGAAGTAAGATTCAAAACCAGTCCAAAAGGCACTGGAGGAGCTAGCTGTTCGCAGGCCGTCAGGATAAGATTTCTGACGCAAAACTACCCTTTCTGGTAACCCTCAAGTGGCGTGGCTCCTCCCTGACTTGACAGTTTCAAAGTTGAGGACAGTTTTCTGATGTAGAGGTGCCAACACCAGGGCAGTGGCTTCAGGACAGGACTCCGAGTTTGTGCTGAATTTTCTGGCCAAGAAATCCCAGCCTCACACAGCCCTCCAGCCGTGGCCATGGATTGAAATGGCCCATCTCCTTGCAATGCCCCCCACCCCGGAATCCCACTGTACTTCTGGAGGAGGAAACTGACCTCATACAACATAGGTGTCAGGCAAACGGTCTCCAGGAGTCAAACAAACTGTGCTGTCATTTAATACCCGGGCAGCTGCAGAGAAAGCGTCTGGTCCCCCTGTCCTAACACCTCCGAATGGTGAATGCCAAGTCCAGTATTTGCCCGGATCTCACCCTGGGGGGCCAGCTGAGAGTTGTACATATGCCCTAACCCTGCCCTGCCCCGGTGCCTCTGTTCTCAGACCCACAGTATTTGGCAGGAGCACCTATAAATATTTGGGTTTTGTTTATCTCCTTTATCAGAAGTCCTGCCTTCTCTGCCTGAGGCCAAAGAGACATGGAGGCATGTGATGACATTTAGACCAGCTGTCGCCCTGCTGGGGTGGGAGCCTTGCTAAGAGGAAAGAGGGCACCTGGCCCCCACTGTTCCCACGCCAGCGGCCAACCTCCTGGGTGTGATCCGGCCTCCCTCCTCCCCCTCACTCAGCAGGACAGGCAGGGCTGAAGCCTCTGGGACGGGTGCCCATGGTGGGCTCCTGGCAGCAGCAGGGAGAAAAGGCTGGTACCATCCTCTTCCCATGCAGTGACAGAGACACGTGGACAAACCAGGGCAATGTCACTACGGCAGTTCACACTTCACTGATGGTGACACAGCATCCCGGAGGGTAGCCCCCAACCACGGATGCCTGTGCAGCCCCACCCGTGGGATTTGGACAGACGCGGGTGGGGACACACTGGCGTCCACGGAGGGGCTGTGAGAAGAAGGGCGTCAGTTGTGCTAACAGACTAACAAGGTGAACCTAAGTCATCAGCAGGCCGCGAGGTCAGGTGACATGTGCAATGGGTGTGCAGTCAGACCAACGGCCACACGGTGCCGGTGATGGCGACTCTGGCCAGGCAGCGGGTTTGCGGTGCACGGTCCTCGGCCACCGCAAACCCCGCAGCAGCGCAGCCAGAAGGGAGGAGGGGCCCCGGTTCAGCTCCCTGCATGGCTCTTCCCAGAGCAGAGGCTGCCGCACAGGACGGAGTCTGCTGGTCACAGCTCAGAGACCAAAGGACAGCTCGAGGCTGGAGCATATAAAATGCCTTCTTAAAAAAGATTTTATGAGATTAGTCACAACCAAAAACAACCTTAATTTTAACTCGCAAGGCAGAAATTAAAAAAAAAAAAAAAAGGAAAAGACCATAAGACGCTATTTGCCACGTCATATGGATTCAATATCACACTGACACTCCGCGCCAGAATCATCACGCCAAAGACTCTTACACATGTGGGACCGTCCTTCAAACACGCATCGCCAGCGTCTGTTTTCCCCCGGTCTCTTTTTAATCCTACAAGAGTTGTGTGTTTTTTTTAAACATGGTACATGGAAAATGAGGTCACTTTTCCAAGTGGAAAAAAGGATTTGGTCCCAAACTGAACACTGAACTTTTTTTTTAATGGAGGAAAAAAAAAATCACATCTCTGTTCAGTTACTGAAAGTCACGAAATGTGCACCTGCCGCTCAAGCAGGGAGCAGGGACACCGCAGGTGAGGGGGTGAGGGCCCTGCCAGATGCAGCTGGCCCCCGCAGCCCCTCTGTGGGGCTAAAGGCAAATGTTTAGAAAACCCGGGACTTCCTTTGGCAGAACTTTGAATATCCTGACCTCGTCCAGTCCCGTGGCAGAAAAAACAGCCAGCAAGTACTTCAAAGATCATTTTGTCAAGGTCACAGCAGAGAAACAAGAATTCTAAAGGGCCCCTCACGGCTCCTCCCTGGAATAAAGGGATGGGGGATCCCCCCCCCCTCCGAGAGTCATCGCCACGGTTACGGAGCCACAACACAAGGCCCAGGCGGCCAGGCACTCGTCACGCGAGCGAGCGGGCACCGGGCAGCTGCTGGAGCCACATCCCTCGCAGCCTCTCCGTGGGGCCCATGTGCGTGCGAGGCCCGTTCCTGCTCAGGGAGCGGCATGACCGGCTGTTTATAGAGCCACAAACAGCACACTCAGCCTTGAATCTCTGCCACGGAGCTGCAACGGCACTTGAAATGGTTCTGGAAAGATGCAGTTGGCCGACCGCGGCAGGACCACAGAGCCGGAGGCAGGTGCGGACCCTCAGGCCCCCACTCTGGTTAACCCGCGGCCCCTGGGGTCCCTGGGGCCTTCTCTGCCCCAGGCGCCACTTCCCTGAGGCAGACTCCAGGGTAGGGGAGGTGCTGGGCCTGGGTGGGGGGGTTCCTGGGCCGTTGGTGGAAACAAGAGCTCTGGAGCTCCCCCTGGCCTCGCGGGGCCCGGCGGGCATGGAGCCCAGCACTGGGAGCAGGCTGCGGTGTCAAATGTCTACTTCCCGTCCCTTGTCCCACGCTGCTACTTCAAGGACACTTCAACCGTGTGCTGCCCTTTCAGCTCTGTGGCCTTGGGCAAGTGAAGTGACCTCTCTGGGCCTTAGTCTCCTCATGTGAGAATCGGGAGTGACAGCCGTGAGCACCTGGGAGGGCGCGTCCCGCCCCTCCCCCGCACGGAGCGAGCACAGAACAACCCCCTCGATTCCTACTCCTAGTCCGGTCGAGGTACAACCGGAACGCAAGAGTCTGTGCCCGACGTGGGATTTTGATACCAGCAACGCTGAAATCATTTCCTGAAGTGAGAACAAAGCCTGTATTTGAGAACTGGGATCTACTTCCCAAGCACAAAAGTCTTAGTGTGAAGTTTAGTTCCTGAAAAGTCAGGCCAGTGAGGGACAGTCGAGAAGTCAAGACCGCTGGGGACACCGACAGTCCATCTGGAGGACGCAGGCCCAGCCTGCGGGGCTCCTGATCGTTGGAGGGCTGAACGAACCCGGCTGACCCCCAGAATGTCTGGCCTTGCTTTCTGAGCACATCCTGGAACATCAGCCTCAGCCTGGCTATTGCGGGTCACTCCAGGCCTTCCGGGTTAGAGCCCGCCTCTGGACAAGTTCTGGACCTTCTCTCCACACGTGGGCAGCTCCACCCCCAGGAGAGCCCGAGCTTGCTTTGTCCCCCGTTCCCTGCCACTTTGAAGCAGCAGGAAAGGGGGCGCTGGGGGCTGGGGTGGCTTGGGGATAAGCCCCCTGAAAACCACTGTCAGGAAGGAGGGCTGCCAGGGCCAACCCTGTAGACCTGGGAGGGTGCTGGCCGCCTCTTCCCAAGAAGGAGTCGGGGTGAGAGCCTGGGGTGCTGGTGGGCAATCCCCAACAGCCCAGGGGAGCTTGCCCCAGGACGGAAGAAGTCAGGGGTGGGGGGCCCACCAGGCGCTCCAGAGCCCAGGCGACGGGCAGGTCAGGGGCTCGGCTGCTCCCCTGTGAACAGAGGATGACCCCGAATGGCCCCAAGTCCCTCGAAGGCGCCGTGCCGGCTCTTCTCCCAGAAATGAACCCGTCACGTGAGGACGCGGTTTGCCGTTTCTCAGTGGTCACAGATGAACACACGAACAGTGAAACGTGAACAAGTTACATCATGTGGCCCTTTTGTGCGCCTCCTACGGGCTTCCCTAACAGGGGCTGGCCAGGACCCTCACCTTGGCTGGGGACCTTCTCAGTGGGGGCAGGACCTGCGACACAGGTGTCTAGGCCCAGGAGGCCCCAACAGAGCAGGGCCAAAGGGAACGGACGCGCTGATCGCTAAGCAGTGAGGCCACCGGTGAGCCCAGCTCAGCACCTCAGGGTGCTCAGGGGCTCGCGGGGGTGGTCAGGAGCTCATGGTGGTTGGGGGCACATTCATGGTAGGTGACTGGGGGCTCACACTAGGATGTCTAGGGTCCATGGTAGATGGTGGTAGATAGTCAGGGATTCACAGCGGAAGGTCAGGGTTCATGGTAGATCATCAGAGGTTAATAGATGGGGGGGCGGTTCGCGGTAGAGAGTCCTAATGATCTAAACGCCAGAAAGAGGCCAAGCCTGGTCAGGTCCCAGACACCTGATCCAGCCACAGAGATGGGGCCAGGAGCCATGCACTTCCGACCCCACAGGGAGGCCACTGGATGGGCAGAGGGCACAACCTCTTAGGCCAGGGCAAGACAAGGTTCAGAAGCAGCACAAGCCAGTGGGCAGGGCACTCGGGTCAGCCTGGGATGCCCCATGCACATCATCAGGCTGGCAGCAGGCCAAGGAGGTGAGGTGGGGGACTTGCCTTCCTGGCCTAAGGCTTCTGTTGAACCCCTGTGAGAAACTGCAAGGGGCTCCAGAAGACTGGGTCCAGCAGGTACAACAGAAGATAACCAAAGGCAGATTCCTCAGAGCAGAAAGACCAAAGCAGGAGCCTGGGGACCAGGAGGAGGGAGACCCTCTGGAGGGTTGCAGCATCCATGGCCTGTCACCAGCCACAGGTCCCCAGAAACACACCAGCACTTCTCTGTTCCCCCCACTCCCATCCTTCAGAAGTCGGGACAGAGGGGGTCACAGGATGCCCCTCCTGAGGCCAGTCGACCTCAGCAGGTTGGGGCTGGGGAGTGGCCCCTGCACTTGCTCCTGACCAGGGAGTTAGGCCCCAACCCCAAGGCCCCTCTGTCCAAGTCCAGTCCCCTCTTGGTGGGCTGGGACGCTCCCTTCCCCACTCCCACACTGTTCCCCTGTGCCTGACAGCACTGCCCTGTCCTTCAGGTGGATCCCTACTGTGTCCCCCTTTCTGTATCAGGCAGCCCCAAGTTTTGGTCATGACTTTGCTGGGGTTTTGTGTCTGCTCTTCTCACCCTGTGTTTCTGGGGACTGGTCTCTTAATTTGGCCGAGTACCATGTGGAGGAGCCACTAAAGGTGACAGGCTCCAGGCCAATTTTGTCTCATGAGGTCCAGTGGGAGGTTGGGTTTCTAGGTGTTTCTTTAGAAGAGCCATGGTCTGAAGGTGGGAACTCTCTGTGCTTGTTGTATTCTAGGTCCTGAGAACTAGTCCAAAAACCATACCAGTGTGGCTCTCGGCTCCCTGCTCCTCCCTCCAGGCCCCCCAGACAGTGCCCGCATGAGTCTCCATCCCCCGGCCCAGGAGTGCCTGGGAACGGCTGGGACCCCTCCCCTGAGGATCCTGGGGTGGCGCACAGCTCAGCACACCGGACGCAACCAGCCTGCATCCACATTCCCTCCCCGCAGTTTGTCCCATCAAACATGGACTCGGGGCTTCCTGGCCCACACCAGCTCTGGCTCCTCCTCCCCCAAATCAGGCCCAGGAGGATAACGGGAAGAGCCCATGAAAGTTATCCGGGGCTGGAGAGGGAAGGTGAGGTGGGGGCTGGGGCGTGGGGGGCAGCCAGGGAATGGTGGGAGGAGGAAGTCTTGTTCTGCTGCTGCCCAGGGATTGCCAGCCCTGGTGGGATGGTAAGAGGGTGTACCGGCTGCAGGGAGGCCGGCCGGGGCTCCCTCCCCTCCTTGAGCCCTGCCTGCCCAGGCATACAGGTCCTCAGAGGAGCAGGGACAGGAGCTCAGGAGCAGCCGGGGGGTATGCGGGGGGATCCAAACAGAAAGACGAGTGTGAATTTTATTTCAGGAGGTAAGAAAAGACTAAATTAGCAAAACGGAGTAAGAAGGAGAAACGTGATGGATGAATCCAGCAGCAGTGGGAGGTGCAGCCCTGTAAGCGTGGAGATAAAACAGCGCCAGCGCCGGTGTGCAGCACGCGCACAGGGCCTCGGCGGGGAGGAGCCCGGCAGAAGGTGGAAGAAAACCCGCAGGGAGGCGCGGACACCTGGGTCAGAGCAGCTCCGAAGACAGAAGCAGGAGTGCAGAGGTGGTGGGGCCGGTCTGAGCCTGCAGCGGCCGGCGCCCCACGTCCCGGACCCTCGGCCGCAGCCGCTCCGGGACTGCCCACGACGGAGCCTGTCTATGACGGCAGAAGGGAAGAAGCTTGGACCCCAGACTGTACATTCATCCAAATTCTTCCCAAGTGTGAAGGCAGGACACGCTCCAGCCTGAGACCCACGGAGACATCCCACCGCGACCCTCGCAGACGCCCCACCCCAGGAGGAAGCTCTCAGGAGAGAAACACACCCAGGCCGTCCCCATGGCAAAGAGGGCGTCCAGACAACGTGAGGACCAAAGGCTAGAACTGGCGCAGCACAGGATGCAGCTGCGAGACGGCATAGGCAGGCCGGGTCCGGGAGAGCAGAGGCCTGGGCGGGCGCGTGGGCTCTCCAGGCCGTCCCCGTAAGGACAGGAGCAGGTTTCAAAAACTAGAGTAAGGAGGCTCCGTCTACTCACTGGAAAACTGGAGAGAAGAGGTGAGAAGCCAGAGAAAGTGCCGTGAGTGGGAAACACCAAAGATGACAGCAGAAACCGGCCCCAGGGGAGTGTGAGTACAGTCGGCTCCGAGGGGCCCCGTGTGCCCTTGATGGGCCGTGGGGACGGGACCGTCTGTGCACGTCTGCAGGAGGCAGGCTCGGGAAGAGACCCAGGAACCGAAAATCCCAGGTTGGAAGAGACCTGCCAAGTAGCAAGGACGCACAAGGACGCAAAAGGACGCTGGGGTGACTGCAACTCTGACGAAACGCCGGGTAGTGAGACGAAGGGTAACAGCCGGGCGAGCAAGACCTTAGAGCCTGTCAGAACCGGCCCGGCGCCCCCAGGCTCATGGACAGCCGCTCTCAGGCTTCCCTGGGCTTCAGACATTTTCAGAGGACCGCTGTCGGCCTGGGGCTGTGTGCACCTGCCCGCCGTCCTCACACGGCTGCCTCACAGCGCCACGTGAATCCACGAGCGGAGCCTCTACGACCACAGGTTTCCACAGCTGACACAGGCGGGGCAGTACCCAGGTCTCAGGTGTGCAGAGAACCTCCTTCCCGTGCTGCTGGGGCCTCACACTTTCTCTTCTCGGCCTCACTCTCTGAGCAGGCAGGCGTGGGGGTCCCCTGGGGAAGACAACACCTTCTTCCCTCACCGGCAGGCACTTTCCCGTGGCCTTCCAGCCTCCAGCCTCCCACGTGAGGCCCAGACCCTGAGGCTCAGCACTTTCCCTGAAACCTGCCCCTTCCCTCTGGGAGCATCTGGGATGTTCTCACTGCTGCCGGGTAGGGGGTGGCGGAGCTGGAACTCCAGAAAGGAGAACACACTGGTCCTTTCCGTCCACTCTACTGGCCATGCAGGAGGACCTTCGGGCCGGAAACCCAGCCCTTGGTTCTGGGAAACCCTCCTGGCTGGTTTCCGCCCCCGATCTTTCTGGAATTGGAGCGTGTGGGCCTCTTGGGGCCTATATTCTCCACCTAGCTTCCTTTCCTTCTTGGAGAAGCTGAAGTGACCCTTCAGCATCAACCCTGGGTCTTCCCACGGTTCCTAAGTTTGCTCTCATGCTTTTAATTCTTGAGCTTTTTCAAAACCTCTGATTATTGCCCTTCGTGGCACCTGTTTTCATTTCATGGACGCTGTGAGGAGATGCCCGCCACCAGCCGGTTGGTTGGTTTCCCTTGTTTGCCTGAGCTGCCTTCCCTCCTGGGAAGGGTCTGTGCCCCTCCTGTGTGCTGGAGTTTAGGAATGGGTGGGGTCAGCCCCCAGGAAGCCCTACAGCCACGATGGAGCCACGAGCTCTGGTGGCGACAAGCCTGATGTGGGCATCTTTGGGTCTGTCCGGGCTGTTGGGCTCCGCAGAGGCGCTGGGCCCGTCCTCATGCTGTGGGCCGAGGTTGGGTCAGCAGCTGGCCTGCGGTACCACCACCCACCCTGGCCATGCCCCCGGATCCCAGCCTTCTTCTGCAGCGTGGGAGGGGCCGGCGGCTCTAGCCCCATGGCCGCAGGGCCATGTGCCCGTGCGGGGTCTCTCTTGGACCCGGGCACCCTGGTGCTGGCTGTGCTCTGTGTCTAGCTTGCAGTCATGTCTGTGGAAAGGGGCCTAGGGGCCCACACCCGGTCACCACTGTCCCAAATGATTTCCACAGTAGCTCCCAAGGACTTTGCGAAATTATGAAGGAACCACTGACTCCTTGATTCATAGCTCTTCCTTTTAAATTCCCGCAGTGAGGCTGGTCTGCTGGAGACCCACTCATTCCCCAAGCAGCCATCCCACCTGCCTCTCAGCCTCCACCACCCTCAGCCTGCCCTACGCCCCTACACCTGGGCTTCTCCAGGACCCCTGCCTGCGTGTCTCTAGGCCCCCGTGAGGGCTGGTTCCTCTGTGAAGCCCCACAGCACACCACAGGACCCGGGGCACCCTGGCCCTCGCTCCCTGGGTCTGCCCGGCCAGCCTTCCCTTGGAAGTGTCAGAGGCTTGGGCCCTTTGCCCTCCACTTTCTGACGGGGCTCTGACTTACCTTCTCCATGAAATGCTGGGGGAAGTCCTCTATGATGCCGGTTTCACCACGAGTACCAGTGTCCTTCCGGCACTCAGCCCCACCAGCCCCAGCACCCTCCCGCCTCCTTCCTATTTCGGTCTGGCCAGCGGGGACGGAGGGCCTCTGTGACTGTGCCCCGAGTCTGACACATGACACCCCAGCCAGCCAGCCCCAAAGGGCTGGAAGCAGACCTGGAAATGCTCTGCGGGTGTAGAGTGAGCCAAGCCAGGCCTCAGGCTCAGACAGCAGCCCTTTACCAGTGAGCCCACAGGGCCACCCGGACGCCAGCTTGGAGGGAGGCCCACAGGGAGAGGTGGGGGCCAGTTCCAGCTCTGCCTTTGCTGGTATGTGGCAGGGGGCAACCTAGAGAAGCTCTCTTTGCCTCCATTTCCCCATCTGTAAAATGGTCACAATGACAGCATCTGCCCCTCCAGGCAACTGAGGACCAGGTGAGTCCCCGTGGTCCGGGACAGCCCCAGCACCCGGGGGGCCGAGCTCTGGCGTCAGGAGCAGGTCAGCACCGGGACCCTGGAGGTGAGGAAGCCCGAGTTTCTGCCCCAGCCTGTGCTCTAGCTTAAGGCTCCCCCCCTACAAAGTGGACAGTGTACGGGGCTCAACAGCAGCCCCCAAAGTCACACGCGCTTGGAACCTGGGACAGTGACCTGATTTGGGAAGGAATCTCAGCGCCTGTGGTTGCACTAAGCTGAGGTCACTCTGGATTAGGGCGGCCCCACACCCACAGGACGGGTGTCCTTCTGAGGACACAGAAACACGGGAGGACCGGCTGTCGGCAGACGGGGGGGGATGGGACACACTCTCCCCTAAAGCCACCCGGAGGGACCCACCCGCCCACACCAGGCTTTTGGCCCAGTGACACGGATTTTGGGCTCCCGGGCTCCACAGCTGTGATGAGGACATTTCCATGTCTGAGCCACATTCAAACAACATGAACTTGCGCTGCCGTCCCAGTGCGCACGGCCCAGGCCGTTGCTGTCCTCCAGAGCTAGAGGTCAGGTGCGCGGAGGCCGGTGCCCCCGCCCCGTGCCCTCTCTGAGGACAGACCACCCTCCACCAACCGACAAGCTCGACCGGCAGGCGAGCAGGCGTGTGTGCGTGCAAGTGCCCGAGGGAAAGCTGCCCCTCGGGAAGGTCAGGGCCGGGGTCCTCGGTCCCCTGACTGGGTCCACGCACAGAACCACCACAGGGCCATGGAGGCTAAGCTCCAAGAGAAACGGGGTGGGGGGGAACCTAGCCCGAGGACCAGGAAGAGGGTCCCAGGAGGGAGCAGGTGTGGGGGAAGGAGCCCCAGCCTCTGTGTGTGACCTGCGCTGGCCCTTGCTCAGTCCGGGGGGTGTGTGCGGGACCGGCCCAGGAAGGCAGGGCGGGGGCTCTGAGAGGGCTGCGCCAGGAAGCAGGGCCCCGACCCCACGGTGCCGTGCGGGGACCCCAGCCGCAAGGGCAGGGCGCTCTCTGGGAGAGATCTCGCTGGCTGTGCCCCACGGCCGCTGCCACCTGGCAGGGAAGATAAGCGCCGCCTGAGGGGGCGAGGCCTCAGGCCCCCGCGGAGGACGTCCGGGGCTCCGTGGCTCCGTCTGAACGCGCTCCCCTTGCCGCCTCACAAGCCGAGGCCTGCCTCGTGGCTGGAAACCACGCGCTTCACGCATATCACTACAAACCAGTTAGAAAGAGAAGGACGGACGAGATATGCCCAGGAACAGCAATCAGACTGGATTAGGTCAGACGAAGCAGACCCCCGAGCAAGGGAAACCGCCAGGAACAAAGAGGCGCTTTACGTGACGCAGTGGAGAAGGGCAGTTCGCGACGAGAGCACGAAAACCCTAGACGCGTACGTCCTCCACGGAACTGCTGACACGCGAGGCAAAACTGACAGAGCTGAAAGGAAAAAGACAAAACTCCACGATGACACCAGAAGACGTTAACACACTTGTCTCTCAGGTTGAGACGAGACAGAAAGCTGACAAGGACATAAGACTTGAACCCTGCCAACCACCTTGATGTCACTGGTGTTTACAGAACACCTCATCCGGTGACAGAGATCAAGTGGGGGCCTACTTTCTGGCTCATGGATGGCTTTTCACTAACCCCACAGGGCAGAAGGGGCAAGGGAGCTCTCTGGGGTCCCTCTTCTGAGGCGTAAATCGTGTCCATGACGCACCACCCTCATGACCTCAGCACCCCCCAAACATGACCTAAGCCCCGCCTCCTAACACCTTCACACTGGGCTTTCGGTCTAATACGAATTTAAATTATGTTAATTGGGCAGGGGAGGAATGCAAACATTCTGTCCATAGCAACAATCAATGAAACCAACAGTTGTGTCTTTGAAAAATATCTGTAAAATGAATAAACCTCTAACCTAAGAAAAAAATGAGTCACAAATTACCAACAGAATCAGAAAGGAGACAAAGCTGTAGAAGCTGCAGACGCTGACAGGACAACATGTGAAAACCTTGACAGCTGTGTACCCACAAATTCGGTAAAGCAGAGGACACAGACCGACTCCCTGAGAGACGCAAAGCACGAAAATTCACACTAGAACAGATGACTCAACAGTCCTACAGTGACTAAAGCAGTTGAATCCATTGTTTAAAATCTTCTAACAAAGGGGGCATCTGGGCGGCTCAGCTGGTTGAGCATCTGACTCTTGACGTCGGCCCCCGTCCTGATCTCAGGGCCATGGGATCAAGCCCGAGTTGGGCTCCACACTCAGTGGGGGGGTCTGCTTGAGCTTCTCCCTCTCCCTCCCCCCTGCGCCTCCCCCATGGCTCAAGCACACATACTCTCTCTCTCTCCACTCCTTCCCTGCAATCCAACAAAGAAAACTCCCAATATTCCCCAGTAAACTGGTGAGTTCTAACAAACATTTCAGGGAAAACAACAGAAGAGAAGGACGCACTCTCAAGAAACTTCCGGAAGCCCGAACCAAAGACACTACAACAAAGCTACAAAATTAGTTCTCATGAACACAAACATAAAAATCCCCACAAAATACAACCAAATTTTATCCAGCAACATATAAATAAGATCTATCCTAAGCTGGCAAGTTTGGCCAACGTTGGAAAATGAATCAATGTCACTATAATCTTAACAGACTGGAGGAAACAGCCATGATCGTGTATGTCAATGGATGCAGACGAAGTATTTGACAACACTTAATTCCCGTCTCTAATAAGAACACTCCGAAAACAGGGACGAGAGGGAAATTTCCTAATCTGATATAAGGCATGTACCAAAAACAGAACAAACAAAACCTGAAAAACAAATCTAAGCTAATACTTACCACTGAAAGCCTCTAGGTTTCCCCTCACAACTGGGAACAAGCCTGACAGAGATGTCCCCTCTCCTCCTCTATGCTGGTCAGGAAGCCCCGGAAGGGCAGTAAGACAAGAAAAATAAAGTGTGTAGACTGAACAAGTAGATAAAAACTGTCTCTATTTTCAGACAACATGAAAATCTATGTTAAAAATTCCCACAGAATCTACAAAAAAAACCCACAAAAAACAAAACTCTGAGAATTACTAATGAATTCAGCAAGCTACAAAGTCAACCTAGAAAAATAAGTCATTTCTATGGTGTTCTATTTCTAGATAGTAATGGATTTCTATATAATATTGGAATATAGTATTTCCAATATAATAATGAAATTGAAATTAAGAGAAGTTCTGGTATAATAGCAATGGAGACAGAAAACACTTAGATCTAACCCTAACAATATATGGAGGATCTCCATGCCACTCATGACAGACAGGGAGGAAAGCAGCAAGAGACCAAATGGTGTGCCCGTGCACTAGGGTTAGCACTGGTAGCTGTTGGTTCCTCCCAACCTGACCTACTGATTTAACACAATCCCAGTCCAAATCCTGGCAGTAACTTTTGTAGGTAGCAACAAGCTAACTCTAAAATTTATATGGAAAAACAGAGAAACCTAGAAAAGCCAAAACAATTCCTAAAAAAGAACACAAATTGGAAAAGTCACACTACCCAATTTCAAGACATGTTGTGACCAAGGCTGTGACCAAGGCAGGCTGGTGCCTCTTCGTGAAAGTTCATGCACACAGTCAACAGCAGAAGAGAGTCCAGAAACAGACTCCTAGAACTAGGGCAAACACAAGGATATTAACATGCAAAACAAGTATATCTCAGCCCAAACCTTAGCCCAAACCTCACACCATGAGCCCAAAGTTAACTTAAAGGGAGCCATACACCTAAGGTAAAAACAGGAAACTAGAAAACTTTGGAGGCAAACATAAAATAAAAATCTTTTCAACCTAGATAAAGTGTTCTCAAATGTGATATCAATACAATGATCTATTTAAAAAATTGATAAATTGGGCTTTGTCAAAATTAGGTACATTCATTCTCTGCAAGATGCTGTCAAGATAATGAAAAGACAAGGCAGACTAGAAGCAATTACTTACAAATCATACATTCAACAAAGATCGTGTGTCCAGAATACATAAAGAAGGCCAAAGTCAAAAGTAAGGAAGCAAACAGCCTGATTTTTTAAGTGGGCAACTATCTGCACAGGCTGCATACAAAGGGCCTCTCTCAGTGGCAAGTGAGCTCACGAGAAGGTGTTCAGCATCGCTGGTCATGAGGGTGAGGACACTCCCGTCCACACTTACCACAAAACCCAGCAACCTCACACGTGGGTATTACCCGAACAAAACCCAAACCAAGGTTCACAGAGAAACCTGCATGTGTGTGTGTTACAGCTTTATTCATAACACCAAATCCTGGAAACTCAAACGTCCCTCCCCAGTTAGAGGACAAGTACACCGAGATGTGAGCACACCATGGAGTGACAAAAACCAACCATGCTCCCTGCCACCATGGGGCTGGGTCACTGCTGCCCGATTTCCCTGTTTTAGGAAGCCACCCCAGGCGACCTGAGCATGGCAGCTGGAGAAGGCCACAAGGGCTGAAGAGCGCGGGTGTGGTGGCTGGGGAGCCGCACGGGGGTACCCTGGGGAAAATTGGGCACAACAGAATTGCTGTGTGTCTTCATTATGATGGTGGCCACACCACACCACCAATAAGAACAAATTTCAGCATGCGTGAACTTATAGGTAAGTGTTAGAAAATGTACCCTTGGTATGCTTGAACTCTAGCTAGTGCCAGGTGGCCAGTAGTCCACAGTTCCCGCTAGCACACTGCCATGTCCGCTCTAAACACTACAGCCCATCTTAAAAGTGGGACTAGAAATCCAGGACGTTGCTATTTGTGACCTAATGTATATGTTTCCAGAACCTGCCTATCCCATCCCACACCTCCCATCTCCCCCTGCCCCGTGCCTTTACCAAGGTACTGGCTTCTTGAGGGGTCATGAGCCCAAGAGGAGTAACCATGGACAAAGAAACACCAAGCCCTGGCCCAACCCCAACAGAGACCCTGGGCCCCCAACAGCTCCAAATCTTATCTTTTTCATCTAAAAATAGCAGACATCAGACCACAGGCCTTTTAAATCTTATGAATTTATGATGACTGCCATAAACCTCTCATTTTTCCAGTTTGTCTCTAAGAGACTAAAGATTGGAAAGAAGAGCTGGATTTTCTTGTTTCTTTTCTCTTTCTTTGTGGCTGGATTTGTTTGTTTTGCTGTTAGGGAATATTTTTAAACTTCAAAAAGACTCTCTAATTCTCAAGTTGGAGAACCCCCCCCAATAGAAATGCAGTGAGGAGAACACTCACTATACAACCTAGCTCATTTCCAACCCAAGGGAACTTCCAGAAACTTCTGTGGTCACAGAGAACATGCTACAAGAGGCGGCAGAAGGAGACTTCAGTCTACGGGATGGAGGGGGGTGGGGGGCCAGCGGAAGAGCCCCTGTGCCCGGGCAAACTGACCTGCAGCCTTGGGTCCTGTCCCAGAGGGTCACTCCCCAGACCCGTACACCCTGGGCCAGAGGCAGGTCTGGGGCAAGGCACCACCCTTCCCGCCCTCCCAGCTCTGAGGGAGCTGCTGTGCTCCCTCAGGCACAGGCCTGGCCACTTCCTGGGCTTCAGCTGTACAAGGACCTCAGTGTCCTCTCCACGTCCTGAGGCCCTCGGGGAGACCCAGTCCTTGTGTGGAGGGTAGGACAACTGCTGGGGACCCACAGAGGGGCCAGAGGGTGGCGGTGTGGACATGAGTGGTGCAGACACAGCAGTCCCCTGGGCTCCAAAAGGAGATTGGGGTGCTGTGGGCTCATGCTCCCATATTTGCAGTCCGGACAAAGTTTAAAGATTTCATGTTTAAGATTTTATCTTAATTTTGAACATGAATTAGAAAAAGAGCAATGCAGTCATCTTTCACCAGAATAAAACTCAATAAAAAAATTTTCACCAGGAATAAAACTCAATCCAGCCCCAAGCTTACCAGCACTGACAGAAAAATCCAACTTTAGAGGAAAAATTAATATTTAAGAACCAGATTCAGAAAAACATGATAAATAAGGAAGTATGAAAATACATCTCCTATGGAAACCACAATATTTCTAAAAGCTCCTGTGTTGCCAAAAGCCATGATCTGCTCCAGACAGCACTGAAACCTGCAGGGGCTCTAAGAAGGGGGTCCCCAGGCATCCACTATACTGAAGTTTCATGGAGATTAAACATAAGTATATACTTCCTCATTTTTTTTTAAAGGAAGTGACCTATAAGTTTCTTAATCTTCATGAGAACAATCACGTCAGCAGGGTTGAAGGCCCTTGGGGGGAGGTGGAAGGTATGTAGGGTTTTGGGGCTCCCTGGGGGACCACTGGGGGCCATGGGGGGTCATGGGGGCCATGGAGAATCATGGAAAATCATGGGGTCGTGGGGGTCCGTTGGGGACCATGCGGGCTCATAAAGGGTCATGGCGGCCATAGGAGTAAGGGGGGGCCCTGTGGGGACTGTGGGAGGCTGTGGAAAATCTTAGGGGACCATGGGGGTTCCTGTGGGGACCATGGGGAGTCATGGGTTACAGTGGGCAGGTGGGAAGCCCCAGATTCTAGGCACAAGCCTCTCTGGCTCCCCTCTGGTCAGCACAGACGTTTTCCATCTGTCCATCTGTCAGTGGCAGATAGTCGCACCCTGCACTGTGCCCTCCCTTCAGGTGAGGCCGAGTGAGGTCATCTGAGGCTGAGGGGCCTGAGGGGTACATTCCCGCCACCGCAGCCCCCGCAGCAAGCACCGGAGTACCCAGGAGCTCATGCACAGACCGTGGGAGGCTGCTGACTTGGTCAGGGACGGTATCGAGGTGGGAGGTGGATGGAAGGACGTGAGCAAGAAGCAGGAGGGGTGAGCCTGGGGACAGTCTTGGTTCCCTGTTGTCCATGAGGGGCGCCGGCATCACGTGCAGAGGACACGGTGAACGGCAAACCACTGAGATCGTCGCTGTGGTGAAGGTGCCAGGACGGCAGCCGGGCCACAGGCTGGAGGGCGAGGAGCCAGGGCTCCCCCACAGGACCCACAGGTCACCCTGGTTGCCGCGGGACAGCTGGGGGTCAGACAGGACCCAAGCTAGGCTGCTGCCAGCACCCAGGAAAGAAAGAGCCTGATTGGCTCCAAGCAGACTCAAGGTCATCAGCGTGAAAGGCGCCAATGAGCCACCATTTCTGCCCCTCGGTGCGTCAGCCTGACAGACGGGCAGGCACGCACCACCAAGGACACTCACTGGGAGAGACAGAACCGCCTGCCACACAGGGCTGGAGGCAAGGACTGGGCGCCGGGGTCCTGAGAGGCACGCAGGGGACATGGGGCCCAGCCCCTTAGGGACTGCCAGGGAAGCATGGGCTCGGGGGCACCTGAGCAGCTGGTTATGGGCCGCCTGTGTCCTCCAGGCCCTCCTGAGATGGGGCGAACCCAGGCCCTGGGCTCCAGGCTGTAGGTGCCGGCAGTGAGTCCCGCTCCGCGCAGTGACCTGAGCCGTGGGCCCCGCTCCGCACAGTGACCTGAGCCGTGGGCCCCGCTCCGTGCAGTGACCTGAACCAGCCCAGAGAGCTCTGCCTCGCAGCCCCAGCTCACCGGAGAAACCGAGCCCTGGCGCTCCCCAGCCCCACACGAGGCAGGCCTCGTGACAGGGTCGGGAAAGGCATAGCCCTTCACCAGCGGTCAGAGCCCCCATCTCGGGAAAAGGCCGCCCTAGGCCACTGATGTCCTGGGGTGACACTGATACATGGACCAGCCAGGCACCCCTGCCAGGTCCTGGGGGCTCGGCGTGCCCTCCGCTGTCAGTGATTCAGCTTAGCTGGTAACAGGTTCTTCCACTGACAAGTGACAAGAGAACCTGGTGTGGGAAACGATTTTCAGGCTAGAGACGCATGGACCAAGGTCACCCCTTTTTTCTCTGTCCTGAGCTGCCGGACCCCACCCGGGCACCTGTGCCTGACCTCCATGGCTCCCAGGGCCGTCCTGGAGCTCTGTCCAGAAACACTTCTACTGCATTGTCAGCGGTCCAACCTGCCAGGGCGGAGGGTGGCATGGACGGCCAGGCGTGCGCTCGCATGGCAAGGGGGCTCACCTCCAGCAGCAGCCTTCCCTCCGGCACGGCGGACCTCGCACTTGGACTGCGGTCTTCAGGTGCAGGGACACTGGCCGCCGGCTGCCGCGGGCCCTTCTGGACAGCTGCCGGAGAAGAACCAAGTGAGGCTGTCAGCACCCTTCCTGCGCCCCGACCTGCTGACCTCCTTGTGTTTCCCCAGCTCCCGGCTACCGCCTTCTGCAAGCAAAGCCACACTCCTCAGCTGACCCAGGCTGTCCTCGGCAGGTCGCCCTGGGGCAGCCTGTCCTCCTGTTGGGGGCAGCTGAGGGGAGCACCAGCGTCATAATCAGGAGATCAGGCCTTCAGGGCTGGGGCTGACCCCGGGGATCCCACCCCCATTCGGCTCCCCAGAAACTGCTCAGAGTCCCGTCCTGCTTAGGGACCCCCCAACCTGTCCCCGGGGTCCTCAAAGCCCCTCTCTGGAGACCCAACCTCCAGCAGGTGCCCTAACTCAGCACTGCTGGTCTACATGACTTGGACCACCCTTGAGGGTCCCGCAAGACCGCATCACAGCTCCCCCAGCCCCTCCCCCCACCCCCCACCTGGTGTGGAGCAGCCCACCTGGCATGGGCTTCCCAGCTGGGACAGGAAGCCCCATGAAGGCTGGCCTGGCGCGACTCAGGAGCCCCCAGGTTGACAGTTTCCGGGTCCCCCGACTCCCACCCACAGTGCAGCCTTATCTCCATCATGGGGTGAAGAGCTCAGACATACAGACATGCAGGTCACACAGACAGATGTCGGTGATATCCCAGCTCACCAGCCCCTGTTGTGGGGTCCCCCTGGGCCTGAGCAATTACGGAGGCTCCCCTGGGGTAGGGAAAGGGGCCTGGAGCCTCCGTGGAGGGCATGGCAGGGCCGGGAGTGCCTCCCAGCTGCCCCTCATGTGCTTTCCACACCAGAGCTGCAGGGGATGTCGGTGCAACTCGGGGTCAAAGGGCTGCACACAAGGCCCCCAGAGCTCTGGGACTGCAAGCCCCCGATGCGTGCCTCTCACGCCCAGGTGAGAAGACCCATCTAATCCCCTCGGCTCAGTAGGACCAGACTGCGGCTGCCGGAGACCCCCAGCCCTTGGGCCACACAGGGCTGCGGGGCTGGCCTGTGTGGCCAGGTGCAAGCATGATGTCCACCCCGTGTCCAAAGGGGCAAAGGGGCAGATGCAGAGAGGCGGCCCTCAGGACAGCCCCACAGGCGGTGGCCACATCGTGGCTCTGGTCTCCAGCCTCCCCGTCCCGCCCTCTCAGAGGCCAGCAGGCCATCAACTCCCTCCCCTTCCCACAGCTGATAAGCACTAGAGCTTTGTTCCCTGCATTAAACATTCCCAGAAATGAACCCATTTCCATGGCCGGAAAGTGGGGTATCTTGGTGAAGTGAGCAGTCGCACCTGGGCTCCCCGGGCAATTGTGCAGAGATGGTGGGTGCACAGGCAGCCCAGGCCTCTCCCTGCAACGGAAACCCTTGGCAGCCAGCAAGCCCCCCACA
This sequence comes from Lontra canadensis, assembly GCF_010015895.1. Lineage (NCBI taxonomy): Eukaryota > Metazoa > Chordata > Mammalia > Carnivora > Mustelidae > Lontra > Lontra canadensis. Next base: position 213,910 of record NW_022631016.1, on the reverse strand, counting down.
CCCTTGTCTCCAAGGCATCGAAGCACTGAGTTGTGAGGTCCAGGGACGGTCCGAGACCTACTCCCTTTGTGCTGCGGACAGTGAACCCACACGGCTCTGCCCCCAGCGCCCATGTACATGACCCCATGTACTCAAAGGCCAAGAAAGCCAATGGAGGGAGAACGGAGGGACGGTCCCATCCCTTCCGACCCCCTCCACAACCCCTAGATGACATCACTGGAGCCAGGCCCGGCTTCCCAGACCACCCAGAGGGTCCTGTCCTGCCACCACACCAGGGAGGCCACAGCTCCCGGCCAGGGCAGAGCCCACACAGCACCTGGGGCGGATCTGGGCCCTAGTGAAGGTGGAACAGGGACAGGACCCCCACCTCAGGGCCCCCTGGACCACCCCCCCACACACCCAGGCTGCCAAGCCTCCCGCAAAGCAAACTCCTTTGCAGGGGTCCTTCCCACCTCACCTCAGCTCGAAGCAGCTTCCTGCCCCCAGCCTTCCCCAAATGGCCCTCAGATTAAGGAACCAGAGGTGGGGGTTGGGCTAACCTTTGCCTGCCTACTCTTTGCCCCTGCAGACCCTATTCGGGGACTGAGGATTCCCACAGCTGTGAGGCTGGGGTGGGGGGAGCCCCGGCACAATGACAGGGATGCTGTGGGATGCTCACCCCCAAACACACTCACTGGGCTATGCCCCATCCCATGCCCACTAGAGGCACAGTGTGGGGCAAACCCCCAGTTCTCTCACCTCCCCACCATGTCTCTGGTCAAGGACACCAGGACTCTGGAATATGTGCCCCCACCTAGGGGGCCCCCCTCTAACTGTTTCCCTCCCTACCATGTCCTGCATAAGGACACCAGCCCCCCAGCATCACATGTCCCCCACCAATTGGACCCCCTTCCAACTTCTCTCCCCTCCTCACCACGTCCTGCATAAGGACACCAGCCCCCAGCGTGGCGTGTCCCCCATCTGGGCACCCCTACTTCCCCTCCTCCGCAGCCACATCCCGGCGGGGCACGCCCGGCGGGGCCTCCTCTGGGCTCTTGTCACGCGATGGGGCTGTCAGCGTCAGCACTGCAGTGACAGCCACCTGGACCCCGGCCAGGGCCTCGCGTGCGAGCAGAGCCGCCAACGCTCTCCACCCCCAGGCCTGTGGCAAGACAGAAAGAAACTGAATGCGGAGCCGGAGCCGGGGGTGGGGGCCAGCGTTCCCGGAAGTCCCTGTGAGCTGACAGCATCTGCCCCTCACTTCCCAGCCCCCACCCCACCCCGTCCAGGGGCCCTCCGGGAACTGAGACAGGGTAGCGACGTCCCATGGGTGTTAGGGTCCCGGCCAGCGCCCCGCCATCCCCCTTATCCGTGAATACCCAGCGGCCCGGCGGATGGGGGCAGCGAGCAGGCTGTGGCTGTCCCTCCAACCCCTCCCAGCTCCACTCTGCCCTAGATCCGCCTTTCTCTCCTGGGTCCTTCTTTCTTTCTCCCCTGTGACCCCACGTTTTACCTGTTGGCCTGAGCTGGGCCTGAAAGGGGGCTCGGGCTGTGGACAGGGTCTGCCCGTGCCCCCCGGAAGCCTCTGCAGACAGACCCCAGCCCCCCTGCTGGGTGTGCCCTGGGAGGTCCCCACAGGGGTCCCACCCTCTCCATGCGCAGCCCACCACCCGGTCCCTGTCGGCCCTGCATGTGCACCTGATCGCTCAGAGTGAAGGGTAGAGAAGAGGGGCTCTCGGTGAACGGGTGGGGGTACAGGGTGTCTTTCTGGGGAGCCAGTGGAAGTGTGGGCAGGGGTTTGCCATGGGCCCCTCAAAGGCCAGGCTTGTCGAGGAGGAAATTCCTGGGAGGAGAGGCACACCAGGGCCGAGGGTGTAAGAGCCCCCAGGGCCCAGCCGGGGGTCAGGAGGCCCATCCGTGCCCAGTGACCCGTGGCCCTTGGGAACCTCTGACGCTGTCCTGTGCACAGAAAGGAGGCTGGGCTGCAGGCGCTGGCTCCCACCAGACCACATCCCACCGGCCCCACCCTATGGGCAGCCAGGCCTCCTGCCCTGCCTGGACTCCAGAGAGCAGCTGGAGATCCTCCGGAGTCCAGCTTTTCAGTACCGGGGCTGTCACACGGAGCTCAGGGCCACACGGCAGGGAGGGGGTCACGGGCCCGGCCCCCCACTCCCAGAAACGCATGGACTCCCTGAGGCTCACAGTTCGGCTTGAATCCTGATGGAAGCAGCTCCGCTCTGTCCTCCAAGCTCCTCCCCAACTCTGAGCCCCTCGAGAACCCCAGCGCGTCTCACTTCAAGCATCTCTTACATCGCTGAGAAAGTCCATTTGGGGCAGAGAGAATTGGAGACATGTGGGGACAGTGGCCATTCGCGGATTCACACAGGTGTGAGGCAGGGGGAGCTTAAGAAGGCAGGGGCTGCTTCCCTTTAAGGCTCGGACGGGGTCTACCTGCACCTGGCCAGCCCCTACCCAGCACACCCACCTCCTCGCTAAGAGACCTCCATTTCCCTCACAGCGTGGGCCAAACCGCGAACCCCTGGGGCCCAGCGTTCCACCACAGGGCCTGCTCTGAGGTTGTGGGGCTGGGGCTGGCCAGTGAGGGACGCCAAGTGTTCTTGCTGGAGAAGCTCGGAGACTCCGCTACCTCTGCCTCCGGACAGTGCTATGATGCGAAGAAGGTAGAAGCCACTTTGTTCCCAGCTCGGGTGAAGCCAGGTCCTTGGCAGACAGGACAGGGGAGCAGGACAAGTACTCCAGGACGGAAGGGACACTGAATGTGGGAGGCAGGGAGTTATCTAGGGGTTGGGGCTGGACTCCTGCCACCCAGGTGATGGAGAGAAAAGCCAGGGGCCCCACTGCAGGCTGGACTGAAACCCCAGTTCTGACCACATGCAGGTCCTGGGTGGGCACGTCCATGTCCACAGACCAGCTGAATGGAGCACATGCCTGGTAAAGCCTGGCCCTATTTTAGGGTCGAGCCAAGGGTCCTGGGGCTCTGTGCTGTGTGCCAGCTCTCGTTCTGGGTGGCACCCACAGCACGTCTCATCTGCGTCATCTCCTCCTCCAGCCCTGGTCTAGCGTCGTGCCGCCCCTGCTGGTCAGAGCCGACCACCAGCCTTGCCTGCGCGTACCTATGGAGGCAGATGGCGTGACCTCAGCTCTGCTCTTCTCCATGCTGTGCCCAGAGGTCAGGGGCAGAGGGAAGGAAGGGAGCTCGAAGCTCCCCGGGGCCCTGAGGAGCAGGGGCGCTCTCCTATTTCTAGCTACGTCTCATCAGAAGCGAACTACCGTCCAGGCCCCTCAGGAGGCGTGCTTAGCCGACGGGGGCAGACGACTTAGAGCAGGGGCCCCGGGAGCCACCGCTCCCCTGTAACGCAGGTCCAACACCCAATATGCCGCGTGCAGGTCCCTGGGGGTCACGGCACCCACCTGCAGACCGACAGGTGCAGGATGTGGGGGCCCACCATGAGGGGAGGTCAGCAGTTCCACCCACCACCAGGCTCCCTTCTGGGGCCAAACACGAGGCTTCTCCCAGGCCCACATGTGTCCGGAAGCAGACGGTGCCCTGGGGAGCGCTGGCCTGCCTCTCGCAACACTGAGTCTCCCCAACCAGACTAAGGCCCCGGAAGAGAGAGTCAGCGGGGAGTACACACTTCCCAGGGGTGGGGCCGTGGTGGGTGTGGCGCTGCCCCTCCTGGAGGGCACAGGTCTGCCCTAACAGGGTCTATAGACCCCTCTGCTGTTTCTAGAGCAAATGAACCGGCCAACACCTCACAGTTTTCAAACTTTCAAACCCTCCCTTCCTTCACTTTCCAAGGACTGAACAACGAACTCCTCATTTGGCCTTTGGCAGGGGGGAAGGGGCATCTGTGCTGGAAGAAAGGGGTACAGTGACCCTCAAGGGCCTTGAACTACTCACAGAGGTGAGTGCTGGCTGCCCCGCTACCTGCGGCACAGGCTGTCCTTGCACCCAGAGGCCAGGACAGATCCACTCACCTCCCTCCCTCAGAGGCCTTTGGTCTGTGCTGCTATGGGGTCAGGGGCCGGCCCGCTCCTGCCCAGGGAGGGTGAGAGGGAGCTGGAACACCACCGGGTTCTCCCGACAAGCCCAGCCTCCTCTAGCCCTGGAGGGGAGGTGAGCCGTGGGGAGCAGTCAGGTTGTGGTGGGCTGGGAGGGCCGCAGGGCACAGGGTGGCTCTGGGAAGGCCCTTGGGAGGACAGTGGGCAGAGCAGGGGCACCCAGCATGTGTTGGGAAAGGCGCCTGGTCAGGGCAGGTGTCTGGGGAGGGACCCGGACAATAAGGATCCCGGAGCACCCCCAGCGCCCCCAGAAGACAGGCAGCCCCGGCTGCACAGGGGAGAGTGCCTGTCAGACTGCTCCTGGGGGCGGGGGCTCTCCCCTTCTGGGGGCATCTATACCCACAGAACGAGGAGGGCTGGCCCTGTCCCTGGGAGGGGGGCACACAAAACTTTCTCATGGCTCCCATGAAGACATTCAGGGCTTGGCGTGCCGCTCCCCTGCGCTCTCTTCCCGCCTGCCCCACATGAAAGGCCCCCATCCATGATCTGCTCCGACTCTGCAGACAGATGGGCTTTCTGGGGAGGGTCACAGGACCCTCCCACGGCATTTCACTGGGGTTGCGGGCATGGCCAGAAGAGACCCCCAATGGGCAGCACAGGGCTGGGGGCAGGGGGCAAGTCTCCCGGCCTCCCCTCCCCAGGGGTCCCTCCATCTGAGCCTGGATGTCTCCCACACCAGTGAGGACCTCCCAGGCAGTGCCCCCTTCTGTGAGGGACAAAATGATTTCATGATTACACACAGGGGCCCCCAGAGGCAGGGCCCACTGGGCCAACACTCACCTCTCTCATCCCTGCATCAGGCCAGCCAACCAGGTGGACCCAGCACGTGAGACCCAGGCCCGGGGGACGGATGGAGGAGGGGACACAGCGTGTCCCGTGTGAGGATGCTCTGTGCTGGGGCCTGGACAGCGTGAGTCTGAGGAAGGGAGGGAGAAGCAGGTTCCTTTCCGTGGCCTTTCTTGACCCACGGCGTGGGTGTGTCTTGACGGCTCTGAGTGGGAGAGGGGAGCCCACAGCCCTGGGCAAGTGTTCCGGCAGGTGGGGACCCGCAAGGGGGGCGGAAAGGGACCAGAGCAGCCGTCGAAAGGCTCAAGTTCTGGACACAAGAAAAACGTCAGGAGTACGAAAAAACGCATGTTTCTCACAGGCACCGCGTTTGGAAGATAAGAGAAGTACGAGACGCACGCGTGTCACGTTGTGATTCTCTACAGAGATTTCCCGCTTTCCAAAACGCAGCAGGCCAGGGGGAGATGTCACCCCTCCCCATGGCTCAACAAGCAGCAGCGAGGCAGGTTTCCTCGGAGCCAGAGCCGCCGCGGACAGCCTGCGCCCCCCACCATCTCCACCAAAACAACACGTGCGACCGCTTTCTGAGCTGCGCGGCCTAACGGGGGCCCACGTTCTGCGGAGAAAATGCAGAGAAAAGGCGCTCTTGCCTCCAATCCCCAGAGCAGGACTCAACCAAAAAGAGGTCTCCGGGAAGAAACACAAAAGGGAAGGAGGCCCGCAGCAGACCCCGGCTCTCTCCCGGTGTGAAGGGTCTGGAGCAGCCGAGCCTCAGGGCAGCGGGTTCAGTCTCCGCACTCCAGAAAGCGTGAAACCCGACCAGACAAGCCCGGAAAGGGAGCTGCGGCTTCTCAAGCCAGATGCTCCTTCGGGGACTAAGCGCACGGTGTGCAGGGGAAGACCCCGTGTGCGCCGCGGGGCAGGGCCACGGCGCCTACAGCCCCGGGGCGGGGGGGTGGGGGGGGGGCTGCGACCCCGCAGCGCCAGCCTCAGGGGCACGTCCGGCGGCCTCTCGGCCAGCGGCCCCCGCGCTGCACCTACAGGCCCCCGGGGTCCAAGGCCAGGAGGAGCAGAGCTGCCGGAGAACATCTGATTCATGGATAAAGAATGGATTTATAATAAATTTATAAAGAAGCCTCCAGTTACACAACCTCGACTTTGCAAATAACCAACTTGAAGTTAGCGCGAGTCACCCTCAGCGTCACCGTGAAGTGAGCGGTTCCTACCAAGTGGGCGTCACTCGCGGCCAGCGCTGGGGACTGGACGGAGGTGGAGGCCGCATGCGTGGGGGCCTCCACAGGTCGGGCTCATTCAGGGGCTCGCACGGGCATCCCTGCCCATCCTGGGGGCTGCCCTCCTGGGGAGGCTGTGCCAGCAGTGTGGGGAGGTGGGACAGGACGGGTGTGGTGGGGGACGCAGCCTGGGGGCCACACCGAGGAAGGACCTGAAGAGCCTGAAGGCCTGGGGGGGGCTCGGCTGCGAGACAGGGAGCCCAGCAGGTGCGCGGGGCTGTCAGGGAAGCCCCCACGGCGCCACCTCATGCCCTACGGCACCCGTCCTGCCGCACGATGTCCCCGTCCCACGGTCAGACCCGGTCTGTGCAAAGTGCTGGCTCATCTCTCCTGACCAAAGGACTGGGCGCCCGAAGATGCCAAGTGCCGACACGACCTGCCTGAGAAATGCAGGCGTGTGCCACAGCCCCCCTGGCCTCTCGCCTGCCCACCAGCACCCCCAAGACTCCCAGGGACTCGCTCCTGGTCCCGCTCCTGAGCGGCCGCGATGCACGCCTCAGAGCAACTTGCCAGGGTTAGTTTTCTCTCTCGCAGCTTCTGCTCACAGGCTTCTGCGGCATTCTGAGACAATGTCCAGCTTACAGGGACACTCCGAGAACAGCACAAAGGGCACAAATTCCCTTTGCCTGGAGATTGCACCAACTGTGCCACAAACACCCTCTCAGCTGGGGCCCCTCCCTCCCCAGTGTCCTTGATCTGCCTCAACTTCTACCACCTTGACCCTGAAGACCATCGCCAATTACTCTGCAAACCGTTTGGGTGTGTTTGTTGCCTCCTGGTTAGACCAAGGTCTAGCCCTCCTCAGCGGGAACATGACCCAAGAGAAAACGTGTTTTTCTCTGCCTCCTGGTGCGTGGCACGTGACACCAGTGCATGCTGCCATCAGCGGGGTCAGAGCTGGTCTCCTGGGACAGCTGATTTCTCCATTCTAAGCTGTTCCCTTAGGCATGAATGCATACCTTGCTGGGAGACAGTTTTAAGACCACCGTAATCCCACTTCTGACCCCACTTTGATGCACTGATTTTAGCACAGACATTTCCTGCCTGAGTTATTGCTACAATGGTTAGTGACCACTGACTTTATGATGCCCCTCTGTCTCCAGTCCCCTATCCACAGCCCTTCCTCCTGCCTATATCAGCAGTCTGCCCTATCACTCATTCATTCATTCATATCAAGGTGGGTTTATGGAACCCTATTTTATTCACTGGGTTATGAACTATTACTCTCCTTTTTCATTTTTTTTTAAAGATCTTTTTATTTATTTATGAGAGAGAGAGAGAGAGCGAGCACAGGCAGACAGAATGGCAGGCAGAGGCAGAGGGAGAAGCAGGCTCCCTGCAGAGCAAGGAGCCCGATGTGGGACTCGATCCCAGGACGCTGGGATCATGACCTGAGCCGAAGGCAGCTGCTTAACCAACTGAGCCACCCAGGCGTCCCTCCTTTTTCATTTTAATGATGAACTGGTCCAGGCTTGGCCAGTGGGAGCCCTTTTGGGATGACTGTGTCCCGTGGCTTCTCTCTTACCCTCTCTGAGCACTGTGGTCACTTTCTGCCTCAAGGTTGAGCCAAGGGTCCTGGGTCTTTAAATATCTGTGGCATCTATAAGCATCTGTTCTTGTCACGTCCTTCATACTGTTGATTCTTTTCCCCCCATTCAGGGAGCTTCGAGCTCTCTTGTTTCCCCTCTGCCCCTGACCTCTGGGCGTAGCATGGGGAAGAGCAGAGCTGAGGTCACGCCATCTGCCTCCATAGGTATGCACAGGCAAGACTGGAGGTCGGTTCTGACCAGCAGGGCCTAGGGCGGCACGACGCTAGACCAGGCTGGAGGAGGAGATGACCCAGATGAGACGTGCTGTGGGTGCCACCCAGAACGAGAGCTGGCACACAGCACAGAGCCCCAGGACCCTTGGGTTGACCCTAAGCCAGACCTGTGCTCCCAGCTGACCTGTGTCCTCCCTGCTCCGACTCCAACAGGAAGCCCGAGCTCCTTTGTCTGTGAACAGCATCTAGAAACCAAGAGCAGAATGTGAGCTGTGCTCACCGCTCCCCCCGGCCTTTGCCAGACGGCAGAGCAAACACACACACACACATACACACACACATCTATGTCTATATCTGTCTATATTTTTTGAAAACCATGAGCTTACACCACGACCTCTAATTCCAATGCAACACCACAGGAATTCAGTATAGAGTGGAATAATTTTTCCTTTAATATTTGGTAGAAATTGCTTTAAAACCATCTGGGCCTAGATTTTAACTATTGACTCAATTTTTTTAAAAAGATTTAATTAATTTGTTTGTTTGTTTATGAGAGAGCACGTGCACATGCACAAGCAGGGGGAGGACCAGAAGGGAGGGAGAAGGTGGGGGACAGACTCTGTGCTGAGTGTGGAGCCCGACACAGGGCTCCATCTCATGACTGTGAGTGAGATCAGGACCTGAGCAGAAACCAAGGGTCAGACGCTTAATGGACTGAGTCACCCAGGTGCCCCCTGATTCAACTTCTTTATTAGTCCTATGACTATTTGGGGTTTTTATTTCCTCTTGAGTTAATTTTAACGAGCTGAATTTTCAGCCATGGGTTCATTTATGTTTTCAAATTTATTGGCATAAATTTGTTCTTAATAGCCTCAAATTATCTTTTCTTAAAGATTTTATTCATTTGTTTGAGAGAAAGCATGAATAGGGGAGAGGCAGAGGGACAAAGAGACGCCCCACTGAGCAGGGAGCCTGATGTGTGGCTCGATCCCAGGACCCTACGATCACGACCTAAGCCAAAGTCAGATGCTTAACTGACTGAGCCACCCAGATGCCCTCCGAGTTACCGTTTAAATATCTGTGTATGTCGAAGCATGTTCTCTCTACATCCTCATACTGCTGATTCTTTTTTCATTTTTTTTAAGATTTATTTATTTCTTTCTTTGACACAGAGAGAGAGAGAGAGAGAGAGAGAGATCACAAATAGGCAGAGAGGCAGGCAGAGGGGGAGGGGGAAGCAGGCTCCCCGCTGAGCAGAGAGCCCGATGCGGGACTCGATCCCAGGACCCTGAGATCATGACCTGAGCCGAAGGCAGAGGCTTAACCCACTGAGCCACCCAGGAGCCCCTATACTGCTGATTCTTCCCTCCCCATTCAGTCTCACCAGATCTTTATAAGTTTTATCACTGTGGACGGATTCTATTGTATGTTTCTCTTCCATTTCACCAGTACCTTCCCCTTCATTATTTTCTTTGACTCTCTCTTTATTTTACTTTTCTTTATCAGAAGTACTAAACCAAGTAGTTCATTAATTTTCCACTTTTACTTTTTATATACAAACTCATAAGGTCATTTATATCTGAGGGTTACCTTAGCTGCATCCTATACATTTTCATTTGTGAATATTTTCTTCCTTCCATAATGTTTTCTTCTTTATTTTATGAGTTATCTACAAGTGTATTTATTTCCAAATACAAAGGTTTTCAAGTCATCTTTCTATTACTGACTTCCAGCTCAATTATACTGAGGTCTTAACGTGAAGTTGTCATAATTTTGTCTTTTGAAATTTATTGAGACCTGCTTTATTGACTGATATGTTTTCAGTATATTTACAAATGTCATGTGGGTTTGAAAAGACGTGAACTCTGTAGTTTCAGTGTTTTAAGTGTGTCCTTTAGATGCACTTTTTTGCATCGTCGAAATCTCCTGGGACCTTTACTGATTTGTATTTATTTGATCTATTAAATACTGAAAGAATTACTTAAAATCTTTTGTGATGATGAATTCATGTATTTTTCTGAATAGTTCTGTCAATTTCTGTTTTGTATCTCTAAGGTCACGTGACTAGAAGCCCACAAATTTTAAATATTTTATTGCTTGATAAGATTTTTTCAATTTAAAATTTTAATTGATTTAAATTTTTAAAATCATTATCTAGTGACTCCCTCAGGACCTCCAGTAATATTTTTAACCAAAATTCAAATTTTTTACATTAAAATGGATTCATCAGATTTCTTTCAGTTAGCGCCTTTCCATGCCATTTGTAAGCTGACGCAGCAACACGCTCCAACGACCCTTGTCCTGTAGTCGGCGTGTTCAGTGTATCCACGTTTACTGGAATTTGTGGCATAACTGGGATTTTTGTTTTCTACTCCATGCTTCCATATCTCTGTTTTCTCCTTTCTTTTCTTTTTTCTTTGATTGGTTGCATTTTCTCATTCTACTTTCTCTCTACACTAGCTTGAGAGGAAACCCATTTCTCTCGTCCTGATGACTGTCCTGGACACTGTATGATGAATTAGCTCATCAACTTTCCCAGGAAATTAACACACGGACCACTGACGTCTGTGCCTCAAGTCTCTCTCCACTTTTATGCGCTTTTGTGGTTAGGAATTCATTCTCTCTCTGGTTTTGTTCCTACGATACATCACTGTAGTGTACAGTGTGTGCTTCAGTCTGCCCATGCAGTCCCCACTGTCTCTGTTCTTCCTTCCATCTCCCCCCAAGTCCCCACCTACAACTTCCATCCTTCCGCATGAAGTCCTTTAAGTTTCCTCTTATAAAACCCCTTGGCTTCACGTAGTTTTTGGCCCCTCAGCATTCCTTAATTTCCTGCTGTCTCACTGATACATGGTAACAGGTTTCAGACCACTTATCTTCACATTGTTGTCTGTCAGTAGCAGAAAGACTGATTGGTTACTGGTCTATTGTATTTTTGTTAACAGAAAAACCATTCATTTGGTACAGAATTCCCCACTAGACTCTAAATGCCAAGGGGACAGGGACCATGGTGGCTCTTCTGTTGTCTTCCTTGTAACAGGTTGTTAATACGGAACTCATTCTGTCTGCAAGAGTTGAGGCCCCAAAAGAACAGGGTGCCAAGTACACCCAAGTCCCAAAATGAGATTCCAGGGGACTTGGGCAGGGTTGCCAGGGAGCTGTCAGAGGTGAGAGATGCTCAAGGCTGGGAGGAGGGTCTCCTTGGAGGGGCTGTGCTGTGAGTCCAATGCCCCCACCTGCCCCAGGAGGCTGGCGAGGGCTCTCTCTCCTCAGCTGGTGCCCCATGAGAGGGGGCTTCCTGAGGACCTCTATAAAGGTCTGCCATGTGGCTGCTGGGGCTGGTGGGGGCCCGGGAGCTGCTGTCTCTCTACACTCAAGACATGCAAAGGACATGGGTTAAAGCCTCTGCCTTCGGCTCAGGTCATGATCTCAGGGTCCTGGGATCGAGCCCTGCATCGGGCTCTCTGCTCAGCAGGGAGCCCGCTTCCTCCTCTCTCTCTGCCTGCCTCTCTGCCTGCTTGTGATCTCTGTCTGTCAAATAAATACATAAAATCTTAAAAAAAAAAAAAAGAAAGAAATGCAAAGGACAAAGGCCATGCCAGAAGCTCCTGGGAGGCACCCAGGCGGCACCCATCATGGTCAGTGCCACCTGCCGACCTGGGGGGTATCCAAAGTGTGCACTTCCTGGAGAGCAGGGAGGGCCACAGTGCCCCAGAACTGGCCTGGAATATCTCAAATCCTCCAAATCCTCCTGGAGACATGAGCAGAGGCCTCAACAGAAGAGGCCAGTGGCCCCGAATGACACCTGAGGCTAAGAAATCGGGTGCCAGGCACCAGCTGGAGAGGACGGAGCACCAGGTGTAGGAGACCCCCGGCTCCCCGCCGAGCCCTGCCTGCTGGCAATGCTGACCACACGGGACCCTACTGGACCCCCGCTTCTCTGCCCTCGGCTTCTCTGAACCAGAAGGGTAGGAAACCACAGCTACGACGGGCGCAGGACCAAGAGGAGAAGCAGCCGACCCGACCCGACCCGAGCGTCAGCCCTCCTGCCTGCTGCAGCCCTAGACGAGGGTGGGGAGAAGGCTCACACCGGAAAGACAGATCCTGCTAACACCAAGCACAGCCTGCTCAGGGAGCCAACATGAGGAGGGGTGCTGGGGGTTGAGGGAGAGACACTGAAATCTTTGGAAGGGACCAGAAACATCGGGGTTGTCCTGGTTCTTCCTGGGCTGGCGGTGGGGGGTGGGCAGCCACCAAGGAAGTTTGCTGGGGTGGGGAAGAAAAAACCAAAGCTGTCTTGTGTTGACCCAAGTTCTGGCTCCATCTCAGTCCTGAGCTGACGCGGGAACCAGGAGGGAGGGAGGGCATCGGTGCAGGCACCGACCAGTGATGCCGGCTCCTCTCTGGAAGTAACTTAGGTACGACGGGAGACGTAAAATGGCTCATAGAACCATCCAGCATGATCGGACGACTACTGCGGGAGCCTGCTGGGCGCGGGGGTCAGAAGTTGGTGGCACAGGTGTTAGGGCTCCATCCCGAATGGCTCAGAGCGACGGCGTCTTTGCTGGAAATGCTCAGGGAGCCATCTTTCAGAAAAGCAGCTGATGCAGAAGAAGGGGCAAGGGAAGGCGGCTCTAGGAGCAGACGAGCAGGGAGGAGGCGGCAGTGAGCATATCCACGTCCCTGGGGGTGAATCCAGGGGACACTCCCTGTGAGAGGAGAGGAGCCAGGTCCTGGCCCTGCTGCCCCCACCTGGCCCCCCTCAGTCAGCTGGGGCTGCCGTCGGGCGACATCATGCCCGGTGTCTGAACAGCAGACAGGTTCTCCTCACAGGTCTGGAGGCTGGGGCTCCCGGTGAGGGCACCAGGAGACTCCGTGTCTTCTGAAAGCTCCTTTCCCGGCTTGCACCCAGGGAGAGCCCTCTGGTGACTCTGCTCAGACAGACACTGTGGGGTTGGGTCGACGCTTGGCCTGATTAACCCTTAATACTCCCAGAGGCAACATCTCTGAACACAGCCACACGGGGTAAGGGGCTCAGGGTGTGCATCCGGGGGTGCGAACACCCAGTCGTTGACAGGGCTCACCAGGAGCAGGGTACACCTAGGGACAGCTGCAAGCAGATGCAGTGAGCACATGCCTCGTCTTACGTGACGAGACTATGAAGAAGCGCTGCCCCCGGACCTGCTTCACCAGCCCAGCCTCCCTTGAGGCTCTGGAGACACAGCCTCCCCTGGAGGGACAGGGCTCAGACCCACCCCTGACAGGCTCCACGGTGTGTGTGCGGAACTGGACCCCACGGGCTGAGCACAGAGCACGTGAACGGCAGGGAGGCCCAGCCAAGGTCCACAGGCTGCCCTGTCCCAGGGCGAGAGAGCTCCACATTCCCACCGAGAGCCAGGACTCCTTCTCCCCTTTCCCCTTCTGACTGGGCTCTGTTTGTTGATGCTGTCCCCTCTCTGACACTTGTCTGCATTAGATGTTCCCGTCAGCAAGACGCACGGGCTGGATGCTGCAGGCAGACCTCGGGCTCTCTGTCACCCATGAGCAGTGCTTCTCCACCACAGGAGCTTATCCCTTTGGCCAGCGAGTCCCTGGAGGAGCCCACGCTGCCAGGCTTCTATCTGGGGAGAAGGGCCCTGATGGACCCCTGGGCATAAGGGAGGGGGTGTTGGGGCTTCTGGGACTCTCCATCCTGGAGGAACCAGCTTTGGTCAGGCCCCACCACAAGGGCCCTTTCTGCTTCTCCTCTTGCCTCGCCTGCCCCCCGTCTGTCAGCTCTCAGTTTCCTATTTTGCAAACAGTGACATTTACAATAGTGGAAAATCCCAGTCTTGTGTGGGAGCAGAGGGGTTAATGGAAGCACTGGCCCACCGCCCGTGCAGAAACCAGATAAGTAACATTTAAAGACCCTGCTGCTTCTACAAACCCTCAAATGCCAGCATGAGAGTCAACATTACAGACGGATTTTGAGGCCTCGTTACCCCTGGACACTGAAACGCTCCAGGTCCCGTCCTTCCCAAAGGTAAGGTTTTATGGAAGCTTTAATGAAATTAATTCGCCCATTTCTCAGTCAGGAAGCACAGATTAAGATCCAATTTTTGTAGCCTGACTTTTTTCTCACTGCACAATAGAAATGAACCCAGAAAGTTTCTAGAATTTCCTCTACAATGCACAGCTTGAGGGGATCTTTAGATCCCCTTTAAATCCTTTAGAATCTTTAGAATTCTTGGTGGAAAAGGCATGGTGGAGAAATCAAGTTTGTTTCGACAGCCAGCCAGGACGGCGGCCACGTAGCAGTGAGCTGGGCCTCCTGGGCCTGCCACAGGACCTCGATGGGCCCCTGTGGGCTCAGATGACCTGAAGGCCGTCCGCCTGCATCAGTGGGAGGTGGGGGGTAGCATCTGGTTAAGAAGAGCGAGGCCTTCAGGCGGGTACTGGGACAGCTGCCTAGACTCTTGGGAATGCTGGGCCGGGGTCTTTCTGAGCCTACCAAGCCTGGCCTGGCTGGCACAGCTAAATCCGTCCAGAGAAGAGGTGACCCAGTCCCCACCCAACCACCCCGGCAGGAGGTCAGGTCGGCGAGGCTGTGCCAGCAGGAGAAGGCCAGCCACTAGCCCCACCCCGGGTGGCCCCAAACCTGGCCCCACCTGTCCAAACGGGCCTCAGTGGGAGCTGGGGTCACCAGTAGTGCCAGAAGCACCTCACCAAGGCTGGTCTGGGGACCACGGCTCTCCACCACACTTTGCACGCCTCTGTCCCTCATCACATCACAGACCTTCTTATGCTGCACAACTGCTAAAATGTCCTGAGTCACCCCAGCAAACTGACTTTTTTTTTTTTTTTCCCAGCAAACTGACCTTAGAGGGACCGTCAAAAAGCCCTGGGCATGGGGACGAGGCCTCCCCAAGGGAACAGGAGGAGGGGCCCGTGGGACGTCTGGACAGTGCCCCCACCCCGGTACAGAAACCTGGGCACAGCCCCTAGTCTCCTGGAAGCCGCCAGGACCAGTCACCAGCACTGAGCCCACAGCTGGCTCAGCCGCACTTGGAGGTCCCACTGGCGGGGTGACTGATGATTTTTAATTTTAAAAAGGAATTCAAAACCCCTGAGGAGCGGTTACTCTCAACTTCTGCTCAGAACACAAAAGCTGGGAAGGACACCGTCCCACCTTAAAGCACAGTGTGGTACCACCTTCTGATATACAGGTGTTCTCGGCCCATCAGAGACCTGAGGCCAAGAGCAACCAAGAACCCCAAACCATAGACACCAGAGCTTCCAGAGAGAGGCAGGAGCCAGACGTGGGGACGCTGCACGGGACAGTGCCAACAGCACTCACACGCAGCGGTGAACGTGACCGGCGGGAGGACGCTGTAGGTATGGAGGCTGTGGGACAGCAATCTGCCCGGACTACAGCTCCCCACAGAGGAAAGAAAGCCACGAGGGGGTCTTGGTGCAGGCCAGGGGAGGGCACCAGGCACTGTTGCCTGTGGGCTTGGGGATCCCCCAGCGCCACTGGGGAAGGGGAACAGAATCCCTCTGTCCCCCGGGAAGGGGCCCTGACCCAGGAGTCTCCACCCAGATGCAGGACCTTGGCAGTGAGGGGCCCAACACTTGACAGCCTGGGGTGAGGGCTGCCTCAGCGCAGCCTGCAGATTAATAACTGCCCCTCACCTCCTCTGAGAAGTCCTCCAGCCCACAAGAGCCTCCTAGCGACCTCCCCTGAGGGCCACCCCTACCCCGTGGCACCCAACATTGTCTGCCACCCTCCAGGCTACATTTTTGCTGCTGGCCATGGACGTCTGGGTGATAGACACCTGGTTGGCACACTTTTAACCCAAAGAAAAAGTGTGTGGTTTAGTGAGGAGGACTGACCTGGGCTGAGAGCTGGGTGAACCCCAGGCCTGGGCTGTGGGAAGTCCCACAGACCCGTGTCAGGGATGAAAGATGCAGGTAGCACAGGGAAGCATGGGGGCCCAGGGGAATGGGGCTGCCCTAGAGGGGTCCTGGGCATGGCTGATGTCTTGGCTCCCAGCCCCCAGGACCACCCCTGTCCCAGCAGACCCGATGGCCACCCAGCCTCGTGTGGGTGGCCTCCCCTCCAGGGCAGGTGACCTTTCCATCATGGCTGGCGACCAGCCCAGAGCAGAGCAAGGGCATACATGAGTGGGCTCCCAGATCTGGGACATCAGTGGGAGGGTGGGAGGGAGCCCCGTGTAGAGCCCTCACACGCAGAGCAGGCTCTCTGAGGCCAGCCGTGGTCAGAGGATCTGGGATTCCCACTCTATAAGAGAAATGAAGGCCACGGCGGGGGGCCCAGCTGTACGCACTAGGCAGAGTTCTCCACAGACCCCTCACCTTCCCTCACAATGGGTCTCCGGAGGAAGTCGGGGTTGAGGACAGGCAGAGTCCTCAGGAAAACTGCCCTCCCTCTCCTGGGGGCCTGGAGAAGGCCGGCAACACAAAGCGGCTGAGTCATCCCTCAGACACGTCTGGGTTTACAAGGAGTCCGGGCCTGGCCCATCACATTGCAAGCCCCTCCCCGACGTGTGGGAGGTGGGGCAGACCGGGGTTCATGTCGGCCCAGGGCCTCGGCCAGCCGTCCTCACTGCAGCCCCAGGCATCTTGTGTAGCGACGCGAAGCTGTGCAGAGGTTGACCCTGGCAGAGATCGGACTCGGCTTGGCCGCAGCCCCTGCCCCTCCCCAGCGCCCCCCGCCCTTCACTCATTCATTTTCCTGACTCCCAAAGACACGGAGTAAGTCATGATTTTATAAGAAGTTCAGACTTAATTCGAGATGATGGCGACAGTCACAGGCTCTGAAGTAGGGTGAGGACCGTTCCTTTTCTCCCCCAGGACCTGAGCCAGGCCACAGGGAGAAGAAGGCCCAGCCGAGAGCATCTGATGGAGGAGAGCTCCCCACACACAATGGCGGCGAGGGTCTGACACGCCTGGCACCCCTTAGCAGAGGGGCTGGTGGCCGGCCAGGGTCACAGCAGCCCCAGGACACGCGAAGCAACAGGGGAGGTTGGCCGCCCAACAGCTACTCCGGCTAATGGGGAACGTGGCCTCCTGAGCTCAGTGCCGTCCTGCTGCCCCACGAAGCAGACCTGCTTGGCCCTCCGAAGCCCCTTCCGCAGGGCCGCTCTGGCTCCTCAGCCTTCAGTGACTGCTCCTCTGACTGAGCCCCGAAGACAGGGGTGCAAACTGGCCTGTCCCAGCAAAGTGGGGGGGACCCAGGTGAGTGACACCCAGCTGGGAGCATGCGGGCACAGGAGAGGGTACAGATGACTCCCAGACATACGCACATGGACACAGGAGACACCCAGACGGGCACATGTGGGCACAGGCGAGAGACCCACCTTGGAAGAAGCTCTTCACGCGAAGGTAGCTGACGCTGAGGCGCAGGACAGAGAGCTTGTCCAGCTTTGACACGATGTCGGGAGGGAGCGGCAGCAGGCTGGCCAGATGGTCCAGCTCGGCATTGAGGCGGTCCCGGTGCCGCTTGGAAGGGTTTGACTTCTCAGCCCCCGTGGCCAGCCTCCTGTGGGGAAGCACACACAGTCAGACTCGGGGCTCCCCACCAGCGCCTGTCACCCGTGAGCTGCAAACCCGTCCCCAGAAGTGACCTTACAGTGCAATCAGCTTCTAAATGAAAAAGGTACTGAGAAGGACAAAAGTCTCCTGATGCTGGGACGCCTGGTGGCTTGGTGGGTTGGGCGTCTGCCTTCAGCTCAGGACCCTAGGACCTGGGATCAAGCCCTGAGTAGGGCTCCCTGCTCAGCGGGAAGCCTGCTTCTCCCTCTCGCGCCCCAAGATCCCGCTTGTCCTCTCTCTGTCTCTGACAAATAAATAAATACAAACTTTAAAAAAAGTCTCCTGACCCTGTGCACACAAGGTTGCGGGGGCCCCATCACCGAGAGGGGCGCTCCCAGAGTGAGCAGGCCTCTCAGGAGCACGGCTGCAAGCCAGCTGTGTGGCTCCCACAAACTTCCTGACCTCTCTGTGCACACTTTCCCCCAAGCGGGAGGAGGACCCCTGGCCCCAGCTGCACGTGCTCAGCTTCAACAAACGACCTTGTCAGGACCTGCTGGTACAACCATCCCCTCCGGCCACAGGGCGGAAAGGGTCGGAGGAGAGTCATCGTGGAGGATGCCTGGGCGCCATCCTGCCCGCCCCACTCGCCCATCGGAGGCCGTGAGGTCACGGGCTGTGCCTCCGGGGGGTGGCTGGAGCCCTGGGTCCCACGACAGAGCCACTCTCCCCCACGAGGGAATTCCCCTGGCCCTGGTCTCCCTGCCCACCACCCCCTCATGGAACAGAGCTGACCCCAGACCCCAGCCGCTTCCCAGTGACCTCCCTCATCTGCCTGTCTGAGGCCCCTGGATGACAGTCCCCTTCGTCTGACCCTATTTCCCGCCTCACAGAAGCAGCGTCTACAGGCCCTTTGTGAACATCACGCACACAAAAGCATCTGGAGCCAAATGAGTCAGGTCCAGTAGCTGGCACAGGGAGGGGCCGCCAGCAGGCTCGGGAACGGGGTGGCCTGGCTCCCAGGGCCATCCCTCCCTGGGGCACGGCACCTGGAGTGTCTTCTGGCTGAAAGGTCCTACTTTTCACAAGGATGGAGAGGTCAAACAGTCTGTCTGTCAGAAGACCCCAAGCACAAACCTGCTTTGCAGAGTCTGAGGGCCCAGACCACAGAAAACACATGAAAGTCTGCCGCTCCAGCCCCGGAGGCCACATCTTCGCCCCTCTTTTCGTTTCTGTTCTTGTTTTTTGTTGTTGTTTTTTGTTTTTTAAAGATTTTATTTACTTGACAGACAGAGATCACAAGCAGGCAGAGAGGCAGAGAGAGAGGAGGAAGCAGGCTCCCCGCTGAGCAGAGAGCCTGACACGGGGCTCGATCTACGACCCTGAGATCATGACCAAGCTGAAGGCAGCGGCTTTAACCCACTGAGCCACCAGGCGCCCCTTGGTTTTATTTTTTTTGAGGTATTATTCACACAACACTAACCATTTCAAAATGGACATTCACAGTGCTGCGTAGTCACAACTCCAGCAAGGTCCAAACCATTCCATCGCCCACATAAACTCCTGCACCCACTCACCGGTGTCTCCCCATTTTCCCTCCACCAGCCCCTGGCGACCACCAGCGGCTGAACATCTCCATGGTTTGCAGTCCCAGACCTTTCATGCACCTGGAATCCCAGAGTGGGAGACCGTTTGTGTCCGGCATCTTCCATGTACGTCGTGTTTCTGGCTCCACTTGTGGTGTGACATTGGCCGGGACGTGGGTCCCCCTCCCGGCTGCATGGACGGACCGCACTGCACGTCCCTGCTCCCCAGAGGACGGGCGCAGGGCACCGTCCAGAATGCTGCAGAGACGCTCGAACAAAGACTGTGTGAACCCCATTCCAGTTCTCTTGGGCACAAGCCCTGGGAGGACAGCTGGGTCAGGGTGCCTACCCCATTCCGCTCTCGGGCCGCAGCAGCTGCCCCACCGACACCCCCATGGTCCGGCTCCTCCGCGACACGTCGTTTTCCTTCTCCCACAGAACGGCTGCTTGCACAGGAGGGAGAGCATCTCACCGCAGCCTCATCTGGGTTCCTCTGACGACCAGCAGTGCAGAGCGTCTTTCCACAGGTGTCTCTGGATAAATGTCTACCCGAGTCCTCTGCCCACTTTCCATGGGGTCTTCTCGTCTCGTCTCTTCTCTTTTCCTTCCTTCCTTCCTTCCTTCCTTCCTTCCTTCCTTCCTTCCTTCTTTTAAAGATTCATTTACCTGACAGATGCAGGGAGAGAGGGAACACAGCAGGGGGAGTGGGAGAGAGAGGAACACGCTCCCCGCGGAGCAGAGAGCCCAACGTGGGGCTCCGTCTCGGGACCCTGGGACCGTGACCTGAGCCAAAGGCAGAAGCTCAACCACTGAGCCCCGGGCCGCTCCGGGTTGTCTTCTTAGTGTCCGGTTGTGGGGTCCTTTACGTTCCAGATGCAAGTCCTTGACCGGTGTGCTACTTACAGGTATTTGCCCATGTCTTTGATTGTCTTTTCACTTTCTGCTGGTTTTCTTCCTTAATGAGGCACTTGCCCCAAATCCCTCATGTAGCCGGCCTCAGCGTAAACCGGCAGGAGACCTGGGGACCAAGAGCATCTCCAGCAGGGCTGGCACCTGCTGGTGGAAGGAGAGCCCCCCTTCCACCACCGTCAGTGAAAGACACCCAAGGTCTCCCCAGAGACAAGGCCGTACCCAGGGCAGGTGTGGGGCTCGGAGAGGGGAAGCCAGGGGAGATGGGCAGACGGCCCCCGCTGAAATGTCACGTCTGTGGAGGGCTGGGGGCGGGGGGAACCTCCCATTCAGCCTTGCCCGAGAATGAGCTGAGTGGTGACTGCTCCCCACCCCGACCCCACTCCCATGGGGCGCCTGCTGGAGGGACGGGTGCTGGAAGGGCACCTTCAGAGTGTCTCATGGCCCCGGCTGCCCCCGACGCATCTCTACCAGCCCTCTCCCTGGCCCCGGGGGCCAGACCGGGAACCCTCTTACCCCAGGCCCACACGTAGGGGGAGCGCCCTGCCAGGCTGGCCTCAGGCACAGGCCCAGGGGCCCGAGGAGGAAGCGCAAAGTCCCTGGGCAGAGACTCAGCAGGAGGGGACGGGGGACGAGAGACTAGTGCTATCAGCAGCATGAGACAGCTGCCGCGGTCTCCGATGGAAGCAAAAGAGATGACCTGGAAGAACGGGGGTAAGCTCCCCAAACCGACCTCCCGTACAGGCTCAACGCACTCAGTTAAAACGCCAGCAGGGCTTTTTTCCAGAAACTGACAGACTCATCCTAAAACGTTCATGGAAACACAAAGGACCAGGAAAGCCAATTAAAGAAGAACAATTAGAGGACTGTCCTTTTGATTTTAAGCTTTCTCTAAATCCACAACATTCAAGATGGCTTCATGTTACAGGAAAGACAGAAGTCTACAGCCAGGGACCAGAGCAGGGACTCTAGAAACAAACCCACTTATCTTTGGCCGACTCATTTGACAAAGACATTATGGAGTTCAATAGGGAAAGAAAGTCCTTTCAGGAAATGGGGCTGGTGAACCGGACGCCCGTGAACATAGGTGAGCACCAGCCCTCACCTCACACGACTCCCCAAAATCAACTCAAAGAGGGCCATAGACCTAAATCTATAGCCTCCTCTAAAACGTGACAGGAAAACACAAGACCGCATATTTGGGACCTCGGGATAGTCCCAGGACCCTCAGAAGACACAGCCATGCTCAAAGTCATAAAAGAAAAAATTGATAAGTTGATCCTCATCAATATTTTTAATGTCTTTTGAAAATCCCCATTGAGAACATGAAAAGGGGACTCCTGGGTGCTTGTCCGCGGGTGTGCAGGACTCGATCTCACAGCTGGGAGCTCCAGCCCCAGCTTCCGCATAGAGATTACTTAAAAAAAAAAAAAAAAAAACAAGATAGACAGCAAGATGAGAAGGGACGCCACAGACTGGGGGAAGTGTCCCTAATAGCTTATATCCAGAATACATAAAGAAGTTCTACAATCCAATAAGAAAACAAAAAATCCAACGTGAAGAAAGGCAAGTTATTTAAACAGACACTTCACCAGAGAAGAAATGTGGGTGATGAATCAGCCCATGAAGGACACCCAGCTCCGCTTGGGGCTCAGGAAGGGTGGACGGGAGCCTTGGGAGGCCGGGCCGCAGCCCACGGAGACACAGACGGCACAGAGGCTTGGAGAGCAGCGCAGTGTTTCCCCAAAAGTAACTGGCCTGTGCTGTCGAAGTCGAAAATCCCACTGCACACAAAGCCTTCTCCATAATCGTTCATGGACGGGCTACAGGACAGAGCACACCAGGGCTGCATGGACAGAGGTGGAGACAGGAACGGCACGCAGGACACTGGAGGTGTGATTCGGGGTCGGTGATGTCTGTGGGGCTTGCACGTGTCACACCAGACTGTGCATGTATGCACTCCCAGTTCCAGCAAGGAGAAAACTGCGAGCCACAAACCCCTCTAGCAGCTCCTGGGGAGAGCAGGCAGACCCCCGTGGGGTCTCCCCACGGCCTCTGTACCCAGCTCCCCAGCCCCCGGCCCGAACGGGCCTCTCAGGAGAAGGGGTCCCAGCCAGGACCAGGCATTTGTGCGTCTCCTCAGTCCATCCCACACTCCACAGCTTCCATCGCTGACCCCTTCGAGGAGAGAAGACAGGCACGCACAGACCCACCATGACCATCCCCAGAAGAGGACGGGCCAACTGCAGCCCCACGGCCCTCTGGCGTGGCCAGAAACATGGGCCACGGAGCAGCCAGTGCAGCCAGAGCTGGCAGGGCGCAGGCTCATGTCCCAGGTGCCCTGCACACAGACATCAAAACCAACTCGTCTGGCCTCCAGTTTCCCTAAAACATGTCCTGAGAGAGGTTCTGCTCCCAAGCGCACACCAGCTGCCCTGGTGCAGACGGACACAGCAGCCGTCAGGACACACAGACATGCCAGATGCCGCTTCCTGCTCCCGGTACGTAGAACCCATCCGAGTGCACGTGTTGGGCAGGTCCATCTGCAAACACCCAGCGACTGTCCAAGTGACCCCTGGTCTCTCACCGGTGACTCCCCCCGACCCAGTCCCCAGGCTGAATGGTCCAAGACCCTCCCCAACCAGCGAGGAAGAAAGCGATTGTCAACAGCGTTAGGGACAAGCAGTGGTCGTGGGAAAAGAAGACACAGACTCAGACCCTAACCACAAACCAGGAATATTCCAAGTGCTTGAAAGTTTAAAATATGTATTAGGGACCCAAAAAAGTTTAGAGAATATACTGGAAATTCCTTCATAAGCTTATAGCAGGGAGAGCTTCCAAACTTCGATATAAGATTAATTAGCTACAAGGGAAATGATGAACAAATCAACCTCATAAAAATTAATTTTTCCACACAGCAAAGACCAAGATAAGTAAAATCAAAACTGGAGGAAAGTGTTTGAGACGGATTCCAGAGCTAGTGTCTCTAGTATAGAACCAGCCCTAAGACTCAAGGAGCACAAAAACACAAACAATCCAATAGAGAAATGAGCAAAAGGGACCAACACAGTTCGCAGGGAAGGAAATCCAGATAGGGTTTTAACCTGACTTACGGGAAGAGCGCAAACTAAAATGACCCAAGTCTGAAATGCAGCGCGGGCACAGGGCAGGAAGGAGGCGTGTTCCAGCAGAGCCAAGCACACTCGGAATGTCCAGAGCTGGTGGCGCCCTCACCGTGCCCAGTGCCCGCACCCCTGGACAGAGCAGCCCTGCGTGCGGGAAAGTCTGGGGCCCGGGCAGGGCCGCGTTCAGCCTCTTGCAAGGCAAGGAAGGGCCGGCCGCGGCTCTGTGGGCACTGGCAGGAGGCACAAGTCTCCCAGGTCAGAGACCGGGGCTCATCGCTCACCCCACGGCAGGCGGTGTGCCCCTCTGCGTGTCTGTGTCATTCATTGTGTCCCCGAGTCCCAGGGGACTGACCCAGACAGCCCCGGGCAGGTGCGGCCATGCAGGGTCTGCAGCCCAGGAGTCCCAGCCCCCCACTGGCACAGAGAGGCCCCTCTTCCCCCAAGTTGTTCATCCAGACACAGCCGGAGAGGTGTCGCAGCGAAGGGTGGTCCCCACACAAACAGGCCGGCATGCGTGGCGCTCACGGCGGACCGCTGCCCCGGGGGAGGATCAGCCGCAAAATGACGTGGGCGGCTCTGGGCGTCTGCGAAACGGTCTCACCATGTGCCGCGGACCGAAGGACAGCGGGCCGGACGCCGTCCCTGAGAGGACACCGTGTGTCCGGACCTGCTGCTTTCCGCAGGAGCCTCTTGGGACAGGCTCCCAAGACACCGCTGGGGTGGCTGGCAGTGACGGGCGGGAGGGGCCTGCTGGGGCTCTGAGTTTTGAACCAGACGAGCATCAATAACTCAGATGAATTACTCCATAATAAATGCCTCAAAAACTCATTATCTCAGACCCTGTTCTTGGAACAAACACAATGAAAGCAGGAATGTTAGCTCGCTCGCCCCAGAGGGTCCCGCACACAGAGCATGGTGTGTCCTGAGGCCCGCGTGGTCGCCAGCAGGGGATCCTGTCCCGCACGCACGAGCGGCACTCTCTGGACCCGGCACAGATACCCGCCGCCCTCCACCTCCTGCCCCAGTCTCAGCGGCACCACCGGGCAGGCCCACGGTGGCCGCATGACCCACTCAGGGACATGCCCACTTTCTGAGTCCCGCCTCTTGAGCCCTCCCCGCCGTCGTCTGGTGGTGGCCGCTGTCCAGGACCTCTCGCAGAGTCACGCTCCCCAGGGGCGGGGAGGGCAGCCCGGGTCGCAGAGACATAGACCTGGCTTCAGTCGCCCCTGGAGGGTGCAGCCCACGCACGGGGCCTAGCAGTCACATGTGCGCGCTCACCGGACGGAGCTGCATCTCACACACACGCACAGAGGCCGACAGTAGGACTTGCTGCGGGACCCCCGCCGGAGGAGCCAGGAGCCAGGGGCAGCCCCGGGACACAGCGGGGGCACAATGGGGCGGCTCCAAACCCCATCCCGCTCCCACGGCAGACCGCACGCCCGAGTGTCCCGCGTGCCCCTGGGCCAGCAGCAGGACCCTGTCTGGGGAGTGAGGGCCACTGGTCCCCCTCCCTACTCTGCAAGCCTCCTGGAGGCCCTGGGCAGGGGTCAAAGCAGCACACTGTGTCCGTCACGTGTGGCAGAGCTCATGAGTCCTCGAGGACAGGCTTCCCCTGGGCCGAGAGGGATGTGGCGCTTGCTGAAAACCGTGCGGACGTCTTGGGCCCTCATGGGCACTTCTGGCCAGACGCGTCCCTCCACGCTGACCTCGCCGTCCAGTCCAAGTGGGGAAAGCGGCCCAGAGCCATCCGGAGAGGTGCCACGGGCTTGCGGGTGTGCAGGGAGCCCACGGCCGCAGACCCGGCTCCGCTGCTGTGGCCCCAGCCCCTCGCACGCCCCGACAGCCCCGCAAGACCTGTCCTCGCTCTCAGTGTCCTGTCAGGCGCTCCTTGCAAGGAGCAGAGACCGGCCCCTCCACGCGACCCGCAGCAAAAGCAGAAGATGGGATACTTTACTGTTTCTGAATGGGCTTCCGTCTCTTGCGGCCGGCGTACAGGCACTCCCCCGGCGGGATCATCGTCTCTGGCCCTGGGGAGGAGACGAGCGCACGCGGGTTACGTCTAGGAGGCCCTGGCCCGCACCATCCCCAGACCCGCACATGCCACGGCTTCAGGCCTGGCCTGCTGTGCTCACCGGGGTACCCCACAGACCCCACACCGGGTTCCCCCGCCCATATCAGCAACCGAACGAGGTGACCCGCAGAGCCCGCCCGTTGAACCCTGCACACCCTGTTTCCCTCAGCGGGAAGATGCCACAGGGCGCAGGGAGCACGCACGGCCCCGGCCATGACAGCAGCGCCCCGGTGTCCAAGCCCGACCTGAGGACCTGAGTCACTGCGCCCGTTCAGGGATCAGCGCTGGGCTCCCGCCGTCGGTTCCGAAAGAGCTTTCGGTAGAGAAACGGCCTGAGCCTGTCCTCAGGAGCCAGATGCCGTTCCATGGGCGCCCACGAGCCAAACACACGGCTGCCAGGCCACGGACCAGCTGCTGCATCAGGGCTCTGAGGGGGCTGCTCCTCAGGTAAGGGGCTGCGTGCGTCCTCTCTCAGTGGCGTTTGTGGCGGGTCTTCGTCCTCTTCTCAGCCCTCCCCGGGAGGGCCCTATACTTGGGAGCCAACAGCCTTCCTCTTTTGTGTGTAAAATCTCCCACTCAACTCCATGGCCCTGGACTTTGCCCACAGCTGCCCCGAGCCCAGCTGAATACACCCTCCGGCCTCCACCAGCAGGGCTGCACATGGCGCAGGGATCCAAGAGGAGGTCCCCAAGGACCAGCCCAGAATCTGTGCCCTGAGGCTGGTAGGCTCACCCATCACCTTGGGGAGGGCACCAAAATCTTGATTTTCCCATGCAGGGAGGGTATACGAGCCCTCCCAAACATCCTACGGACCAGCGTGCAGTGACCACGCGCGGCCTGTCACCAGGCCAACAGACTTGCCCTGGAGCTTAGGAGCCCTCAGCTGGCCTCAGGAAGAGGGGGCATCAACACAGAATGTCCACCCTGAGTGTGAAGAGCCACGAGAATATCCGAAGTAGGTCACGAATGTGCTTTAAATATAAGAAATACACCTTGAATATAAAGACCTAAGTAGGTAAAGTAAGTGGATAGGAAAACATGCGCCATGTAATCAGTAATCAAAAGAAGCTGGGGGGGCACCTGGGTGGCTCAGTGGGTTGGGCCTCTGCCTACGGCCCAGGTCATAATCTCAGGGTCCTGGGATTGAGCCCCGAGTCGGGCCCTCTGCTCAACAGGAGACCTGCTTCCCCTTCTCTCTCTGCCTGCCTCTCTGCCTACTTATGGTCTCTCTCTCTCTCTGTCAAATAAATAAATTAAATTTAAAAAAAAAGAAGCTGGTGTCCTTATGAGCATATGAGACATAGTAGGCTCAAGAAAAAGGACTATAACCAGGGACAACAATATTCCTTTCTCAGTAATCAATAGAACAAGTAAACCAAAAATCAGGAAGGCTTTAGAATATGTAAACAGTCACAGACTTGAACTGACGGACATCACAGAACACACACTCAGCGGCAGCAGACCACGCATTCTTTGCACATGGAACATTCATCAGGATAGACCAAATGCTGGGACTTTGAACAATCCTCAACAAACTCAAAAGAATAGAAATCATACAAAGTATATTTTGTGACAATGATGTGATTATACTAGAAAGATATATGGAAGATGCCCAGATATTTGGAAAGCAATCCACTCCTAAACAACCACAGGTAAAAGAGAACATCTCAAAGAAATTTAAAGCACTTTGAACTGAATGAAAATGAAAATACAACATATCAGATTTTGTGGGACACAGCTGAGCAATACTTTGATGAAAGTGATATTATTAAATATTTATATGAGAAAAAAAAGATCTCAAATAATGTAAGCTTCTACTTTAAGTAACTAGGAAAAGAGAAAATAAATCCAAATAAAGCAGAAGGATGGAAGTAATAAAGAATTAAAAATCGATGAAACTTAAAACAGAAAAGTAGAGAAAACTCGATGAACCAAAAGTTAGTTCTATGAAAAGATTAATGGAATGGATAAACCTCCAACCAGGTCAAGAAATAGAGAAGACACAAAATGACCAGTATCAGGAATGAAAGAGGGGTCATCACTACAGATCCCACAGACATTAGAATGAAAATAAGAGTATACAACTATGAACTTACCTGTTTCCCCCACCCCCAAATCCATATGTTGAAGCCTAATCCTCCAGTGGAGGTGGGGCCTTGAAGGAAGTGACTAAGGTTGAATGAGGTCATAAAAGCAGAGCCCTGATCTATTAGAACTGTTGCCTTTATAAGAAGAGGAAGGGACACCAGGGTTGTCTCTTCACTATGCATACGGAGTCACTGCAAACCAAGAAGAGAGCTCTTGCTGGAAACCAAATCAGCAGTGTTGGGAAGACGTGACCGCCACTTGACCTGGGAGCTGGACCTGGGTACTACGAAGCTCTTCATCCCCCCTCCCCTCTCCTTGGATGTGGGCTCCACTGGCCTTTCCTGCTCCCAGCAGCTGCTCCAAGGACACAGTCTTGAGATGTACATGATACATGTGACTGAGCCTCGTCGAGGCCTCTTTATAAAGATGACTTTTAAGAGATGGCGAGTGGATACTGGACCCAACTCATCTTTCTGTCACCTAAGACAAGCAAGCCTTGCATGTAATTTCTCTTGGTGTACTAAAACTGTCACCTTCCAACCTGGAGTGGCTGCCTCGTTCTTGGTCTCTCCCGCCCTCCACAAACAGAGCCCAATTTCAGATCACACCTGGGAAAGCACCTAAGAAGCTTGCAAAACCAACCAGCAAGTACCTGGGTCTTGGACTTGCAGCCTCTGGAACTATGAGGAATAAATGTGTGTTGTTTAAGCCCCCAGTATGAGCTTTTGTTGTGGTAGCCCAAACACAGAGACAAATACTAACCTCACAAATCCAATAATTTAGGTGAAATGGACCAATTCCTCGAAAGACACAAACTACCCAATTTACTCAAGAAAAAAACACAACTATTTGATCCTATTTCTATTTCAACAATAAAAAACAAAACAAAACAAAAAACACTCAGGCCCAGAAGGTTTCACTGGTAAATTCTACCACTTTTAGAAAAAAAAAATAATAATACCAATTTTCTGCAATCTCTGGTAGAAAATTGAAAATAAAGTCGAAAACTGATAATTCGTTTATAAGCTCAGCATCACCCTGATCCAAAAACCATACATTTCAAGAAAACTACAGACTGATATCTACCATGAACTCAATCAGATCTTAGCAAATGTAACCAGCAATACAAATAGGGCCAAACAGTACAGCGAGCGAAGGTTACCCAAGAATTCAAGGCCACTTCAACATCCAACAATTGGTCGTTGCAATTCTCTACTTTAATAAACTAATGAAAAAATTACATGTGATCATCTCCTACATGCAAAAAAGTATTTGACAAAGAAAAGGATTTGAAGGGAGCTTAATTACCCCCTTGCAGGGCTTCTACAGCAATGGCTACTCGAGCGTCACACCTGACCACGAAAACCGAGCTCCTCCCGGAGCCCACAGACCCTTCATCCCGCTTCCCACTTAGCACCGTGCGCGCATCCTCGACAGGGCAGCGAGATGAGGAAAAGCAGCGCCACAACGTTGGGGAGGGGAGACAGAACCCTGCTTACAGACAACGTGATTGTACCTACAGAAAAGCCCTGGAAGTTTACTGAGACAAATCTCTTACAGTAATTGAGTTCAGCAAGGTCGAAGGGTAAAAGGACAATGTACAAAAGTCAAGTGTGTTTCTGGAGACCAGCTGTGAGCAAGCAGAGCAAAGGGTTTAAGAAGTGGGACCATTTACAGTAGCACCAAAATAAAACCGAAATTCTTCAGTATTTCAGTATACACGTGTGTAACTGGGGCTCCACACAATGGAGGTGGCAGAAAAAAAATTGGATAGAAATTTGTCCAAACATAACGAAAACTGTAAACTTACAGATTCAAGATCCATAAAGTCTCAGCACAGAAACATTAAATTACCGCAAAGTCAGTCATAACCAAATTGCTCATAACCGGGACCTCCAGAACAATTGTAAAAGCCACCACAGAAAACAGCCAGTGGGTGCGAAGGGACACGGGTAGTACGACGGCAGCCGCCTCGTCGGAGAAGCACAGAGACGGCAGAGCCACGTCTTAAAATTCCACACTCTGGGAACACAGCTTTCAAAACTGAAGGGCTGGAGAGTTTTCCAAACACACAAAAACTGAAAGACTGGCTCACCAGCTGACCTACGCTGTAAGACATGCGAAGGGGTGTCTTCAGGCCAGAGGAAAGTGATACCAGATGGTAACACGGGTCCACCAAAGGGAACAGGAGGCACAGGAAACTGAGCTGCTGGGTACAAACCCAGGGTCTGCTCTTAACTGTTTAACTGTCTTTGAAAGACAGTTGTTTAAACAACGATGACCACGTGTTGTGGGGTTTGTAACGTGTGTAGAGGTCAGGGGTATGGAAACTGTGGCACCTAGGCCAGGAGGGGGGACACGCAAGGGCCCGGTGGAAGGTTCCTCCCTGTTCACTGAGAGCTGTGATGATTCTCAAAACTCGTGCCAAGTATCCAGGAGTAAGAAGCTTCCGACCCCAGGGCTCCAATGTGTCTTTTTTCCTGCTCCCCACCGCCAGAGGCTGACAAACTCAGTGATCTTCTACCCCCTCACCCCCAGGGGGTGAGCCACACCCTCTCCAAAGAGCCCGGAACCCCAGCCTTGGAGAGGGATCCCCATTTCTAAGTGCACTCTTCGGGCCTGTTCTGCTACCCTGGGGCGTCCTCCACAGTCTTCTCACCTTACAGTCCGTCCGCTGTGGGGTTAGTACTTCCTTATAGAAGTCCCTCAATTCAAACAAAAAATTAAGCTAAAAATACAAAAAGCTGATTTTTTTTTAAGCCGGCCAGTGTCAGGGTTACGTACTAAGAAATGTCACGTTGGGGACACACCTGCGCCATCTGGGAGCAGAGTGGGGTCTACAGGAAACTGGACCGTTTGATACCGATACTGTGTCTGTGCCGCTCGATGAACAGGCTGGGCTCATTATAACCTTCTCTTCACTTTTGGTAAAGATTTGAAATTTTCCATAATAACAAGTTTTTTTAAAAAGCATGAAAAAGAAGCAAAATGTGGCATAAGAACAGAGACCCTATCATGCCAAGGCCATTCGATGGGGAAGAAGAATGTTGTCCCCAGACAGGTGAAGGGACGTCCCTGCCTCACACCGTATGAAAAATTAACCAAAATTAGTTAAAGACCTTTGTGTGAGAGGTAAAATGATAAAACATGGGGCTATATCTTCATGAGCTTAAATTTGGCAAAAGATTCTCGGATGAGTCACTAAAGGCACAAATAAAAGACTTTTTTAAAAAAAAATCAGACTTCATCGAATTTTAAAACCTGTGCTTCAGAGGACACCATCCAGTCACAGAACAGGAGAAAACATTTGCAAATCATGCATCTGCTAAGTCTACTGTCCAAGACGTCTAAAGAATTCTGACAACCCAACAACAAAAAGAGAAACGGCCCGATGGAAAATGGGCAAAGGACCTGAACAGACATTTCCCCACAGAAAACATGCAAACGGTGACCAGACGCCCCGGAGGGCCCCGGGTCCTCAAGCGCTGGGGAGACGCGATCAAACCCGCAGCGAGAGCGCGGCCGCTGCCCCCCAGGCCGGCTCAGGACCGAGCGAAGGCCAAGGACAGGTGCTGGTGAGGACGTGAAGGGACGTGAAGGGACAGCGTGGCAGAGCCCCGAGAGGCAGACAGAGGCAGCCCAGCAGTTCCACTCCTGACCGCGCGCCCAGGAGAACTGAAAACACGCACACGGCATCGTGGTTCCCAGCAGCCGCGCGTGTCGACGACCGGAAGGCTGCCCGCGGGTGAGCATCACTGGGGGGCCCGGCCGACGGCGCCTGCACTGGTTCACCATCGGCGGGAACCAGAAGACGGAGAGGTCGGCGGTCGCCAGGGCCGGGGAGGAAGGAACGGGAACGACCGTCTCACCGGCGGAGAGTGTCTGTCTGGGGTGAAGGAAAAGTTCTGGACGTCAACGGGGGTGGGAGGTGCCCAACTCTGGGATATACTAAACGAACTGAATGGTACACTTTTAAAAGGCTAATTGGAGCTGACGTGACTTCCATCTGAGGGTAAACCCAGGACACAAATTCACATATAAGGGGTGCCTGGATGGCTCGGGGGGTTGGGCCTCTGCCTTTGACTCAGGTCGTGATCTCGGGGTCCTGGGATCGAGCCCCACATCGGGCTCTGCTCGGTGGGGAGCCTGCTTCCCCCTCTCTCTCTGCCTGCCTTTGCCTACTTGTGATCTCTCTCTGTCTATGAAATAAATAAGTAAAATCTTTAAAAAAAATTCACATATAAACGCAGGTGAAGTTTCTGGGGGGCTGAGGAAGGGACTAGCGGGGGGGCAGCGGCGGGAGCGGACCGCAGCCCCTCTGAGGGCATCTGCACGCGGGGAACAGACGGGCGACAGCTGCAGGGGCGCGGCGGGCGGAGGGGGTTCCGAGCAGACGGGGATGGTGTGAATACTGCCGCTGTGCGCGTCGGCGTGCCAGACTGTCTGAATCCATGTTTCCGGCTCCCGGGGCACCCAGCAGGAGTCGGGAGCAGGAGAGCTCTGGGGCGCGCGCAGGGAGGTGAGCGGCGCCTGCAGGTGGGAGCAGGAATCGATGGAGAAAAGCTTCCGCCTTCGCAGCCTCGTCCTGCGCCATGGCCACCACACCTGCCCTGCTCTGGGCAGCCAGGTCAGACCCTCGGTGGCTGGAGGCCGGGGAGCAAAGCCATCCCAGGCCTGGCCCCAGCTTAGGCCCCAGGAGGGGCCAGGCACACAGCAACCTAGAGTCATCCATGAGGTCAAAGGTGAAGGGGACCCCGTCCCCAGCACCACCGTTCCCCGGATGAGCCCTGAGCCTGGAGTAGGGGTGATGTGGGGGTGGGGCAGATGACAGAGAAGATGAGGAGGGGCCAGTGCCGTTCCTGTACCAGCTGACCCTGACCCCTTCACCCAAAGCTCTCTCCTCCACGCAGGAACTGGGACGGGGCGGAGGCTGCACCGTGTGCCCATTCCACAGCCTCGCACCTTCTGCCCCACAAAACCAAGAAGTCCCTTGGTGTCTCCATCTCAGTGCTCAGTACAACCCTAGACACAGTTTATGGTCAGAAGCACCAAAGGCAGGTAAATAGTCGCAGATACCCCCACGTGGAGTGTGTGGAAGACATCAAAGGGGCTGTGCACCGACCCGCACACATACCACCACAGGCCTCGCTGGAAAACCAGTCTGGGTTCCATGTGTGCTGAGGTCTCTGCCCTGGGAATCCTACATACAGGTGGACATTACAGCATTCGGGTTGCTCCATTTTACCAAATACCTGTGCATTCTCCTCAAAAGGATGACGCCTCCATCAGAACAGATGGAATTCCTGGAAGCAATGCCCCCCAGGACACAGGTCTCCACCTCAGGTGCAGGTGGCAGACACCCCATTGGGAAGTGGGGGCAGAAGACCCTCCGTGCAAGGCTCCCGCGGCCTGCGGCTGGCCTGGACCAGGGTCTCCCCTGCAACCACGGACGGTGCTGGGCTAGGAGGCAGACGGGGACCTGCAGGCATTCGAGGGGCCCAGCAGGGAGGTTGGTGGCCCTCCCTTCCCCCCTAAGCTCTAAGCTGACTGGGCTTCTCAGAGAAACCTGAGCTTTCACTTAGGAATCTTTCTCCAAGGACTCCTGGGTGGCTCAGCTGGTTAAGCGTCTGACTCAGGATCTTGCTCAGGTCTTGACTTCAAGGTCATGAGCCTAAGGCCCCCGTGGGGCTCCGTGCTGGGCGTGGAGCGTCTTTAATGGGCACACACTGCTGTGGGACCACACCAGGGGTCTAAGTCCAAACTCCAACTCTGCCTCAGAGTCCTTGTGCCTAAATGAGGGGAAGGCCAGCCACGGGCTGCCAGAGGGCCGCCGCAGCTTCCCATGGGAGGGCTGCACTGCCTGCTCACCACTCACCATGAGGGGGGCGGCCAGCTCATCACCACGGGGTCTCCACCTAATGGCCGGTGCCAGGACTGCCACCGGGACGGGGCTCCCTTCCAGGGACCTGCAGAAGCATAATGGCGGATACTGGGTGGAGGTTCTCCAGGCTCAAGGGCCCACCTCTACCAGAGACTGCCTGGAGTGCCCCCAGGGTGAGTCAGCTGCTGTCCAGGCCAGAAATCCAGGTACACAACTTTCAAGGACCCAGAGCTTGGGCACAGATGTCCTGGGCACACACTCACGTTCTGAACCCCTCAAGGACGGTCTGTGGCTGGTCAAACAGAGGCCATGTGTAGGTCACAGGGGCTATCCCCCTGCACCCCATGCCATGATGATACTGAAGGTCCACTGTACATTCCCAAAGAGGGAAGAAGCCTCCAGCGTCCTGGAAAGAGGCAGGAGGAAGGTCCCCAGGAAAGAGCTGCCCCAGGCCTTCGATCTCTGACCCTGACCGGTCACCAGTCCTGTGAGCAGCCCCTTCCCCAGCTGAGTCACAGTGGGAACACCGGCCAGCAAGTCACGGATGGCCAGGGCCACTCACAGAGTCCACACGAACAGGGATTTGGGGCCACTCAAATTAAGACTTTGGGGGGGGCGGGGAAATAAAAAAAGAAACTTTCTTGGTGCCGCTAACTGAAACCCAGCGAATTCCTGGAACACGGGCCCTTCCGCCCTTCCCGAGTGTGAGAACCAAGCCTGGTGCTCCCCACGGGGAAGGAGGGCGCCCCAGCCCCAGGCCCCCAGCCCCGGCCCAGCCCTCCTCCGCCGGCCGCCCTGCGGAAGGCTCGGGGCCCCGGGCCGAGCCCTGGGCAGCATCTGCCCACGAAGTTTCTGAAGGACACGGGACCGAGGGTAGAACTAGCCCAGCGGGCCCAGGGCGGTGGGTCACAGGCAGGGGCTGGTGGGGAAGGGAGACACCGCGGGGCCAAGAGCAGTCGAGGCCGACCCGCTTCCCTCTTCCCCTTCTGGTTCTTAGGTGCGCACCCACCCGCCCGACGCCGGCGCCCCGCGGGACGGCGGCTGGCTGGAGCCCCTCGGCGGAGCGGGGGCCAGCGGGGCGCGCCGGGGACACTTACCCGGGCCGGCGGGGCGCGGAGGCTCAGGCGCACCCGCGGGAGGAGCCCGCCCGGGCCGGGAGCTGTGACGGCGCGGCTGCCGGGCGCTCGCATCTCCGGGACGGGCACCCGCGGCGGCCGCGCACGGACCGCCCCACCCCGGCACGCGAGCCCGCCCCGCCCCGGGGCCGACCGAGCGCGGGAGGCGGCAGGGCGCGCGCGCATCCCCGCCCCGCGCTCCGGGCCGCCCTCCGGCTCTGCGTGCGCCTCGCGCGGGTCGCGCCGTGGCCCGTCGGGGCCCCGAGGGCTCTCCGACGGTCTGTCCGGCCCCGGCCGCCTGGTGCCCCTCGAGGTCCTGGGCCCCCCGTCATGCGCCCCACCCACCTGAGCCGGCCAAGGCCGTGCGCGCACCTGCCCGCGGGGCGGAGACGCTGGGCGCAGGCTCCCCTCGCCGAGGGCCCGCGGCCCGACCCAGTAGGTGATGGGAGGAGAGCGTCTCCCGCCCCGCCGGCTCCAGTGGGGCTGTTGCGGGAATCAAAAGGAGCGCGAGGTTGTACGGGCTCGAAGATGCTATAACACGCTGACCCGGAGCTTCCAGGGACTCTCAGGGTCTACCAGACGGGCGCTCGGAGCGCACGCCCTGCCTGGCCCACCCGCGGGGAGAGGCGCAGTCCTCCTCCCTGGGCCTCTGGCGGCTGCTCCCCGTCCTCTAAGGCGCGGAGGGTCGTAGGGCCCGCCCCTGCTCCAGCAGGCGTCCTGACCTGGAACCACACTGACACCCGGTGATCTTGGCCTCACAATCTCCGCCCGACGCCTGAGCGACCCCGGCGTGCTCCAGCGCCAGTCCTCACCCGGGCCGCCATGGGGTCGCCTGACCCCCATCCCACGTGCAGGCCCCGGGTGGTCTCCGGGATCAGCCCCTCATGCAAGCCCCACCGCGCATCCCTGCAGCTAGTCCTGCAGGGCCTCCTGCGCCCACCCCCACAATCGCAGCCAAGGGCATTCCTCCAGGGCACCCACCAGGCTCTGAGCAAATCCTGTCTCCTCAGAAGCCCCCAATATCTTTCTCTTCCTGGAGTCACTGATGTCCTCTGAATGAGCAAGCATGAGTGCCTCAGGACCTTTGCACTCACTGTCCCCTCAGGGAAATGCTCTTCTCTGGATACTCACAAGAGAGCAAACTGTTTCTGTCAGAGAGAAGACCTACAGCAAACCAAGGCCACCACCGTCCATCTCCTCTGCCTGCTCTGTCTCCCTGGTGCACACCGCACCTGAAATCACCGCCGGGGACCAGGTAAACTCCCCAGGTCTGTTCACCTCTACCCAGGAAGAATATGGTGCCTACTGCAGAGAAGGCACTCAAACTTGTGGGCCTTGGGGCGCTGCAGGGCTCGGTTCGTTAGCTGGCTGCCTTCCACTGGGGTCATGATCTCTCGAGCCCCACATCCGGCTCCCTGCTCAGCGGGGAGCCTGCTTCCTCCTCTCTCTCTGCCTGCCTCTCTGCCTACTTGTGCTCTGTCAAATAAATAAATAAAATCTTTTAAAAAAATAAAAACGTTCGTTGAGTGAATGGTGTCGTGTCATTTTTGACACAGAGCCGCTCACAGCTGTATTGCGGTATCTCGTATGTCTTCAGAAGCTAAAATCAGTAGTTGCGTCCTGATGCAACTTTTGTAATGTGCATTTTGGACAGAAAAGGTTTGGGTGAATAACTGAGGTTATAGGAGAAAGTCAATTTCTTTTTACTTTTTAAAAATTTTTTTTAAAAAAGATTTTAATTTACTTACTTAAGAGAGTGAGCGAGCATTAGCAGGGAGGTGGGGGACAGAGGGGGAGGGACAAGCAGACTCCCCACTGAGCAGGGAGCCTGATGTGGGGCTTGATCCCAGGACCCTGAGATTGTGACCTGAGCCAAAGGCAGACACTTAACGGACTGAGGCACCCAGGCGCCTCTTTAATTACTGTTTAAAATTTCTACAATCCCTGCACATATTTGCAAAAAGTATGTAGTACTTTTGTACTTTTTTTGGTAATTCTTCTGGTTGTTAAATAAAATAAGTAAGCATGTGTATGATTTCCGGGGGGGTGGGGAGACACATCTTGCAGAGGTAAGGTGGGGGGGCCCTGGGACCCAGGAATGTGGGCAGGACACCTGTTGGGTCCCTGCACCCCAGGTCTGGAGCCCTCTAATAAGAGTAGGCACTTCCCCTGCGCGGGAAGACAGCACCCCCACATCCCAGGGACCCCTCTCTGTTCAGGCACCTGGCACACCCACCCACCCGCCAGGACTGGCAGGAGTGAGACAATTTACTGCTACTTCCTGGAGCAGGACCAGCACAGGTGATGCTGCATGGTCCTTGGTGTAGAAGAAAAGCAACATCCAGCTTCCCCTCCTTCCCTGAAACTGCCCCTGATGGCCTGAGCCACCCACCTCCCCAGGCAGTCCATGCTTGTGAAGCACAAACACCATCCAGGCTCTGCCAGGGGCCAGGAACTTGCATCGGTCTTGTACCCAGCTATAGCCCCATAGCTGACCCGCTATGGGGGCGGAAAAGAGGAGGGAAGAAGAGAGCTAGTTTGTCACCATTTATTTCCTGACCTATTTCCTGTAATTTATTTCCTTTCTCCTACAATCTCTCCCCACCCCCCCACCCAGCCCTGCCAGCCCCAACTAAACATGACTCATTTGCTTGGTTTTCTTTGAACTATTGTTGTCCTCCACATCCTTCAGCAGCTCCGAAAATGAGCCTTCTGCAGGGCTCCCCAAGTGAGGTCGCGCTGGCGTGGGCAGACCTGCCACTCACTGCCCACTCACCCCTGCTTCCTTGGACCCGTCCTCCTGCTAGTTCTGTCCAGAATCTCGGCCTTTCCTCTTGGTGTTCTCGCTCGTTTCCTGGCACGTATCCTCCAGGAGCTTCCTAGGTGTCTTGAAATCTTTGTCTACCTTTACAGCTAGTGACAGAATTTGAGGTGGAAACAACCTTCCCTCCACACATCTGGGGAGGGGGCCGTCTCCTGCCACAGGACTGCCCCCTCCCCGAGTCTCAGGGCACCTGTGCTTCCCTGGGAAGGGGGGGCTCCCCTTGACCCTGGGCTCTAATGCCCCTCGGCACAGCCTTGTTCCTCTGCAGTGCCCTTCCAAACTAGCCCTACTCCCTTTAGGTCTGGAAAATGCCCCCTTTTGGAAATTTTCTTCCCTAGAGTTTTCTCTGTTCTTTAGCTTTTCTCCCATCTAGATATTCTATTATTAATTTCCAAGAATTATTTCTTATTCTGGATTCTTACAGAATCAGGTGTTTTTTAAACTGATGCAGTACTTTTGGTGGCCTCTGAGTTATGGGCTGGAAGTCGTTTGGGCTCGAAGATGTTTCTCCTGGTTCCTGAGTCGCTATTTCACAACCATGACATGAGCTTAGCTGCACCCACCCGAGAGTGAGGCACTGCCCTCAATGGACCTGTTCTCGGGGGGTGGGTTTCTCTGGCTTCCTGCCCGGGAGGTGGGGGGCCTGCCTGCAGGAAGCCCTCCCTTACCCCCCAGCCCACGTCCTCCTGCACCACCCCGCACTCTGGCAGCTTCTCCCTGGAACCTAGGGCCAGGCGTCTCCTGAGCCACGTGACCCTGAAGCTTTGTTTGAAGGCAATTTCAAGAGGAACTTTGCTCTCTGAAAACTCTCTGAACTGTGAACAGCTAGTCTGATCCTTTTTTAAACAAGGTGAGGCCCAGTCTGCCTGGCCTGGAGTGTCACTCAGTGGGAAGGCTGGATGGGTCAGATGTGCCCTCTGTGCTCCCTCGCGCCCCTGCATGAACGGGGCGAGGTCCAGGGTGCCCTGTGTCCGAACTAAAGCCCAACCACCACTTATCATGCAACCTTGGCCAAATTATGGGCCCTCTACAGGTCTTCATTTTCTTACCCAGAAAACAGAGAACTACAGACAAATGGAACAGAGAGCCCAGAAATTAACCCTCACATATATGGCTAACAATGTTTGACAAAGGTGCCAAGACCATTCCATGCGGGAAGGACAGTCTTGCCAGCAAAAGGTGGTGGGAAAAACGGATACGCACATGCAGGAGAAGAACGCTGAACCCCGACCTAACACCATGCGCAAAAATTAAATAGATCAAGGACCTGAAAGGAGAGAGAAAACGCTGAGAAGAAAACACGGGGAAAAGCCTCAGGATACTGACATTTCTCCGAGGACGACATATGAATGGCCAGTAGTATCCAAAAAGGGGCTTCATGACATCAGGGATCCGGAAGCCAAAGCCACGGTGAGATCCCACCTCACACCCAGGATGATTACGCCCCAGACAGTGGCTTCTGGCAAGGACGTGGGGCAGACGTGCTCAAGGGTGAGGAATGGCGCGTGGGGACAGGGCACGAGGGACCAGGTACTGTGGGCTGCGGGGCAGCTGGCCTGCGTCCCTCACGAGGCTTCCCCAGAGGTGCCCTGCCTGCTCCATCCCCAAAGCCTGTGTCTAAGCGGACCCAGGGCTTGGCTTGAGCAACGTGACCAACAGAGAGCCGCCCAGGTCAGTCTTCGCTCCTGTCCTGCCCTCAGACTGTGAGCTGCCTGCTCTGGTTTCTCTCTGTACCTGTAGCACACACCTGAGTGTACCATGTCCATTCCATACTGGTGTGCCCCTGGGGTCAGGCGCTAGGGGAGGCACCCAGGGCAGGTGTCCCTCCATGGTGTGACTGCACTGCCCCCGTGTGGCCAGACGGGAGCTTGCGGGGCTACATGCGGCTCCCAGTGCAGACATCCAGGTGGGAAGGTTTTCTCCCGAACTTCAAGTGGCCTGGCTCCCCACTGGAGCCCCCAAACCTCTTAAGCCCACCTGCCTCCTGGGCCTTCCAGAAACACAGCCACATACCCACCACCGCAAGACACCACAGCTGTGACTTGCTGCCCAGGTTCTCCACTGACCACCACCTCCCAAACTACCCACTCCTGGGGCGCCTGGGTGGCTCAGTGGGTTAAGCCACTGCCTTCAGCTCGGGTCATGATATCAAGGTCCTGGGATCGAGTCCCGTATCGGGCTCTCTGCTAGGCAGGGGGCCTGCTTCCCTCTCTCTCTCTCTGCCTGCCTCTCCATCTACTTGTGATCTCTGTCAAATAAATAAAAAATCTTAAAAAAACAAAAAAAAAAACAAAAAAAAACTACCCACTCCTCACCGCACCTCCACTGACCAGACCCTTGGCTCCCACGGGGAGGGCTGGTGCCGCACACCTGAGTGCACCAGTACCACTCGAGTGTATCTGTACCACACCCAAGTGCACCTGTATGACACACCTGAATATACCCGTGACACACACCTGACTGTACCTGAACCACACACCTGAGTGCACCTGTATGACACATCTGAGCGCACCCGTACCACACACCTGAGAGCATCTATATCCCATACCTGAGTATGTCTACACCACACACTTGGGGTACCTGGGTGGTGCAGCTGGTTAGGAATCCAGCTTATGATCTCAGGGTTATGGGATCAAGCCCTGCTCCAGCTCTGTGCTGAGCACAAGCCTGCATGAACCTCTCTCTCCCTCTGCCCCTCCCCCCGTGTTCTCTTTCTCCCATAATCTAATATGTAAATACTACAAATAGATACTGATAAATCCTAATAAAATAATTCTAAGTATTTAGAACTCTAATAAAATATATTGCAGTAAGATGTATCTTAAAAAGTACATACACACACACACACACATACACGTCCCATACCTGAGCACCTGGGCGCCCGCAGCACACACCTGAGTGCATCCTGCTCACAAACCTGAGTGTATCTGTACTGCACACCAGAGAATGTCGGTAGCGTACCTGACTGTCTACACCACATGCCTGAGTGCATCTCTACCGTGCACTTGGGTTTCTCTTCCCCATGCTGTGAGGCACTGAGAAGCCACACTTTCGTTAGAGGAAGAGCCCCTCCTTCCTAACCAGAGAACATGGGACCCTTACCCATCCCCACTCAGATAAATTCTTTGCTAAAATTCTGCATGCTTTTCCTCCCCCACCCAGACCCAGGAGCGCAGGGCTCATCACACATTTACACAGTTCCCTCTCTGTGGCTGACACAGCGAAGGAACAGGTCTCTCCGAGTCCACTGTGTGGCCTCCATGGAGCTTAAGCACAGCCGTGCACTGGGGCAGGTGCCTCGCCAAGGCCGAGAGCTGCTCTGCGGCCAGCTTGAGACGGGGTCTGGGTGCAGAGAGAAGGGAGGGGCTCCCGCGTGCACAGGGCGGAACGTGGTAAGGCTGATGGGCTGCCCTACAGGCCATCCTCACTCCAAGCTTGAGGTCTTTGCAGGCCTGGGTCAAAGGAGAAAGAAGTGCAGCATCTTCCAAAGGCACCTCTTGTAGCCACAACGTAGGGAAGGGGAACGGGTGGGCAGCAGAGGGGTGCATGGCTTGGGGGTGAGGACATTAGCTGGGAGATACTGAGCCCAAGATGTCTAGGGGAACCCAGAGAGAAGCCACCTGAGCACCTGAATGTGTGCGCCTTGGGTCTGACAGCCTCTTGGGAGTCAGAATTGGGGATGTGGGGTCAGATGTTGTTCACTGAAGTACAGCTTGGGGTCACGTGCTGGTGCTGTGTCAGGAGCACGCTGATGCCTGGAGACGCACCGAACAGGGGCAGAAATCCCCAAAGACACCTCCCCGTGGGCCATCCCCCGCTGAGCTCACAGAGCCGGCCCACGAGCCTCACAGATTCACAGAGTCTTTACCCCCACCCTACATACTGTCGTCAGTGGTGTCCTGACCTCTCTAATCAGATCCCAGGTAAACCCAGACATGGCCGCCTCCTAACCAGCACGGGGGGGGCTGTGCAGACCCCTGTGGGGCATCGATTTCAGAAGTCCCAGACCCACTTATAAATCCCTAAACACCCATCCGAATGTCTTCACAACTGCTAACCCAAATTCTGGTTTGGGGAAGCACACTTAGGAGAGGAAAGAGGAAGAAAACGGCTGAAAGTGATGCCCATGGGAGAGGGTGAAGCGGCTGGC
This sequence comes from Lontra canadensis, assembly GCF_010015895.1. NCBI lineage: Eukaryota > Metazoa > Chordata > Mammalia > Carnivora > Mustelidae > Lontra > Lontra canadensis. The sequence continues at coordinate 172,728 of NW_022631016.1, read as the reverse complement.
TGTGTGCGACAGGCGAAGCGGATGACCCCTCCGGCTGCCTGCACCCCACCTTCACGCTGGGAAACCACAACTGACAGATCACTGCAGGACAGGCCTCGATCATCGTAAATGACAGAAACCCACACACTTCCAGACCAAATCTGGATTTCTACGTTCAAAGAAGTCTTCATGAAATTTAGTCTAGCTCCTGTCCCGAAGGACACGGTACCCTTGGGTTTCCCTTCAGAGGAGTCAGGTGGGCACCCAGAGGGCGTCCTGGCCCCCGTGCGCTCCCATGTGCGCGCACCTGAGGCAGACCGGGACGGGGGCACATCTGCTTTATTGCTTATGCTGCATATTCAAACAAGTACAGTAAACCCCGTCTTAAAGACGTAAGGCACACGAAAGCCTTTGTGCAGCTCCGGATTAGTTTTAAGTTCCTACTGGCTAATGACAGTATTGCCCCTATGGACCTGGAGCCGTCTGGCAATGACATGATGAAGTCTTCACACGCAGGATCCCTGGAACATCGTATCTTACCTCATGGCACAGCCGAAAGCCTCAGTCAAATGTGTGTATGTGAATCACGATTACAACCACTGTTACATTTGCAAAAACCTTCCCAGCTTATCCACATATGTGCAGTCGGGTCCCCACATGTTAATTATACAAAATCTAAAGGAAGAGGAACAGTATCTTGCTGCATCTGTGTCCTGTTTCCTTCGAGGGAGATCTGGCATTTTTAGTCTTCCTTCCGCGAGTCCTGCCGCTATCTGCGAAGGCCAGGGTTACACGATGCTGAAGACCATGGACAGGTACTGCTCATAGGACACCTGAATCCAGCCGTCCTGATCCGTATCGTAGCGCCGGAATATATCGGTCAGCCTCTGGGGAGCGAGACAGGCAGTTAGATCGCGGCACGTATGAAAGAGAACGAAGAAAATGTACCTGGCAAGAAGACGTTTGGGAACGGAAGTCACCCATGTCTCCAGACCCCCAAGCCCTGATGGAGAGCTGGGCAGGAAGGCATGGGTGGGTAACCCTGAGCCGCCTCAGGCCTGCCCACCAGGAGGGCGCTGCGGCCTGGTGGCACAGCAGGGGGAGGGAGGATGAACGCGGGAAGCTGGGTAAGAGGTCAGGGGGTGGGCTGTAGCCCCAACTCAACAACACACCACAGCCCCAGTCCTGGTTTCCCAAGTGGTCCAGTGCTGAGCCTGGGTCCTCCCTCTACTCTAAGACCAACCTCGTGGGGGCTCTTCCTCGAATGCTCACCACCGCTCTGGCCACGTGCCACTGAGGACACAGGGAAACCAGCCCGGACTTGGGCCCCTCCCTTACACGCAGCAGGTGAAGGCCCAGACACAGACCGTGGGAGGTAGGTCTTGTCCCGGCCTCAGGGTCCCTCCCGGCCACCCCACCCATCCAGAAGGCTCTGCTTTAGTCTGTTCACAAGCTCGATCCCCCCACAGCAGGTCAGGGGCAGAGGGAAGAACCCTGCACCCAACAGCAGGGACAGCCAGATGAGGGCCGCCCCAGCTGAGGGGCACCAGGCAAGCACAGCAGGCCCGAGACTCCTGTGTGACAAAAGGCAGCAGAATACAATTCCTCAGGACAGGAGCGGACAACAGTGCCCGGTTCACGGTGAGAGCAGGCTGGAGCCCGGCCCTCCAGCAGCAGGTGAGACAGGGTGCCTGACCCAGCCGACCGTCTGCTTGGGCGTCAGCCGGGCCCTCCCAGCGCACGTGAGACACTCCCGTCGCACCAACTACAAAAACACCCGCGGCAGGGAACACCCCGGCGGTGGCGGCGGCAGGAACTCCAGCTGAAAGAACGACGGGCAATTCTTCTTCGCACTTCAGTTGTATTTTCCTACAGTTTCTACAGATTTTCATGTTCTTTTGCAAAATATCGTTTCTTTTTGTAGAAAAATAGACGAAGGAAAATATTTTGGGGGGTGTTTTATTGTGGCCTGCAGCTTTTCTCTGTCCTGTGTTGAGGGTCACTCGGGAAGGGTGGGTGGACCAGGGACCAGCAGGCAGGCCTCCGGCTCAGCACGGAACCCCCCGGCCGTGGCTGCTGCCTGCCAGACACCCTCCTGGAGGGGCCGATCCTCGGCCTGGAGGTGTGCGCAGGCACCAGGCAAGCTTCTCGTGGGACTCAGATGGGCTTACCTCAGTTACCGAAAGTCTACACTCGACGACCTCGGCTTGAGAAGAAATGTAAGGATCAGGTGTTTCCTCAGGGACACAACCTCAAATAAAAACTCTAACCCGAGTGCACCTCTGACGCAGGCAACGAGACTTCCACGCCGCAGCTTCTCCTCAAGTGTTCAGACCCCACTGCCAGTGGGGTGGGATGAGACCGGCAAGGCTCTCCCCATTTCCGGAGCCGAAGCTCGGATGTTAACAGACCTGGCTCTCCGGCGAGGCCTGGAACAGCAGGGGCCGGGCTGTTCCCAGACTCACGGTACTTAGCTGGCCACAGAAAGTTCACTTTCACTGACCTATTTCACTTTCACTCTCATGGGAAAAAATCCCGAGGAAGTTTCTCAGAATTCCAAATTATATTAAAAAATCTCAGGCTATTCACATCTCTCTGGGGACTCGAAAGCTGACAAGATATCACCCCAACCTGGATTCGAAGATGGAATCTGTGTGACAGTAAGGGCTTGGGGTGTTAGGGTCACAGAGGGATGACATCAAACTGTCCGCCAGCGGGTAACTGCTGAGTCTGAGGGACGGGCACACCAGTTAGTCCTACTTCAGTGTTTTTTTTTTTTAAATCTGTCACAATAAAAATCTGTCACAATAAAAATCTGTCACAATAAAAATCCGTCACAATAAAAATCTGTCACAATAAAAACCTGGAAAGCCATCTAAGAGCTTATCAGTTCACTGCATTTCTAAGCCTAACTCTGTGTAACCCGGATCCCGACCTAGACACAGGAGCGGGGGCCTACGTGGGCCCAGTGGCGCAGGTTCGATCAACCCTGCCCTTGTCTCTGGGAGGGGTGCTCGTGCCAGCAAGTGCACCGAGCTCCCGCAGGTACAGAAGAAAGACTGCGGGAGGGAAATGGCGGTGCTGGGGTCAGCGGGACCCGTGATCTCCCATCCTTGGGGCTCCCCTCACACAAAAAGGCAGGGCACAGTCAACATTTCGACAGAAAATTGACCCATTTTCTCGGAATGAAAACACAGCAAAAATACCAGAGTATACACGCAAATAGCCCACTCGATTTAGAAAACGTGACCTCATCGGAAGGGACCTTGAACACAGGGTTGGGAGATGATCCCTGGAGCAGTCGAAACCCACGTAACTACTAACAGCTTTCCGTGGACCGGGAGCCTTATCGCTAACAGACTAATGTCAATGAACACTTGTTTTGTGCGTTGTGTGTATTATGTACGGATTCTCACAACAAAGTAAGCTAGAGAAAAGAAAATGTTATTCAGAAAATTGTAAGGAAACACACGTTCGGCACTATGCCACACTTACCGGAAAAAGTCTGCCTATGAATGACTGTGTGGTTGGGCCGTACGTTGTTCAGGGTCAGCGGCACTTCCACGGGGAGAAAGAACCCTACTGGCCACAGCGCCCGGAACAGAGTAGCAACTCCTCCGCCGACGGGACTAACCTGCACGCCGTCCGGTAGCAGACGCCACTCCCTTCAGCTGCTACCGCACAATGGCACTCTGCCCTCTCCCTCTGCTTCCGTGGCTACGCCCCGCCTGCCGCACCAGCCAGCGCACGGTGAGCCCCCACGGAGCCCCGTTACCTGCAAGACGATGCATCCCTGGATGAAGTCGTCAAAGGCGATCTGCCCCCGTCCTTGTCTGTCAAACTTGCGAATGAGGATGTCGTGAAACTGGTCAGACAGCCGGTACCCTTGAAGAGGAGAATGAGGATGAATGGAGGGCCAGGAGAGTGGACGCTCCCGTCACCCCCACGTCCTCCTTCCGACAGGCCCCACAGCCTATGACATCAGCAGACGACAAACGATTGAGGCAGGGGTGGGAGACACGAGGCGCAAACTCGTTCACATGCCCTCTGGAACCACGCTCCCCATCCGCAGTCCCGTGGACGGCCGGCGGGAAGACACCCCCTCTTCCTGGAAGGCGGAGTACTCCCCGGGGGCCAGCGCTTGCAGGCGCCGCAGGTCACAGCTGTGAGCTCACTCGTTTGCGTCACGTATACTCACCCCACAGCGCTGCACCCCAAACACCATCCCGCAGGGCAGCCCGGCTTCCTTGTGAAGTTTTCATTTCATAGACAGTTTCATTTTACATGTGAAAGAATGTAGCGCTGAAGGCTTCCAAATAAACACAATGTAAACTCAGGGAAGGAGCTGACCCACCGGCCCGCACGCCCTCTACGAATCAGCAGAGGCATCCGGGAGGGAAAGACCACCAGGAGCCAGGCAGCCTCCCGAAGTTCACAACCACTCAAGGGCCATCGAATGTTATGACAAAGAGTCACTGATTCCACCTTCAACTTACTGAGTGTCTTGAAAAGGTCACAGCAGGGAGGTGGTTCTGAAGACACGGGGACACAGTGGCCACTCACCTGTGGGACACCCCTCGGGGCCACTCTAAACAAGGACACCTACTTCCTTCCCTCCTAGTTCCACTACCTGTGTGACTGTGGTGTCCTTACTTATTCAGGAGACAAGATCCCGGGGCCAAAATATTTTTACTGCTTTTCCATCCTGTTGGAATCTTTGCGAGGACACATGTACACCTATTATCTGAGTGAATTTCACAGTTAATGATTGCAGAAATACTTATTTTTCTAAGAAAGAGACTCAAACATGCACACACAGGACAGTCCCTTCCGGAGTGGTCAGCATACTCTGTGCATCTGTGACTTAAATCCATCCTCCCTGCCAGTGAGAAGACAGGATCCCTGACTCAAAAAAAAGAAAGGCAGCAGGTCCGGGATGGGGGTCCCCTGTGGACAGGTAAGGAAGCGGCCCAGGCTGGTAAGGGCGGAGCTCATCCGGGTGGAGAGAGCAGACACCAGCCATCGCTGCGGCGTCTCCGGCCCAGACGTAACCCTACAGGATGGACCTCCACAATCCCTGCAGACCACAGAAGCAACTTCTATCATCCCTGGGATCAGCTTCCGACTCCCCTGGTCCTCAGTATCACTGTAGCGAGAACCAGACCAACCCAAGTCAGACTAGAAAAATGAACGATGAAGAGAGACATTTACATGAGAAGCAAAATCTTCTCTAAGAGTTTCCATCAGTGAAAATCCATGTCACGATAACCCTAGCCCTCATAAATTAAGAGGAGGTGCCCTCTGGAAATGCAAATCAGAACCCCAAGAAAGTGGCTCACGTGTCAGGATGGCTGTGATCGGAAAGACTGAAACACCATACGCTGGCAAGAGTGTGGAGAAGAGAGAGCCCCATGCACGGTGGGAACCCAGATGGGCACAGCCAGCCCTGGACACAGTACAGGCCCTCCTCAGAAAGCCAGCAACAGAGCCGCCACGGATCCAGTTATCCCGCTACTGGGATTTACCCCAAGAAAACGAACACACTGACTCGAAAAGGCATCTGCGCCCCTGGTTCACCGCAGCACTGCCTCCAGCAGCCAGGGTACAGACGCAGCCCGCGGGACGACGGCCTGAGGGACGGAGACCTTGCCGCTGGCGGCGATATGGAAGGACCTGAGTGCGTTACACTAAATGAACTAAGAGAGAGACATATACCAGATGATCTCACTTATGTGCGGAACCTAAAAATAAAAAAAAGAGCAAATGGAACAGAACCAGACCTGTAAGTACAGAGATCCACCGGTGGCCAGAGAGGAGGGTGGGGGCAGGTGAAGCAGGTGAAGGGGACTGAGAAGCGCCAGTTTCAGATTGTGAAATAAGTCCGGGAGGAAAAGTACAGCACAGGGACAGACTCGGTAACGCTGCGGGAGCGCCGTACGGTGACAGACGGCGACGGCACAAGCCGCAGCGAGGGCTGAGTTATGCACCTAAAACTGACGTAACTTACGTCAACTGCGCTTCAGTTAAATGGAAAAAAAAAAAAAAAAAAGGCAGTGCCCCCCGTATGCTGCTCCCCCAGCCTGTGACCCTGGTCAGGACTGGCCCTGTCAGCCTGGACGTGCAGGCACAGAGCCACACCCTGAGCTTAGGAGAGCAAGGTTCTCTCCTGACAACTAACAAGCCTAGGAAGGGGAGACATCAGAGTGGCCCTGATGATCCCGCGAGTCACCAACCGCCTACTCCCAGCACCCCGAAATGACGGCACACCTTCCCAAGCCCAGACGCTAACCAGTGACCTCTCTGCAGCAAGGGGCAGACCTGGAACGGGGCATCAGCCCACGTCTACAAGCAGCCGACGGCATGAAAAGGCTGGGGGCTGCCCGCGGGCCTGCTGGGTCCTGGTGCAGACGCACGGCTCATTTTTAAGGTGGGTCCGAGGCACTGACGCGGTGAGCAAACAACCACACATGGCAGGGATGCGAGTAAAGCGTGTTGGGGGGACACAGCATGGGCTTCGCACTCCTTGGCCCGCAACGGAGGACAAAGCAAACGTAGCACCAGGCCGGTAACGGCTGCGAGGCGCGGCGACCGGATGCAGGGCCGTCCACTTTGGTAACGTTTCCATCAGAACACACCGCGCTGGCCTAGCGGTTGCCAGAGCTTACACGGAGGAGGGGGGCTGCCCGTGCCTCACCTTCCCACAGCGGGGACTGCGCTGCGTGGGGGCAAACGCCTCACGCGCTTCCTTCCTTCAGCTCTCTGCACCTGGCGCTCGGGGCCCACGCGCCCTGAGTCTAGAGAAGGGATACGGGAGCTCCCGCAGCCAGCGTGTGGCCTGTGAGAGTCACCCGGTGCGGCCAGGGCTGAGCAGGAATCTTCGCTTCAGTTCCTACTGAAAATCTGCTCCCATTACTAGCGTGGAAAGGATAACAATGTCCCTTTTGACGGAAGGCCTCAGAGACCGAGAGCCGGTCCCAGGAAGAGACTGGTTAGAACGGATGGAACGCGGTAGCAGAGTATTTACTTTCTCCAGAAAATGTCTGGAAGTCAGGGAAGAGCCCACGTCAACCAGCCGGGGGAAGCTGGCCAGCTCCTGACCACGAGGGACTGCCCCATGACCTCCACGGCCCTGAAGCCGCAGCAGGGACTCAGGAGGCCAGAGAGGCCGGGGCACTGCCCACCTCAGAGCTCCCGCCAGAAGCTCTAAGGACCCAGTGGGCCACGGGCACAAAGGAAAGAGAGGGCTCTGGGCCTGACAACGTTAGTGCCATCCGTGTTCCCTGAAACCTGAGGTCACTTGTCTGTGTAATTCACAGGACCCAGGTTCCGCCCAAGCTGTTCTCGGCCCAGCCAGGCCTCCAGCTCCTTCCATCCCTTCTGTACAGCCCTATCGTCCCCCAGCCTAAGGGCAGAGCAAAGTCAGCTGCGTTCCCAGTCCCAGAGCAGAGAACCTGAGGTCAAGTCCTGCCCTAACCCTGACCCCCAGCTAGTGTGCGATGTGAGAACACAAGCTTCCTATGGAGTGCCAGAGCCACTCACTGAACACCAGAGGATTCCTGAGGCAGGAAAGGAAAGAGAAAGAGAAGACTACAGAGTGCATGCCCCACGGAAAAATGGGAGACGGGCAGAAGTTAACAACATGTTAACAGAAGAACTAAGATGTACTTCGTATTATTAAAACTCAAAATACCTGGAAGTTCATTAGTACATTATAATAACAACGTAGTATGTTAGAGAAAAAAATAGGGCCCTATAAACTAACTTGCCTCGTTTTTTCTAAGAGGTATTCCTAAGCAGTCTTTAAACAAAATGTAGCAGGAGTTTTGTAATAGGGCCCCGGTAAAGAGGGCTGAGTGAGATCATCCCAAACACGCCAGAATTGGGGTGTAATTCCCACGAGCCTTGGACAAGTCCTCCAAGTCTGCTTCCTCTCCACACAGAGAACCCCAGCCTTCTCTCGGACCCATGCACCAGCATCAGAGGCCCGCTGACCCACTCTGGAAAGGCTGTGCAGACACTGCTGGTGACACAGCACACGCGGGGGCACACGCACTTGAGAATGAGAGCTGGCACGCCCACCAACGCTGTGCCCGAGGCAGCAGCCGGCACTGCCGCTTACGGAATCATGTCTCACACGTACGGACGGTCTTGCCGTGTCTCGTGACGTGTCACAAATAAGCTGCCTGAGTTTATTGTCACTTATTCACATGAAAGTTGTTTCCAAAGCCACCACATTCTCAATGTACGTGTCCCATCACTCCATTTCACAAACGATAAATGACTGCATAGCTCGTATCTCATTTTGGATGGGGAAAAAAAAAAGCACATAAGGTCTCCATGTCAAATATAAGCCTTCATGATACAAACAATATCAAAGTATAAATCTGAATGTCAACAAAAATTTCCTAGTTAAAAACACCAGTAAAGTGGGCGCCTGGGTGGCTCAGAGGGTTAAGCCTCCTACTCCTGATTTCAGCTCAGATCTTGATTTCAGGATCTCAGGGTGCTGGGCTGGATCCCCAAGTCAGTCTCCGCACTGGGCATGGAGCCTGCTTAAGAGTCTCTCTCTCCCTCTCCCTCTGCCCTCCCCCGACTTTCAAAAAAAAAGCAGTAAACTGAACAAAGTACAAACACAGTAATGGCCCCAAATGACCTCCAAAATGAAATCTGCTACACAATCGAGACAAGTGAATTACCAAAACCTGAGAGTGCTTGCTTGAGCTCGTTCTTGTCGATCATCCCGGAGTTGTCCCTGTCATAGGTGCGGAAGACGTTTTGCCAATCTGTGATGTACTTCCAGACGCCTGTGAACTCACTGAAGTTCACGCCGGCCTTGTTCTCCCGGTCAAACATGGCTGAGACAGAAAGAAGGTGAGTGGTACGCAGCCGCCGGCCTCTCAAGGTTGGTCGGCCGGGAGCTCAGTGCCCACACGGCCTCCCCCGCGCTTCCCTTGGGCCAGCCCCGTGCTCAGCCAGCGGACGCCCGCGTGCTGCTAAGAACGCTCCCCTGCCCAACGGGAGGGCCGGGCCTCCTCTGCCAGGTGGTTACCCAGCCACAGCCCCCAACTTGCATCCCGTAGTGGCGAGGCCCACGGTCAAGAGGAACACAGTGGCGGAGCCCCGAGACACAAAATGCTCGACAGGGAAGTAGCCTCCCCCGACGCACAATGCCCAGAGGACGCTCTTGCTTTGTCAGAGGAACTGGGGCTTCGGGGTGAAGCGGGCGGCTCTGCCCTCCCAGCACCTTGTTTAGTTCCTTCCCTTCTCCAAGAGACCTACGACCACCGTGCAGGCCCGCTCCACCGAGAAACAGACTCCACTGGCTTTACATTCTGGGTTTTCTTTCAGTAAGACCCGCTTTTCGTTAAAAAGATCACCCTGGGGGCGCCTGGATGGCTCGGTCGGTTAAGCCTCCGAGTCCTGACTCCAGCCCGGGTCATGATCTCAGGGTCGTGGGATCCAGCCGCGCTGGGCTCTGCGCCTGGCAGGGAGTCTCCTTCTCTCCTTCTCGCCCTCTCCCAAATACATACACATATACGTACATAAATAAATACATTTTGAAAAAGAAAAAAAAATGAGCCTAAACCAGGTCCAAATATGAAAGAACCTGTAACTGCATTTACATAAAATGGCAAAATGGCTTAAACATGTGTAAAAATTCCATCTGTACTCCTGCTGCCAAGAAAATGACAAATCCCTTGGTCTCTCTTCACGGGGGAAGCCAGCAGAAAAACGAAACAGGAGCGGTCCCGGCTGCTCAGAAGCACACCGTAATTCCGTGCAGGCTCACATAAGGGAAACTCCGGTCGGAAACCGAGCACCGCTGTTTCCGCCAGTCAACCACTGTGCAAGATAGGGACGGTGTATGACACGCGCTGGTGCAGTGTGAACACGGGCCCTTCAGAACCGGGAGCTCAAGCGCTCAGCTGGGAGGGCAGGGCAAGGGGCCATGGCAGGACAGGGGTCTGCCTGCACCTTTACTTACAGATGATTGACCTGACAGTCACGGGGTTAAATGGAGTCCATGTGCCTGAAAATAAATGACAGGAAAGACAGTCAGTGAAAACCGTTTTCACAGCGATCTCTAAGATTCCAACCTGGAACGGCAGCAGCTACCGACAGTCACCTGCTACTCAGGGAGACCTGGGCACACGGTTCTCAGCAGGGACGCTGTCCCCAGGGGACGTTTCTGGTCGCCATGACCACTGGGGGCTGTAAGCGTGTCCTTGCTGGCATCCCATCCGGCGCTGTGCAGGGGTGCCTCAGGCCCCAACAGACATACACGCAGAGCTGCTGATAATGATACGAGGCCAGAGGCTCGCTCTTGTTTGCTACATGAACAAGATCCGGTTGTACAGTATTTTTCCCAGCGCGGATCCCAACAAGAGGCCTGAACTCGCGACCCTGAAGATCAAGACCAGAGCTGAGCTCAAGCGTCGGACACAAGCAACCAAGCCACCCAGGCGCCCCGGTTTTACTGCACTTTAACACGCACGCTGTCTTCTAGGACTGCGGCCGGCAGGTAGGTGAGCAGCTTTCTCAAAAACCCACCATAAAACGCCTTAAAAACTGTCTCCTGAAACGAGCACGTGGTGTCCGCCGACAGCACGAGTCACCTCAGCGTGACAGCAGAGATGTCGTCAGGTGCCTGTTGCGAGGGGCCTGCTAGGTCTGACGGAACCATGTGCCGACGGACAACGAAATGTCCAGCAGATACAAATCTGTTTTCAGAGCGAGTCATACCATCACCAATTTCTAGACTAAAAACAAAGTACAGAAATGTTTTTAATGTGGGGGGAAAGCGGGGCGCCTGGGTGGCTCAGTGGGTTAAGCTTCTGCCTTGGGCTCAGGTCATGGTCCCAGGGTCCGGGGATCGAGCCCCGTATCGGGCTCTCTGCTCAGCAGGGAGCCTGCTTCCTCCTCTCTCTGCCTGCTGCTCTGTCGACCTGTGATCTCTGTCTGTCCAATAAATAAACAAAATCTTAAAAAAAAAAACGTGGGGGGAAAGCAGTGTCTCTCCCCACGTCCACTGATGTAAACGCTCATGTTTCCTTCCACATATCGAACAGTTTTCATGCCCCCTCCCCTCGCCCCCGACAGAGACCCATGCCCTGACCGCGCCTGAAGCGGCTTTGGCTCCGGCGTGCGGCCTCCCCGGGTGCGGGTGGGCGGGCAGGTCTGCGGGGCGGCCCCTGGCGCCCACCACACCGGGCTTCCCGCCGCAGCCGCGCCCGCTCCACTCGGGGCTTCTCTGCTCCTCGAATGTGCCTCCCCTTAGCTCCCCGCCAGCCGCAGGAGCGCCGTGGCCCTGGGACCTTCCCTGAGTGCCCCCGTGAGGAATGTCGTCCCCGAGGGCAGGGCCACCCCCGCGCCGTAACCGGCGCACCCGCGGGATGGAGCGGCGTCCGCAGGCTCACGCCGGCTGTGCTGCTCTTGGGGCACCGGCCCGCACGTGAAGCTCCCAGGACAGCCGCCACCGACGACGGCATGACGCAGAACCCGACGGGCAGGAAAATTCTAAGCACGCAGAGGGCCCCTTCGTCGCCGTTTGCTTTTCGCTCCTTCCCACAGAGCCTGCGAGCACCAAACCGCGACTCCGCGGGACACAGCCTGGCGCTGAGCCTCAGGAGCCCGGAGCACCTGCTGGAGGCTCTCCCCGGCCCTCCGCCCCCGTCTCCCCTCCGCCCGACACAGGCTGCCGAGCCCTCGGCGAGGGGAGGCGAGGGACGCCCCGCAGCCTGCCCGACTGCGAGCAGAGGCATCAGGGGCCATGTCTGCGAACGCCGCGGCCGCAGATGTTTGAAACAAAAGCGACACAAGCGCCACAGTCCAGTACCGCGCAGACCCGAGCATGTGGTACTGAGGGCCCGGTGCCACCTCGACAGGCCCGCGGGAGCGCCCAGAGAAGGGGCATCCCTGAGGTGACCCAGGGGAACCGGCGCCTGCGCCGGAGGATTCTGAGGACGGCAGGGGTCCCGGGCTCAGGAGAGCAGCAGGTCATCCCGCGCCGCGTCCGGACGCAGAGAGGCTCCCTCTAGCACGACACCCACAGGTGTGCCGCAGGGCTGCCCTGCGAGGCTCGCGGAGGCCGGCCCCTCCGCGCACCCTTCTTGTCACCCACACAGGGCTGGACTCTCCAGGGAAACCAAGGGGTGACAAGAGCCAACAGTTAAGGACTGGCCATCGCGGCCTGTTCTCACGGGAGCCCAACGACTCGCAGTGACGCGGATACACCGCAACGTGGGGACAAGTCGTATGTCCTGTGCGGTGCGCCTCAGATGCGCCTGAGTCGGCCGGGGAACCCGAGTCGTCTGGAGAAGAGTGTTCTGGAAGAAAGCACGGCACAGTGCTAACACAGCTCCCTGAGAACAGGGCACACTATACACGGAGACGTTTTCCACAAGCCCTGCACCCCCAGTGACCCTCTAGCCCGGATTTTCTGGACCATCCCTAGTTTCAAACATTCCTGTCTGCTCTTCCCAGACACGAACGTGGTTGGATGTCAGAACCGCTCGTTTGGAAAAAGTTCTCGTCAGATTTCTACTTAGGGGTATGTGATTCCTGTACCTACAAGTCCTGCTTTAATTTCATCTCCAAGAGCTAAAGAAAACAGAGGCCCGCCTGTCCGTGCAAATCTCGTACACTGTTTTCGCCCACGCCCTGAGAACGGTGCCGCAGCTCTAAGGGGCGACCCTAAGCAAATGGCGACCGCCGAGGGAACCATCTGTAGCTGCTGAGGACGAGACCGTCCCCACCAGAAAGCACTACCGCTTCCCCTCTTTACCCTCAAGCACACAAATGCCTGCCGGACTCCCCATTCTCAAGGGGAAAAGCCCATTCCGCTCTGTGGTAACGTAGTCTTCCACCCTCCAAAGAGTTTGTTCTTGAAATTATGTCCTGTTAACCACAAGCGTAAACAGTGGGTTCAGTGAGTGGCTGAGGGTTACGACTTCATGACACCCAACATTTCCACAACTGAGATACCGAACTACTGGAAATCTTTCGGGACAAATAAATAAATAATTAAATAAATAAAATTTTAAAATAAATAAAAAATAAAAATCAGACTTTTTAAAACATCATCACTGGTGATGTCTTTCCACTTTACTTCATCAGACCAGGAACTCCCAGCCTTGCTGGGCTTTTCTGCCAACAGAGGTGTGGCAAGTGCCGCAGGCTTGGGCACAGGGCACTGGCACTCGGTGCACAGAATCTGCAAGACTCTGGTTCAGCAAAACTCCACACTTCTCCAGTTTTCTTCAACGACAGCTTCAAAGAGCACGACTAGAAACATGGCCTTTCCGAAAAGCAATCTAAATCCTGACCATCAGCATTAAAGATGCCTGTACCCTTGATGTGATATGTGTGAGCTCTAGAAACTGGTTCTGTGAAATCTGGGGCCAAATCACTACAGTATTTACATTAATGAAAACGAGAAACAATCTAGGGGACGATTAGTGAAACACCATAAGCTCAGTCCGGGCGGACACACTGCCTCCCGGTTCTGTACGTGGCAGATGCGGGATCCAGTGGACTGGGGCTTGGCTCAAGGGGGAAAAGGATCTAGACTTCCAGTCTTCCGGTCTTTACACCCAGAGAAATTGGGGCCAGAAGTGCAATGCTGCAATGCACCCAAGGTTACAGAGTAACCTGTCAGCAAAGCCAAGTCCATCAAGTCCTAACTCTCTCTTGTTCCCATCTGGAAGTCTGGCGGGGCGTGTTTCCGGAGAGAGCAGAGAGGTCAGGCTGTCCTCGGCGTCGAGAACGCCCTCAGCTCCATGACTCGTGAGGACTCCAGTGCTCAGCTGTTACAGAGAAAGGACAGAGTAAACTCCACAGGGAAAAGGCACCGGGAGGAGTCCCGTGGTCACCAGTGCTGTCCAGGATGTGCTTCTTCCGCCAGCTCCGAGTTGTAAGGACACATGCCCAGTCACGGCCACCAGGGAAGCTCCCGAGTCTGGAGTCCAGGCTCTCGCGTGGGAGTCCCTCGTGGAAGCTCCAGAGACCCAGAGGGAAAGCAGCTGTTTGCCGTAAGTCAGACTGTTAGTATCGACTCCCAGGCAAGTGGCTGTCGCACAGCTCCAGGCCGCGAGTGGACAAAACACGCTTCTCAGTCTGCGCGTCCAGGACGCAGCCAGCCCTCAAAGTCCCTCCTGGGAAGCAGCAGGTTGTGAACAACGTGGGCCTGCTGAGCGGCACTTCCCCACGCACAGGCAGAAGGGAGCTGAGCGGGCATCGCTAACTGCCCCAGCGGCACACGCAGCAGCAAGCACCCTCGGCCGCAACACCGGGCCTGTGGGGCGGGAGCAGTGCCGGGACCGGAAGGCCGGTCTGCAGGGAACTGTCTGCTTATACGGTCTGATATCCCACCATTTCTTAATACAGAATCCCCAGGACAGCTGGAACTCTATTCTGATAAAAATATCTTAAAGACAATATATGAACTATTATCTTTTTTTTTTAAGATTTTATTTATTATTTATTTGACAGACAGAGATCACAAGTAGACAGAGAGGCAGAGAGAGGGGAAAGCAGGGTCCCTGCTGAGCAGAGAGCCCAATGTGGGGCTCGATCCCAGGACCCTGGGATCATGACCTGAGCCAAAGGCAGAGGCTTAACCCACTGAGCCACCCAGGCGCCCCAATGAACTATTATCTTTTAAAGTACAGGTATAAAGAATGTCTCCACAAAAGTACCTACATAGGTTATATGAAGGCAAACCTGCAGAGGGACAAAAAAAAAGAAGCTTGAGCAAAATTAAATCCCTGCAATTCCAAAAAAGAGCATGCAAGGCTTAAAAAAAAAAAAAGTTACCAAACTGAGATAGTTTATGGCATGTGCTTCCAACAGAAGGCAAGAGAACAGTCTTCTTCTGTCTTTCTTCATACCTATTAACCACACACCCCCGAGAGCAGTTTCAGAAGCTTTCCTGTGAAACAAGTCTTATAAAGGACTCAGTGTGCGGGACCCACAAGGACCCTTTCGGAGAGGTTTCAATGACATTTCAGCGGAGAGCACACCAGCACAGACTTAATTCAAGTGACAAACCAGGGAGGTCTGAAACTTCAGTTTTGCCACCAGTAACACACTAAGTAAAGCAACGTCCTGAAATAGCCTAATATTCCAGGGCGAATATGAAAACAGAAGCCCATTCCTGGGAGAAAAATTCGAAGTCAAAATAACGTCAATTGCATCAGCTCCCGGAGTGAAGAGGACAAAGACGGGCCCATCTGGTGGCTGGTTTCTGTGCACAGACCACACCTGCACACAGGAGCCCGGCCTGGCCTTCCGTCTGGAAGCGGACAGTCTAGTGGCCAGAGGCAGCTACAGCGGTGGCCACACGGAGCAGACTGCAGAGTGTCAAGGACAAGGCACAATGCCATAGCAGTTCAGCAGCCGGGGCAGGCACATGCCTGCAGGCAGAAAACCTGGAACTCGGGATGGACACGGCTCCAGCTCACACCAACAAAAGGCAGGCCCTCCGTGTGGAGGGAGTACAGAACCCATGCAAGGGGTGCACACCCCATGGACACAGGTGGGAAGACACTGGGGCTCAGCGGGCTCCACAGAGCCTGGGAGAAGCCAGCCCCCAGCACGACTCGAGCGGAAGGGCCGAGGGTGCCAGCAACACTCGTCTGCGTTTAGATCCCGGCCCTACAGCTCGGGAGCCAGAGGGGTAGCGCGGCCAACACGACCACCCACTCTGTGAATCTGCAGCCCTGATGACACGCTTTACTGCAGAGAGAACATGGTGAAATGTATAAACTAGAGCAAAATGAAGTAAATTTTAATTACGCTGGATGGGAAAAGAAAAGCAGGAGGATAAGAAACTAAGAGCGCTAAGACCAGGTCGGTGAAAGTGACCTCTCAAACTCCTATATTCATGCTAGTGGCCACCGATTTAAATTTCTTAGCAGCTAATCTGAAGAGGAAAATGTAATTGTTAAAAGATTCAGGGTTAAGAAAACATATAAACAAAACACGTCAAAACGGCCACCACGATGCCTAGAACAGGAGAGGCCTCATGCTCCCCAGGAGAAGCGAGACGGCCGCGTCCCGGGCAGAGGGCGTGCTGGCTGCGGCGCCGCCTCTCGCTCAGGTTAGCGTGGCCGCCTGCTTCAGGCCAGTTCTCACGTGCCTCCAACAACAGCCGGGGGAGTCCCACTGGGCCCTCGACACAGGTGTCTGCAGAGGCCACTGAGACAGTCCAACCAACTGGCCGGTTGCATCAACCAGGCACTGACTTCCAAGTACCTCAGCACCAGGGAACAAAACATCTCTTGGCAACTGTCAACATTCCCTCTTTCAAACAGGTTCCTGCTGGATATTTAGTAGGAGCTGAGCTCAAGATTATGCTCTGACGGAGTCAAGGCCCATTCGCTTTCACCACCAGCTCCAGAACTAAGGGCAGTACCGACAGGCTTGAGTGAAAACCCAGGAGCCTGACCCGACAGGTCAGACTCCACACCCCAGAGCTCCAACAGCAATGCTGACGCGAGATGAGGTTTGTCAAGTGCCCAGCACAGGGCCCACCTCAATGGGCGCTTTAGTAAGGGGAACTACTGTCACCACCACCCCCGGAGCTGGCATCCTGGGGTCACAGGCCAGTCACTACTACATGCTTAGCTGACGCCACTGAGCCCTGCTACGTGCCAGGCACTGTACTGGGACTCTGTGCACTTTTTCTCCATCCTCCACCCAGAAAGGTCAAGTCCTTGCCCAAGGTCATATTCCTAGAACTGGCAGAGCCAGGACTGAAATCCAGACAGGAACCTCCGGGGTGGACACATCAGGCCAATGAGGTCAGAGTCTGACCATCACCCCAGTGGAGGTTTCACACAAACCCCAAAGCGGGTGGCGCTCTCAGAACTTCAAGCGAACAGACAACAGAATGTCCAAATGGGTCATGGAGGAGAACTCAGAGAAGCATGACCCTGAGGGCACTCTCAGCACAGGGCCCGCCCTCTTTAACATACGATGTGAAGACGTCTGTTTGGTCAACGATTAGAGTATTTTTTTTTGTTTTTTGAGAGAGAAAGAGTGCGCACACGTGTGGGGGTGGGGGGGCTCGACCTCACTGCTCTGAGATCATGACCTCAGCCGAAATCAAGAGTCAGACATTTAACAGACTGACACACCCAGGCACCCAACACTTAGAAAGTTATTTTTTTTAAGATTTTATTTATTTGACAAGGAGAGAGACACACAGAGACACACACACACACACACAGAAAGAACAGAAGCAGGGGGAGTGGGAGAGGGAGAAGCAGGCTTCCCGCTGAGCAGGGAGCCCAACGCAGGGGCTCGATCGCAGGACCCTGGGATCCTGACCTGAGCCAAAGGCTGACGCTCAACGACGGAGCCACGGAGACGCCCCAACACTTAGAAAGTTTTAAGCCACATCTGCCAGATCGTAGCCTGCTGGGTTCCAGCCTGTTTGACATCTTTCTAGAAACCCCATCTTCTATCCTCTAAGTGTACCTGCAGCCCTGGAGACACGGACAACGGAAAGGGGTGAGTAGCAAGAGAAGAATGAAGAAGGCACGGCCATCAAAGCGAGAGTAAAGAGATTTCTTGGTTCCGCGGCTACATAAACACGCGTGGAGTCACACGCCAGTTCTCTGTGGCCGCGGGAGAAATACTGGGAGAGGAAGTCGGGAGCACCCAGCACCCTTCACACGCAGGACCCTGCAGACGCGAATCCTGCACTTCACGCAAGCCACGAGGCAACGAAGAGGCCCAGCCCGGTGCGCGGTGTGTGCCTGCAGGGGTGAGCACCCTCCGTCAGCCGCCCACATGCAGCAGGTGGGGCCCTGGCGGCACCCTCACTCCCTCCACATCAACCTGCTCCCGCGAACAGAAACGACTCTTCCCGTCTCAGAATCAACCCCTTTCTTCCTTAAAGGGCCTCTGGAAAAGAGAAGCTACAAATCCAGGACTCAGAAAAGGCACCTGAGGGATTTTTAAAAAGGGCAGCGCAGCGGGTGTGTGATGAAGTCCAAGTTCTCAGACAGCGCCTGCCCCGTGACCCCTGCGGAAACCAGCAGGAACACAGCTCCACGGAGACCCCCAACACGGAGACCCCCAACACGCTGCCCCAGAGCTGCGGTCCGGTCCCGTCTGAACACCTCGTCCCCCCGGGGATGAGACCAGCTTCCCACAATCCCACTGCCAGCGCCACACCTGCAGCAACCCACGGTCTTCCCCACGGCGCCCCCGCACCCTGATGACCCTCTCCAGAGGGCCACGAGACGGACCCCTAAGAACCGCGTGATCTTCCACGCAGAAGTGGACGCGCTGTACAGAGCCAAGCGGCCCGTCCGTCCCTGCAGCCTGCACCCAAGCTCGTTCCTCCGGAAACGCTCAGCAGCAGCCGCCACGCGCTGGGGGAAGCAGGTCTTGTCACTCCTGCGCACTTGGAGCAGGAAGCCCGTCGCCAGGGCGGGTCAGGCCCCACGCCCGGCAGAAGGCCGGCCGCCCCACTCACCGTTGGAGAGCGCCTGCTGCAGCTCGCCGTCCGAGATCACGCCGCTCCGGTCCTTGTCGACCCTGCAAAGCCGAGCCCGGTTAGCCGCGGACCGACGGGCAGAGCCGGCGCCCGCACCGAACTGCGTCAACCCTGCACGGCCGAGGCAGCTCCTTCCCACGACCGTCCCCTGGGCTCAGCGGGGACGCCTCACCCCGCCTCCTGCTGGGGAACAAAGGAGGGTCGGGCGCCTTCTCCGTCCTGAGCACTCCGCCGCCACGGGGCAGGCCACGGTCCGCCGCCACGGTCCACCGCCACGGGGCAGGCCACGGTCCGCCGCCACGGGGCAGGCCGCGTCTCCCCGGGAGAACCACCTTCTCCCTCCTCACACTTCCCGGGCCTTGCTGCTCGGTTTGCCCGGGCCTGAAGTCCGCCCACACCAGCTTCTCTCCTGCCCCAGACAAGCCCTTCCCTGGCCGTGAGCCGTTCGAGTCTCGGTCACTCGCTCACGTGGAGGGTGACCGGACGGAAGGCGCTGCTGAAACCGTCGCCAGCTTCTTTCCCTGCCGCTAAGAGCGGGGGCGCGTCTGCGTCTCCGTCCGCCTCACGCCAGCGTCCCGAGACCCTCCCGGAGCGGCCCCTCAGCTGCGGGCTCCTGGCCGCGGCGGGGCGAGGGGTGGAGGCCGCGACCCCTGAGCGACTGAGGCCACTGGGCACCTCCGCAGAGCCCCGGCGGGAGGGAGGCGCGGGAGTGGGGGGCGGCAGCCCAGGGCTGGGGGCGTCGGGCAGGAGGCCGGGGAGAGATCTAAGGGAGCCGGGAAGAAGGCCAGGGCGATGGGAGGCCGGGGGAGGCCGGGGAGGCCGGAGGGAAGCCGGGAAGGAAAGCGGGAAGGAAACCGGGAAGGAGGCCGGGGAAGGCCAGGGAGGGAGGAGCGGAGGCCAGGGAGCCCCGTAAGCGTCCGGGGGGCTCCGAGCCTCACCTTTGGAAGACGTTCCACAGGAAGCTCTGGTCCGGCAGCGCCGCGCCTCCAGGCGGGCCGGCCCCGGGGCCCGGGCGGTAGGAGTAGGTGGCCATGGACCCAGACGCTCCCCTGGGCTGAGGCTCCCCAGGAACGCAGGAGGACCCGGGCGGCTCCACTTCCGCCTCCGCGGGGCGGGGCCCGGCGCTCACATCACTTCCGGGGGCACCGGAAGGCGGTGTCTCCCCACGGGCCCCTTCCGCGCCGCGGAGCCCCTCGCGGGCCGGTTGCTAGGCGACACTGGGGCCGCGGCTGTGCGCGTGCGCGCGGCGGCCGCCTCCACATTCGCGGACCAGCGGACCTGCGTGCAGAAGGCGCTGCCCTCCACCGTGTTTAATTCTTGCACCTAAAGGCCCTGGGAGCGAGCGTGGCCGGAGGGAAGAACGCGCTGCCCCTCACCGGCGGCCCGGCCCGCTGGCGAGCCCCTGCGGCGTCCGGGCGGCCTTCGGAGCCGGGGCACGGCGGTGGAGGGCCCCGCGGGGGGCGCCCCCGAGCACGCGCCGGCCGCCCGCTGGCCGCCGTCGGGGAGACGAGGGTCCCCGCGCCCGCGAGAACTCGGACGGTTTCGGAGTCCCTTCTCCCCAAGGAGTCCCCCAGCAGTCTTTTCTGGAATTTTCCGCAGCTGCGCTGGGGGCTTCCAGGCCCGTCCGCGGACCGGCTCCCGACCCCGGCTCCGCGGCTGCTCCAGCTCCGCAGCACGAACAGGCGCTTGCGACGCTGCTTGCAGGGGACAAGACTCGTCCCCGGCGGCCTCGGGCCCCGGGCCACGCGCTCCCGCCGCTGTGCCCCTGGACGGTACCCCTGGACGGCCACGGCCGGCCACCCGCGCGGAGCGGGAGCAGCTGCCGGCCTGTGGCGCCGGGCGTGCCCGCGAGGAGCATACGCACCCTGCGCGCGGGTGACCGCGCGTGGTCTCAGGCCCGGCTCGCGGCCGGCTGCAGAGGTCAAGGCTTCCTGATGGGCGAGCGGGGAGCCCGAGGCCACACGGGCCAGGACGTGCCAGCCCAGGCCGACCTGTGCTGCCCTGCCCTTCAGGCTCCTCGAAGAAACAGTGTCGCAGGGAAACAAGGGTTGAAGAAGGTCCTGCCCCTCCCCCGGCAGCGTCTGTCCGCAGATGTACGGACCGTCCGGAAGGCTCCGTCGGAAACTCGGGCCTGGGCCGTCCCTCCCTCCCCCTCGGCCCTCATTTCTGACGCGCCTGTGGCTCGGGGCGTCCGGAGGGAGCGCGGCGGGTAGGTCCCAGCTCCTGCGCCTCGCCGTTAGGGCAGGACTGAGCCTTGGAGGCCGGCCCCGAGCTGCTGCCAGGGGAGGGGAGGGGAGCGTGTTGCTGGAGGCCTGTCGCCTGGACGGCCTCCGGGGAGAGCGCCTGCTTCCATCGGAAAGAGGCAGATCGTGCCCTGCCGAGTTCTGCGGACTCCAGCACTGGCCGCTGTCCCCTGTCCCCTGGCCTGCCTTGGGACTCCGCTCCCTCTCCCCAGGTCTGTCGTTAGCGTTCCAAGCGGATGGCGCGCGCCCGGCGGGGAGTCGGAACGACAACACTGCGCTCTTCCTCCCGTGAATATTAGCACGTGATGTGTCTAGTGTCGGGCCAGGCAGAAAATGCCTTTTATTATCCTTAGAATTTTTCTAGACGTTGGCTCTTCCTGGGCGCTGGTATCCCCGCACTTGACAGTCCACCCTCTTGTTCATCTCACGTCTTTGGCATTTGGTAAACCCTCAATAATCGTCAAATGGATGACCAAGGAAGTTATGTGTCCACACACACACACACACACACACACACACACACACACACATATCTTGTATGTATCCACACTAACAGCTTTCCCTCTGAAGCCACTTTGATTCGTTACTTGTGCCTTGTCATCAGGACTACCAATGGCTTGCCCTGGGACACTTACATGCTAGACACCTTCACTGTCACTTTCTCTCTTACACACTCCGGTGCAGAAATCTAGGAGACAGACCCAACTGTGCCCAGGCCTTCCCCTCCTTTCCAAGCATTGTTTTGTCAGACTTCAGTAGGAAAGAGAATGACTTGCCACTTTTTACTTAACTCAGGTGTCCTATTAGTGGTGCCTAACTTATCCTATGTGCTGCTTAATAGGGTACCAGCGAGGGTCTTCACTGGTGTCAGCCAACCAAATTTCTGCAACGATGCAGCTGCTCCGGTGTCCAGTGTGAGAGCTGCGCACCACGCGTGCTACCGAGCACATGAAATGGATCAAGATGACTGGGGAATGTGATCTTGAGTTTTATGTAATTTTAGTGAACTTGAATAGCTATGTGGTTATGGCTAATGCCATGGACTGTTTTAAGAGTATTGTACTCTATCTTTTCTGGTTCTTTTGGTCCATATTAAAAATTATCCACATTTCTCTGGTCAGTATCCTAGTTTTTTACCTTGATGCACATTAAAAAAAAAATTACGTGGTCTGTCAATTACTCTAGTACATGGGTTCTCTTAGAAACCTTGAACACACATTGTATAAAAATTTCCAGTATGAAATAGTCTGTCCCATGGAAACTTGCATTTCCAGACCACCTACTCCCCAGTGGTTTTCTTGGTTTCAGCATGTTCATGAAAATGGTCTGCAGGTTGATTTTTGGTTGAGAAGTAGCAGATGTAAGGAGGCCACTGCCCTCAATTACTTCTTTGAAACCAATCAGCCCTTCTGTCATCTTGTCATGCTTCACATACCTGCCTTTGCCAGCTTTTCATTCATTGTCCTAACACTTAAATGATGCTCTAATGCCTGTATCTATACTTCCGCTTCTGTAAAATTCTTTGGCCAAGCTTTGTTTCATCTGCTGGTTCGGATGGAGGTCTGAGGTTGTCATCTTTCCACCTGTTATTTTCTTACGAAAATCCTCTCCTTCATGTTTGTTGAACCACAGCATCCCATGCAGGTGGTTTTCAAACTGTGGTCCCTGAACATACTACAAATGCAGATTCTCAGAACCACCCCCAGGACCTACTGAACCAGAAGTCCTGGGTGGGGTCAGGAATTATTCAACAATCCCTCCAGGTGACGCTGATCCACATGCAAGTTCCAGAACAACCTTAGGGAGAGCAAAAAGGGGGTCTTTAAATTTTGTCATTCCTTACTCATTTATCTGAAGGGATTCCTCTGTGAAACTTTTTCCAATCAATTAAATTACCCTGAATGACAATTTCTGGATGAAAGGGAGGGTAACCATTTCATTCTCCTTTAATTATGCATTTTCAATGTTAGTAGTTAGTGCCCTCGTTACTTCCAAGAATGACTGCCTATGTTTTTGTTCAGTGTTGGCTGAGTTTTAAACTATCATTATAAATTAACATACTGATGTTTTTAATAGAGTGAATCCATGGCTATCAGGGCTGGGGGGAGAGGGGAGTGGCAAGCAGACACCACAATCCAGGTGCTTAGAACCCACTGGTATTGGGACAGAGCTGGGAAATGTGTGTGTGTCCCCTAAAGAACAAAGAAAAGGGGTGCTTGGGAGGCTCAGTCGGTTAAGTGTGGTTAAGTCTCTGCCTTTGGCTCAGGTCATGATCCCAGGGTCCTTGGCTAGAGCCCCAAGTCAAGCTCCCAGCTCAGCGGGGAGTCTGCTTCTCCCTCTCCCTCTGCCCCTCCCTCCCTCCACTCATGATCTCTTTTTCTCAAATATATAAATAAAATCTTTTAAAAATGACTTAAAAAAGAACAAAAAAATTTACACTTACATTTCTATTCCAAATTTAGTATTGCAGGATTACCTCTAATTTCTTTCTCAGAAAAAATCTGTTTTAGCATTAACATAACTAGTTACTAGCTTTAACTAGTTTACTACTACACAATTTCAAAGGGTGAACACCAATATTCCCACTAACAGGGAGATTGCTGATGAAGCACAGGGTTTCTTAGTGGACCCATTTATCCTTAAAGTTCACTGAAATTGTAAACTCCAAAGTTCTATGTTCTGCCACTTGAAATGACACTTTCCTCTTGTGACAGTCATAGCTGGATTTGCAGCTCGGTTGCAGACACTCGATGCTGTGTGGCCCGGCACCTCCCCAGTACCCACCAGACCTGCAGCTTCTTGCCTCAAGCACCTGTGACTCTGCCTGGGGTCTTTCTCTGGTGGTAGAAGTGTGGCAGGGAACGGGGCCAGGAGCTGATGTAGCCCTCAAGCCACGAAACACATCCGTCCCCTTGCTTGTGCAGCAGTGTGAATGAACCACAAATCATGATGCTGATTAAGAGAAACCAAATAAAAAGAGGGCATCTGTATGGTCGCATCCATACGTAGTTTTGGAGCATGCAAGCCCATCTCTCATGACAGCACCACTGGAGATAAGGCGGGGAGATTACAAAGGGGCAAGAAGAAACCTGGGCTGGTGAACGTTTATTGACTTATGCCAATCATACCTCATGCCATCCTCCCCCCCAAAAGAAAGAAAAATAAAAATGCTATACTTAAGGTAAAATTTCTCATTATATGATTGCCGAACATCTCCAAACACTTGCTATCATTCTTTTTTTGCAAAGTTGTAGGGGCTCTCCATCACAGAGAATTTGGAGAAGAGAATCTGAGATCATCTAAAAGAACATGTGCATTTACCCGTGGACCCAGCAATTCTACTTCTAGGATTCCACCTCAAAGAAAAGAACTTCACACATGAAGTTACTCACGGTGGCATCCGTAATACTGGAAAGAACACAAACGCCTACCACTGAAGGGTAAGGTGCATTCATGCAGCCAAAAAAAGGAAGACTCGCTGATGAGAAGAAATGATCTCCAGATATGCAGACAAGGTGTGCATAATAATGCACATACAGATTTGCTTTCTTTTTCTCTTAAAACACTCACTAAGAAGATAACTAAAGTGGTTGCTATGGGGGAGAGAGTGGAGAGGATTCAGGGACAATTGAGGTTAGCTCTGAAAATGTGAATGTTTTACGTAATTACCAGACAATCCCTAAAATTGAGAAACAGTAAAATCAATGACCCTGACTGTTACGGGCCGGATCATACAGAAGCCAGCCCCGCACAAGCACTAAGTAGGAAAGGGACCCAGAGCAAGCAAGCCGGGAAGGAAGAAACCCATTGACATCTGTTTCCTTTGGTATCTGGCAATTTAAATACTTTAGGACACATGGTCGCCCATTAAACAATTTGCTTACGAAGAACAAGAAGGAAATGTTTTTCTTCATGTGCTGTCAACACCAAAATTCATTTTTACTTAATATAGACAAGATTTCTGGATTTCAGGTCAACAAACATGCCTCAAATTAAACAGTATAAGCTTTAAATGGACTTGGAGACAGAAGTGTGCAATTTATGCTTTAATGAAGAATCAGGCCCAGTTTTATGATCTCACAAGAAGGAACAAAGGATAAAGGTAGGCTTCATTCACACTTCTGGCTGTTGATTACCGGCAAGCTTCCGGCCACCGGGTAGATGACCCCTAGTCCAATGGCCTTCCTTCCTCACTTGAGTACGGGATTGTAGAAAGGTAATCAGGAAATGAAGGCACGCACGCGCTCTTCTACATAATTACAAACGCTGGTCACCTCTGGCCTCGTCAGTAGGAGCGAATGGCCGGAGGGACTGTGGCACAGTCCGCCTCGTTTAAAGTTCTGTCGATCACTGGTCTGTATTCCAATGAAACCTAAAAAAGAAGATCGACAATAAAACAAAAACACACAAACAGCATTCTCTTGCGCCTTTTTGAAAAATTAGCTATAGAAGTTATTTGCAGACATATTTCAGGAACTTAGAAACACAAGGACTCACTGGAGTATTTTTCAGTAACAAAGTAAAAAATGATCTAAATGCACAACAGGGGACCAGCCACGTAACTTATGGTAAATCCATGTAATGAAATGCAGCAAGTGAAACAGTGTATTAAATTCTTGATGCTTTACACAAATGGTCAAGAAGTGAAACCCTGCAGACAACCACCATTCTTTAATTATGTCTAAACTATGTATTTGCAAATCGTTTTCCTACTTGTATTTATATACATACACGTAAGGAAACGTGTACGCACATACACGCAAAACCTGAAGGAAATATTTCCGAACGGCAATGAAGGCTATCTCTGACTGGGCAGCTTACAAAAATTAATTCTATTTTTGTACTTTCTATACTTTCTATTGTAATTGTGAAAAGCCCTGAACATTACTAAAAGCAGGACTGTACCGAGAGGGAAGTCTGATTTCTTTCTATACACTGTGAGGAAAGAGCCTTCATGCAAAATTAAGGAAGTTACTGCCTACCTGAAAACAACAGACACCTGAGGCTCTCGGGATTAAGCAATGGCAAGAGAGCACAACATCGTTTCTGCAGACTATCCCTTACAAGCCCGAAGGGCGTACGGGTAAACGCTTTATGTCTTATGTCTGATTCTTAATGCCCAGCAGAAATGCCAAATGGGTGAACTATGCTGTGCTGCAGTCAGACTAGGAGCCTCCACTGTACTGACACTGGCTGTTCCTAGGCCTCTGCCCACCTCACCCCTCCTCTGCCTGCTCTGCACCCAGGCCGATGCTACCCGCAGCACAGAATACCCCAGGGCGACCGGAGGCTGCTCCCAGGTGGTCCGGCCAATGGGAGAAAAGGAGTATTTTCCTGTCCCACTCCTGTCCCCTGTCCTCACGCTCAAGGGGCTCCAGAATCATCGTCCCTTCCCCTCACACCAAGGCCTGGGTGCTCACTCCCTGCTGGGGGCTAAAGCTGTGGAAGACCAGCCCTTAAACCACCCGCCTACACTGGATTCTGTTTCCAGGCAGAAGCCTGAGTGTCCTTTCCAGGAGTGTCTCAAATCTGTCACCCGTCAACTAAAACCACATCGGTTCTCCCAGCCCATCCGATGCCGAACTGCAGAACGTGTGGGACTGCATAGTCATCAGCGCGCGCGTGAGCAGAACACGCTCCCTACACACCTTCCCAGTCTTGACATCAACATAGGAAAGGGTGTGCTTCCTCCAGTGCGCCTCAAACGGCTTCTTCTGCTGCCCCTGGATGGGCTTGGAGTAGTCATACTCGTCAATCCGCTCCTGACGCCAGAGAAAGGAACTTTATTTCAGAAAATGCCAGTAACAATTATACTTCAAATGTCTTATTTCTCTAACAAGGCAATGTAATTGGAAACCAGGGCAAACTCATTCAAATGATACACCAGAGGCTCGTCTGATACGAATCCCCCTAGATCCCACTCGACAAGGAGGTATCCACTGTCCCAAGCAGACCTTGGCCAGAGAGAGCGGGACCTCCCCAGTCCATTTTTCAACCCATGTCCCTTCCCTTCTACAATTCCTAGTGAAACCCCATTTTGTGTATATCTGACCTAGAAGAACACGGAGTACCAAAGAAGTGCAAGTAAGTCCCAACTCCAAGTGGGACGGAGACAGACGATCGCCACACGTTTGCCAGCGGCCAGCCTCCCAGAGCACCTGTCCATCCTGCAGCGTGGGGCAAACGGTTCGCTCATCCCAGTGCCTCCACAGCACAAATGAGCCTGATCTTTCATGTAATTAAAAGTTCATCAAATAGGGGCGCCTGGGTGGCTCAGTGGGTTAAGCCTCTGCCTTCGGCGCAGGTCATGATCTCAGGGTCCTGGGACTGAGCCCCGCATTGGGCTCTCTGCTCAGCAGGGAGGCTGCTTCCCGTCCTCTCTCTCTCTCTGCCTGCCTCTCTGCCTGCTTGTGATCTCTGTCAAATAAATAAAATCTTAAAAAAAAAAAAAAAAACTTCATCAAATACTTTGTCTTCTTGCTCATATACTGGGAGATTTTGATTTCTTCTTTTAGCTTTTTTCATTTAAATGTTTCACTTTAAGCAATTATATTAAAATTTTGTTCAAAAACTCTTAAAAAGAAGCTGAATACTATTAAGGGATGTCCTACACATGGTAATGGAAAAGACATACAAGAGCTGCTTTAAATAAAAACCAGGGGCACCTGGCTGGCTCAGCCAATGAAGCACGGGGTTGGGAGTTTCAGCGCCTTGTTGGGGGTACAGATTACTTAAAAATAAAATTTAAAAATAATAACGAACTGAGGGCTGACAGAGGGAGGTGGGTGGGGGGAGGAGGACATTTGTTGTGATGAGCACTGAGTGTTGTATATAAGTAATGAATCGGTGAATTCTAATCCAGAAACCAATACTGCACATGTGTCAACTACCTAAAATTTAAATTTGAAAAAAGTCAAAAGAATAAAAATTAAAACACAAAAGTGTACCAAAAGCAGCTTTCTATAAAAATAAATGAATAAATAAAACAAAACACAAACCCGGGAGCAAGCGGGGCTGTAGCACCCTCCCTTCTTTCTGAACACATAGCAGGGGTGAGTTCTCCGGGGCCAGCAGCCTCCACCTGCCCGACTGCTGTGACTGAACAGAAACTCGTTCACCGCGGCCACACGAACTGCCAAGTGACCCACAGCTGGGGAGGCGTCTCCTTCTCAGTACAGGTGACAAATGTGCTTCATCAGGCTGCATCTAATCCAGCCTCAGTGGCTGGCAGGTAAATTAATACAATTTCATGATGACTCAGAATGTAAGCCTCTTGCTGGGGCCAACTTTCCCACTCGTCTGTGCCCAGCTGACTGGTGTGGCTGCTGCCAGCTCCACCACACTGTCCCGGACAAAAGCCTGTCTGTCCGGAAAGCAGTGTTTGCCCTCAAGTGCCCATGTCCTCGATGTTTTCCCATCATATGCTGAGTGCTCTGTCTGGAAGAATTTGAACTGTACTCCGCATAAAAATCAGGTCATTCAGGGGCACCTGGGTGGCTCAGCTGGCTAAGTATCCCCCTTTGGCTCAGGTCATGATCTCAGGGATCGAGCCACGCATCGGGCTCCCTGCTTGGCAAGGAGTCTGCTTCTCTCTCTCACTCTTCCCCTCACCCCCGGCCCGCCCGCTTCTGTTCATGCATGTGCACTCTCTCTCAAATAAATAAAATCTAAAAAAAAGAAAAAGAAATCAGACCAAGATGAGGTCAGGCCTCAATCATTTACTCATTTTTAACGTTTTCTGGCCACAGTACTCAGACTGCAGGCTAATCTCGGACCTGGTAAAAGTCGGGTGGGCTCTTAGAGACGCCACTGGCAGGAGCAGAGGCCGATGTGAGGCAAGAAAAAGTCATGCTGGTACCAAACACAGTGACACCAAAGTATGAAAGTTATCAGAGGCGGAAAAAATGCATTTTTCAATTTACTTTTGGGAACATGGAGTGAAATGTACAGGAAGTGCACGGTGAGGGACTGAGCAATGCCCGTGGCCGGAGGACATGATGTGCACCTGGGATGTGCTGTGAGGACGCACCTTGTAATCTTCCCGGGCGTGAGCGCCACGTGACTCCCTCCGGGCCTCTGCTCCATAAATGGTCTGAAGCGCACAGAGCATCAGGTTCTGTAGCTCCAGGGTCTCCACCAGGTCGGTGTTCCAGACCATTCCTGGGGACACACAAGGCACCCGTTAGAGACAGGGTCCAGTCCGATGTGTCCTCAGGGCTGTGGCTGTGGGCTTGCCAGCATCCACTCACACAGCAAGGACAGAGTTAAGTCAGCACTACATGGGACACACAGGGCTCTGAGGCAGCCTAGCAGATACCCGGCGCCCCAAGTACACCCAGGGCCCCACAAACTGCTTACCTCGGTCAAACGTCTTCAGATGTTTCAGGTCTCCATAGAGCTGGCTGATCTTCTCACAGCCTTCCTGTAACACACTTCCCACACGGAACACTGCAGCGTGATTTTGCATCGACTGTAACACAAAATATCATCTGTAATTCTCCAGTTGGTGTGAAGCCAGGTCTAAAACTGGTAAACCCTTCAGACTTTTTCTTATGCGTTTCATTTTTACTTTTAAAGATTTTATTTTGAAAAAATCTCTAGACCCAGTGTGGGACTCAAACTCACAACCCTATATGCGTACATGTATATACAGCACATACACAGTACACAGAACACACACGCCCATGGTTAGTAACCATTCATCCACCATCAGACACCTGTCTTCTTGGCTACTGTAAACAACACGGCAACAGACATGGGGCACAGACATCTTCTGGAATTAGTGCTTTCATTCCCTCTGAATACATACACAGAGCTGGGATTGCTGGATCACAGAGTAGTTCTATTTTTAATTGGGGGGGGGGGCCCTCCACAGTGCTCTCTGCAGCGGCTGCACCAGCCTGCATTCCCACCAACAGCACGTGAGGGCTCCCCTCTCCAAATCCTTGCCAACATTCGTGTTTCTTGTCTTTTTGATACTAACATTTCTGAAGGTGTGAGATGAAGTGATGGGATTCTGATTAGCATTTCCCCCACGATGAGTGACGCTGAGCAGCTCTTCATGTCTGTTCGCCAACTGCATGTTTTCTTTGGAAAAACATCTGTTCCGATGCTCTGCCCATTTCTTAGGTTGCTTTTATTCTACTGAGTTGTAGGAGTATTTTATGGGTTTTGGGATGTGAGTCCCTTATCAGATACAGGACTTACACCTATTTCCTCCCATTCCATAGGCTGCCTTTTCATTTCGTTGGCCTCCTTTGCTGTGCCGAAGCTTAAGTTTGATGTGGTCCCAACAGTTTATTTTTACTTTTCTCTCCTCTGCTCTTTATGTCAAATCCAAAAAGTCACCACCAAGACCGCCATTCAGAAGCTTACTGCTTGTGTTTTCTTCTAGGAGTTTTATGGTCTCCGGTCTTACATTCAAGTCTTTAATCCGTTTTGAGTCAGTTTTTTGCATGTGGCTCTTCAGTTTTTCCAGCACCATTAAAGAGACCGTTCTTTTCCCACTGGATATTGTTGGCTCTTCTGTTGTAAATTATTAGCCATATACACTGGTTTATTAATGAGCTTGTTTCTATTCCATTGATCTACAGAGGTCTGTTTTTAGGCCAATACCTTACTGTTTTGATTACTATTCCTTTGTAATATAGTTTGAATCAGGGAGAGAGATGCCTCCAGCTTTTTTTTTTTCTCTCGGGATTGCTTTGGCTATTCAGGGTCTTTTGTGGTTCCATACACATTTTATGTCTGTTTGTTCTTTTTTTGTAAAAAATGCCACTGGAATTCTAATAAAGACTACCGAGTGTGTGAACAGCTTTGGGTAATATGGAAATTTTATAGTATTACTTCTTCCAGTCCATGAGACAGAATATCTTCCCACTTATTTATGTCCTCAACTGTATTCATTAATGCTTTATACAATTTTCAGTGTACAGATTTTTCCCCGCCCTTGGTCAAAATTACTCTTTCTGATGCAATTGTAAACAGAATTACTTCCTTAATTTCTCGTTCAGAATGTTCATTATTTGTGTAACAGAAACAACAGATTTTTATGTATTGATTTTGTATCTGTCAACCTTATTGAATTCACTTACTAGTTCTAAGTTTTTTGGTGGAGTTTGTGTCATGTGATCTGATATGTCTGTAAATAGCGAATTTTCCTTCCTCCTTTCCATCTAAGATGCCTTGGTTTCTTTCCTGCCTGACTGCTCCAGCCAGACTTCCAGGGCTGTGCTGAATCAAGTGGAGAGTGAACATCTCTGTCGAGTCTCCGGGATGAGAAACTAACCTTTCGGCTTTTCACCACTGAGTCTGACACTAGCTGTGGACTCATCATATACGGCCTTCATTACACTGGGGTACACTCCCTCGATACTTGCCTCGTTGACAGTTACATCATAAATAGATGTTAAAATGCAGTTTTGATGAAAGCTTTTAAAAAATGCTTCTACATTCCCATGAAGTATGTGTCTTAAATCCACATACATTAAAACTGAATAGTTTGCATTTCGGGGAGGTCATCTGTGGAACTTGGCCAGGATCTGTGATAGCAAGCAGACTTACTTGAGGCACGCTGCACTGAATGGTGGCACCTAGGGCATAGGGCTCCACCTTCAAAGTCCCAAGGAGACATTAGCTCCACTCTCGAGATCTGGTGGCAAATGTTCTAGGAGCCAGCAGACGGCCCCTTGGCGACACAAACTAAGGAGTGCTGAGGTTGAGGTGGTCAGCAGAGAGCGTGGGGTGGGCGGTCATGAAGGAGAGTGAGAAGTCAGAGCCTTGGGAATCCTCCCTGCCCATCTTCTGGTTAATCTTGCAGAAAACCACTCATATATCAAATTCCTCTATGGCTTTATGGTTTATGCTCGTAAGAAATATGACATGAAATAAACCTGACATTTATTTTCAGATCTACCTTTGTTTCCTATCACCTACTGAATGGCCTTTCATCGCTCTTGAAAAACCCCTCTACCCCATGCTCAATCACAGTGTGTGCCTGGGCCTACTTCTGGACTCCACTTTGTGCACGCACCTCTACCACAAGCTAATAAAGCTTGATGATTTAGTTCTATTTAACAGGCATGTCCTCTCTTTCTTTAGAATGATACATAATTTTATTTTTGTTTTATTTTTAAAAATTTTATTGAGAGACCAAGACCACAAGTGAGGGTGAAGAACCGGATCCCTGCCGCGGGGCTCAATCCCAGGACCCTGATATCGTGACCTGAGCCCAAGTCAGATGCTTAACTCACTGAGCCCCTCAGGAGCCCCAGAACAATACATCATTTCAAAATTGTAACGCCCAACATCAAATGTCCTGGCCTCTCGGGACAAGCAAATGGAAAAAACGATCTTAGAATCTAGGAGGTTAGTTAAAACATTCTTTTATGTTCTTCAGCGCCCACGTTTTCATACTCTTCAGGGTTAGGGCATTGTAAACTTCTGGTTGTACTGTGAATGAGGTTAATTTTCAAATGAATTATTGCAAGCATCCTGGAAAGCTACTGAGGAATCTTTTATACAGATACCTTAATTCATTCTTGTTTTTACTAATTTTTTACTTATTGTCTTGAGATTTTTAACTGTGTCTGTAAATGATGATACTTTTGTCTACTCCTTCTCAATACATACCTTGTTTCATTTCTCTGTTATCAGCTGAACTCAGCAGAACAGTCAGTCCTCCAACGCAAGCGTGCACTCCCAGCAGGGAGGATTTCGTTCAGACAACTGGAGCATCTAGAACACTGCCTGGCCCGGCAGGTAACAATTCCCATGGTCCCTAACCCACGACAGCTTGACTTACTATTCCTCACCCTCACAGTGATGCAGAAGCGGTCTGCATTCAGAGACACAGTAGTTTGGATCCTCCTCTTTGCCCAGGCTAGCCATGTGCCTGCCATAGGCGTCCCTGGGCACTGGCAGCAGCTGCAGCCACCACTCAGCCCCACGATGCGGAGGGTAAACAACCGTCCACACACACAGAGCCATCTTTTCACTTTCAGTATTCAATAAGCCACACGAGGCAGTCGACACCGCACTATGAAACAGGCTTTGCAGTTGAGTTTTCCCTACTGCCAGCTGACAATGGAGGTCGGCTGAGCAGATGTTTAGTAAGTTAGAGGTGTTTTAAATGCATTTATGACTTAGAACATTTTCAACTGTCACAGGCACATAACACCACCGCAAGTCAAAGATCTGTACACGCCTTATTCGGTGGGAACGCCCCTAGGACTTCCTATTTCAAAATGCCTCATGAATTTACCATTTCCACCCCCAAACAGAGGTTCCTAAGACCCAGGGC
The DNA here is from genome assembly GCF_010015895.1 of Lontra canadensis. Classification (NCBI taxonomy): domain Eukaryota; kingdom Metazoa; phylum Chordata; class Mammalia; order Carnivora; family Mustelidae; genus Lontra; species Lontra canadensis. The sequence goes on along the minus strand of NW_022631016.1, from coordinate 139,697 downwards.
AATGATTACATTTGTCGTAGCTGGCCTCCAACTCCTGGGTCAGTACCCTGTGGAAGTCCTGCACAGCACCTCGTCTGCTTTCCTTCAACATACCTCTGTCCTTCACTGGCGCCATCTGCCTCACCTTCCCTGGAAGCCTCCCTGGAGCCCAGCCTGCCCAAACACAGAACCACAGTCCTACAAAAGTAGCAGTATGCGGCATTTTTCTTTTGATGGTGACCTCAAAAGACCCCTCAGCATATGACTAAAAGCAAGGGGCTTCTTTTCAGAATGCGCCTCCACAAGGAAATCCTTGAACATGATTTTAACTGGACAGAGATCCCATTCATGGACCAGGAATCCCTGTATTCGAAGACTCTGGAGGACGCCTAGCAGTCTTACGGGCTGTGTTTATCGGGCTGTGTTTATCTAACCCTCCGTTCTCCAATGCAGCAGCCACAAGTTGTGCTTGAGGGTCAACTGAAGTTGAATAAAATTAAGATTCAGTTCTTTAGTCAGACAATAGGCTCCAAGGTCACAGGGGGAACCCGTGATCCTATCCTCAGAGAAGATCCCATCAGACATGCTGATCTAGAAGGTAAACGCCCTGACGACCACCGGTGCACAGATCAGATCACCGCTCCCATCACCCCCCACCAACCCTGAAGTTCCCTCTCGTTCTGCTGTTATTTAGTGACTTCATGGGCCCAGTTCAGAGACTCTCGCAGAGCTGCTGGAGGCTGGGTGTGCCGGGGCATTAACCTCTTGGCAATGAGACGCGCAGGGCTTTAAGGAGCTCCTAGCTGGGAACGGAGCTCCTCAGACCTTGCACTGTCCCTTCCCTTTTAGGCTCTGACACACACCCGACAGCAGAGCGGGTCCGAGGAGGGGAAAGCCACATGCAAGCCCCCGGGGCGCACGACAGGACTGCGTCTCTGTCCTGCACGGCTACCTCCAGCCTTCAGGTGGAACGTGTCCCTTTGCTGTTGGCCCCGAGCCTGGCACAGGGCTGTGGGCACACGGTCTGCCCTCTGGAGTGTGTGCGGGCGCTCACCTTCTGCATGCTCAGCCGCAGTTCTGATGTTCTTATGCTTCCGTCAGCAAACCTCAGCTTGTCAAGATTCATGACAGACTCTTCCCCGGCATTTGGTTTGATCGGGGGAACTTTATCTCCTTAAGAAACACAGACAAAACGCTAGAATTTAATGGAGTTGGGAAGATGTACACATAATCTGAGTTGATATTCCGTCTGACCACCTGAGCCCTAAGGCACCACATACTGATGGAGCCAAAGGGTAAACATGAAGTCAAATCTCTGGCAAGGAGTAGGTATCCAGTAAGAAATCTCTGAACAAAACAGAAACCATTCCTAAGTTTAAAAATTAGATTTATGCATTATTACTCTACTGAATGGAAAACTGGCACCTTCACAATAGCGAGCAGCTTCCAAAAATTCTGCCAACGTGCCCCACCCCCACCAATGACGGTCGTCACTCAGGGATGAGGGAGGGCCTGGCCAGGCATGTTTAAAAAACTCTCCTGCTGATTTGGACCTTTGCATCTGCTGACCTAAACCTCATGATATGTTTCTCTGACTTTTCTAAAGAGATAAATGTTTTGAAAATTTAAAATATTTTAAAGATTTTTTTATTTGACACAGAGAGAGAAAGAGCTCAAGTGGACAGAGAGGCAGGCAGAAGGAGAGAGAGAAGCAGGCTTGCCACCGAGCAGGGAGCCCAATGTGGGGCTTGATCTCAGGACCCTGGGATCATGACCTGAGCTGAAGGCAGCCGCTCAACCGAATGAGCCACCCAGGTGCCCCCGAAAACTTAAAATATTTTAAAATTTTAAAATGTTTTAAAATTTTTCAGTTTTTTTTCTTTAAATGACATTTGGAAATGTATTTTCTTCAGTGGGTAATATGGGAGAGGTATGAAATGAGGAAGCAAAGGTCTGCAGGTAAAGCAGGGTTGCTCACAGCTGCGTTCAGCAAGGAGCGAAGGCAGCACCAGTCTCTCATGTGACCCACCCCAGCTCTTCCAGGCCAGCTGCGGTCTCTGCTTTTATTTGTAATGTTTCTTTAAAAATGGTGATCATCTGGGGCTCCAGGTGGCTCAGACAGTTAAGTACTTGACCCTTGGTCTCAGCTCAGGTCTGATCTCAGGGTTGTGAGTTCAAGCCCTGTGCTGGGTTCCACAGTGGGCATGGAGCCTACTTCAAAATAAACATATTAAAAAATTAAAATAAAAAAAATTAAAATTGAAAAGTGATCATTTACCAAAATTATTTTTCTCTAGGTGCACAATTCTACAAATCTCGACACAGGTATGGGTTCCCGTAACCATCACAATTCAGGTACCGAGTAAGATACATAATCAGGGTACAGAACGTTTAAAATTCTCACGTTTGGAGGATGTAGCAACGTTTTTCCTTCCCTTTCTGGTTTTAAAGTTGTAAAGTACGGGGCGCCTGGGATGGCTCAGCTGCTAGGCGTCTGCCTTTGGCTCAGGTCGTGATCCCAGCATACTGGGAAGGAGCTCCGCGGCAGGCTCCCTGCTCAGTGGGAAGGCCCACCGCGATAGAATGGCAGCCACTGAGCCACCTTATTCCCAATTCTGTCTCTTCCATCATGTTATACAAGTAAAACCAGAGGTGTGTGGCCTCCGGAGCCCGGATCATATGACCCAATACGTCTGGGGGTCCATTCGTGCTACTGCATGGACAAGTACTTATTCCGTTTTTATTTTTTATTTTTTTTTAAGATTTTATTTATTTATTTGACAGACAGAGATCACAAGTAGGCAGAAAGGCAGGCAGAGAGAGAGAGAGGAGGAAGCAGGCTCCCCGTGGAGCAGAGAGCCCGATGTGGGGCTCGATCCGAGGACTCTGGGATCATGACCTGAGCCGAAGGCAGAGGCTTTAACCCACTGAGCCAGCCAGGCGCCCCTTTTTTTTTTTTTTTTTTTAAGATTTTAACTTATTCCGTTTTTAATCACGAACTTAAAACAATTTTTTTGAAGTGTGTATCAATTCTTCAGATATAAAAGTACAAAATATTTTAATAAAACTTCCTTTTTCTCATTTTCGAACAAAGGGAAGCTCGAACTTTCTGCTTTGCTCGGAGATCTGACTTCAGGCTTCGCCACTGCAGTGCAGTGAGCACTGGATTCTCTGCCAGACTGGGGGATCTGACTCTTGCCTTTGCAGCAAAGACGGGGACAGGGCCCCACCTCTGCCCATCAGCGACTTGGTCGGAGTAAGGCAGATGGCGTCTGAAAGTGTAACTGTCTGTCACACGTATCTGCTGACTGCAGGCGGGACTGCGAGTGTGGCACGTGATGTTGAGGGCTGTGTTCAACTAGCAGGACAGTAAGACTCCCCCAACTTAGAATCCATACAAAAAGCTTTTGTTCAATAGAAACGGCAGAACTGAGACTGCACGGTCACCGCCAGTGAAGCCTAATGGGCAGAGCGAAGCCCATGGATCCCATCGTCCTACTCTTGGGAACAGTGTCTTCATGTCAACTGCAGTCCTGAGCGAAGGGGCCACAGGAACCCACACAGAGACCTCTGGGAGATCCCTGTGACAGTGCATGTCCTGCCCCTGGCAGGACTCGCGCTTCCAGCATGGGGCACTGTTCCCTCAGGTTATTGGGTGACCAGACGAGCACAATCACGGACTGAAAACCACTGTGACGCCGCAGAGACACCTGTGCCCAATCCTTTGTGCGCATTACGCTCTGCTTTAACAGACCATTTACATTTTTTTTTTCCCCAGAAAAACCAAAGTTACTTTTCCATAAGTACTGAGAACTTACATATAGTCACATGTACTATTCAAAATATTTCCTTGCAAGTAGTGATCTGTAACAAGCAAGCACCGTGTGACACACTTCTTCTCAAAACAACTCCCTCACAGGGGCTTTTCTAAAGAGAACATTAACGACCACAAAACAAGATCTGACCAAAACCAGGTTATCCTCTAAATTGTTAAGACCCTCACCTAGACGTATCCAGTCTCGTGTGTCACAATAGAAATCTCTGAATCACGGTCTCTTCACTTATAGGCAGAAAAACCAGACCACCCCCCATGATCACTCAGCAGATTTCCAACAAATCAAGACATGGTAACCTATCACTTCCCGAAACAGCCTGAATCCCTGAAGAAAACACGTACCGGGTCTGCAGGACTCTGCGATACTCAGGGCACACGCCCTGCCGAAGACGACCAGGTCCAAGAGCGAGTTTGCCCCGAGGCGGTTGGCACCGTGCACAGAGGCGCAGGCGGCCTCCCCACAGGCATACAGGCCGGGCACGATCTGATCCTGGCCGTTCACATGCCTGAGGACCTGTGGAAGGAAGACTTTAGACTTCAGGAGCACGGTCTGCAGAGCCCTCCTTCCCAGGACAGGGGCGTCTGCCTGCAGGCTCGGAGGAAGGATGGCAGGTAAGGACCAGACCTGCATCGTCTACAGGGAGCCCTCTGAGTCTGCACCCAGACACTCAGTCACCCCGGGCAGTCAGGTCAAAGGACCCCACACTGGCAACACCTGTCACTTCACTCCCACATCTACTGCTCATTACGAACCTCGTTCCCCACCCGACTGAGCCCCCCTCCTCACTTCCACACTCCAGCTCTGGATTCTGATGAAGGGAAGGGAGTATAGCGCATTGCTTGTCTACAAAGTGGGGAGGAGCGCCCCAGCCACCTCATCGGAGGAGAGGCAAAAAAAATCACAAACCAAAAATCCCTGGGTGGACTGCAAGCCACCCACAAGTATGTGATGTGTGGAGAATATGATTTACAAGGTCACAGTAAAAGTAACAAGAGATCAAACAGGAAAATAAACTATAAACTGGGAAAAGCTGCAAATGATACTGTGTCCATAACCATGTGTTCTGGAGGGGTCGCTGAGTCACCGGTGACTGCTCGTCCTTGCAGAGTGAGGGCAAACGCTAGCGTGTGCCCGGGCCCTGCTCTGCCCTCCAGCAGCGACTGTGCTGAGGGAAACATCTGTACGATGTTTCTGTATTTTCTGGGTCCAGAGGGACAACTATGAGGTGGGCCTGTCGTTCCTGCCCTGCTCCCCTCTGTGGAAGGGTCCCGGCTTGGTCACCTGCCCCCTGTAGTTGGTGGGAATGCCACCCATGTTGTAATGCACAGTGGGAAGGACGGGGATCGGCTCCTTAGTGACATCCACGCCCGCGAAGATCATGGCCGTCTCCGAGATGCCCGGCAGGCGTATGGCCAGCTGCTCTGGGGGCAGGTGGTGCAGCTGCAGGTAGACGTGGTCCTTCTCCGGGCCGCAGCCTCTGGTGGAGGAGGACATCATGGGGGGGAGAACGGTAAATACAGAGGATGTGAGACCACAAAGTCACTGAAGCATATCAGGTTCCACTTTTCTCAGGCTGTACGGAATGTCCCCTCACTCGTGGTCATCCATTCTTCACGTCTTTTCCGAGCACCTACCCTGGCGGAGGGGACTCCACATGCTGGGACACAGCCAGAACGTGGACAGACACTCTGCCCTCACCGGGCTCACACTCCGGTCCTGGGAAGTCAGTGTGTTTTCCTTGATAAATGGGTCAGAAGTCCTTCGAATGCAAATACTGCAAACATAACGTGTCTAGAGGCCGTAACCCCAGAACTCTGACAAGAAGCAGCGCAGTAAGGCAGCGCGGACACGGAAGAGCCGACGCTGCTTCGGGGAACACCACGGGCTCGCGCACAGCAGGTCCCCAAGCCGCATCCACGGCCCACACGCGAACTTCAGACTGCCGGCATGTGGGTCTCTGTCACAACACTCACTCACACGCACACAAACAATGTTCCACAGACTTGAGATTTAGGTCAGACCAGCCCAACTCCCCAAAATGCTGGTCTCTAGGGCGACATCACAGAGCGACAGTCAGTCAGAGGGCAGCAGGTGGCTGCACGCAACCTACAGAGTTGGGAGGAGGTGCCCAAAGTCACACACAGTCACACCAGCCCATGTCAAGATGCAGACGCGAACAGCAGCCACCAAAAGAGAAAGCAGGGGTGTGGGTGTGCATGTGCGTGTGTGCACTCAGACACCTTTGGAGATAATCACACAGACCTTCCTTCCCGGATTTCCAGAGTCATGGACCGAGATACAACGTCTCTGGATGCCAAATCCTTTGCCACCGGGGCATAGCGCTCCATGAACCTTTCGCCTTGACTGTTAATGAGAATGCCTCCCTCTCCACGACACCCTTCCGTAATGAGACAACCAGCGCCATATATACCTGCAAAGAACCCAATTAATTAGCTCTTTCTAACTGAACAACTGCTAGGTCTAGATTTTGAGCGCAAATTTTTTTCAAGGTATTTTTGGGGAAAGGAAAAGGGTATGCAAAGGGCATTGTGCTCTCAAGAGAGTAAGACAAAAGAAAGATTAAGAAGAGTAGATAAGATTATAGTAGATGTAGTAGATAAGATTAAGAAGTTTCCACAAGGAAAAGCACAAAGCAGCAGAACTGCCCCTGACCTGAGAATTCCAACGACAACCGTTTAAACTTCCAGCACAAGCAAGCACTCGTTAAATTCACGTTTTATTTTCTTTCTTTCTTTTTTTAAGATTTTATTTATTTGACAGAGACAGAGTAAGAGAAGGAACACAAACAGAAGGAGTGGAAGAGGGAGAAGACGACTCCCCACTGAGCAGGGAGCCCTATGTGGGGTCAATCCAAGACCTGGGAGCAGGACCGGAGCAGAAGGCAGACGCTGAACAACTGAGCCACCACCGGGTGCCCCTGTTTTCATTTTAGAGCATCGCCTTGTGCCACGAAATTGTGACAAGGTAGGAAAACCAGCTTGGAAAGTTCCTATCTAAACTCACTGGTAACGGGGCGCTTCATGCTTACAAGTGGAATTCAGAATCTTCAGACATTTTTTAGTTAAAAACAGTAATTAAAAAAACTACCCAAGGTGGCTCAGTTGGTTGAGCGTCTGACTCTTGGTAGAGCCCCCAATCTCGCTCTGTGTGCTCATCGAGGAGAGGCCTTGAGAGTCTCCCTCCTCCTCGGCCCCTCACCCCACTCGTGCACTCCGTCACTCTCAGATAAATAAATAAATCTTAAACAAAACAAAACAAAACCAAGCCTGGGTGGCTCAGCAAGTTAAGCCTCTGCCTTCGGCCCAGGTCATGATCTCAGGGTCCTGGGATCGAGCCCCGCATCGGGCTCTCTGCTCAGCGGGGAGCCTGCTTCCTCCTCTCTCTCTCTGCCTGCCTCTCTGCCTACTGTGATCTCTGTCAAATAAATAAATAAAATCTTTAAAATAAATAAATAAATATTTTAAAAAATTTTAAAAACAAAACTAAACTACCTAAAACATTTTTTTATTTTTCATCCCTGCCAGGGATCGGAAAAAACAGACTGACAGAGCAAAGAGAAAAAAACCAGCTCAGGTTCTTTAGCAAGGTGGGGAGCTACATGTGGCGTTCCCTCAACTGACAGGCTAGAAAAGCAACAAAAAACCACATCCAGAGTGAGACTCGTCCCTCCCAAGAGGCAGTCACTTCTGGGTAAGGGGCGCTCTCAAACCTGCACCCCCTGCACAGACCTCCCTTTTGAACCCCACATTCACACACTCAACTGTCTGAGGACCCGAGACGAGCTCAATCTGCCATGGCTGGGCAGTCAGTCATCAACACCTCAGGGGTCCCGTCTGCCACAGCTCATCCCAACTTTATACGCTCCTACTGTGACAGCTGCTGTTCTCCCTACAACCCTGAAATCTGCCCACGCCACAACTCTGGTCACCAGTGTCCCCCCCCCCCCCGCTATCAGGACACCCACTCAGTGAAAACTGCCAAGGTCCTACTGTGTGCCAGGCACTGTGAACACAGCCGTCCCTGCCCCGGCCTTTACGGCTATAGGACTGGAGCAGGTACCATCAAGGCAAGAGGCAGAGTTCGTCAAGCTGGTGCCCTAAACTGCCTTGGGGGAAGTAGGGAAAAACCTCCTTGAGCAAAAGAGGAGCTGGGCTCTGGGAACCCTCTGGGAACCGGTCCGCACAGGGAAGTGCAGAGGAGCATCAAGAGACATGGGGGGCTCGGAAGACACGAGAGCCCGGGCCGCGGGGAAGCGGTCCCATCCTACCTGTGGGGTGGAACTGCACGAACTCCAAGTCCTGGCAGGGAAGGCCTGCCCTGGTGACCATGGCTGTGCCGTCACCGGTGCTGGTGTGGGCAGACGTGCAGCTGAAGTAGGTGCGGCCGTAGCCTCTGGGAAACAGACAGGCAACAGAGAACGGTGATGCACAGGGAACCCTCGGGTCTGCCCTTCTGACGGCGCCAGAGTGGGCAGAGCCGGCCAGCAGCAGTTGCAGGTGCTGTGGTCCGCGCCCCGCTGGGCAACCGGGCAGGGAGCCCGAGCGACAGAGAAGGCACTCGTTTGTACCTCAGCGTGCTTTGGTGCCGAGCGACTTCCTGGTGAGCATGCGCTACGTTAACACTAAAATGTTTAATGTCTACGGATCCACACCTTTAAAGGCTTAAAGTAACAAACTGACGGTGTACGAAATGGAATTTACTTATTTTCATCATGTGAACAAACTACCCCAGAAAATCAGTACACAGTACCCACTAAAGCAAAAGAAGTTGGTCCAGAAAATGTCATGTGCCTCCCCAGACCCCTTTCTTCAAGGGTCCTCCCAGGTGTGAATGGAGGATACGTCCCTGCCCACCTGAGGCAGCTGCCGTGACTGGCCCCTTCAAAGATACAGACCGGAGGCTGGCGAAGCTTACTGTGCTGCTGGGTTAGGTCACTACCTGTGATTCCTGTGATTAAACCACTATTCCATAGTGCCTCCATCTTTATTTGAAGAAACTGAGACCCAACTTCCCTACAGAGAAATTAAATACAAGTCAGACTCCTACCCGGTAGCCACGACAGTGTTCTTGGCTCTTATGCGATGGATGGACCCATCTTCTATGCACAGTGCAATAACACCACGACATTCCCCATTTTCCATCAGGAGATCCAAGGCAAAGTACTCTACAAAATAGCTGGTATCATACCGCAGAGACTAAAAAACACGAGAGAAAAACAAGGTTCCCGCAGTTTCAATTGCATTTACGCTGTTGACACCTCAGCAATACTGCTCACGTGAACAGTCTGAGGCCCTGATCCGGTGTGTGGACAGCGTAAACTCTCGGAGAGCACCAGCTCGCGTCCCATCAAGCACAGCACTGATGCTGTTGTGTAACCACCAACAGGTAGCCTGCTCTCAGCTGTATGACCGGAACGTAAGGACACACACGCGTCACGCACACCACAGAAGACCACGCAGCTGCTCCGTGAAAGGGCCCTCACGAAACTGCCGGCTCCCCCACGTGACACACAATTCCGCCGGATGGGCAGATCCTGTCACACATCTGTCAGTGCACTCAGCCAGAGAAGCCACCGGTGCCCTAACATTTGTAAGTCAATACTTTGTCGCCATCTGGAAGCAACAGTTCAGAAAACGGATTATTCTCAGCGTTTGGATACTTCAGGATGCTGATTATCTGGCTATGCCGAAGTAGGCCCTGATTATCCAGTAACTACTGCCCCCAAAGCTTAGTCCAGTCTGAGCAGGTAAGTATGCAAACACCCAGTTCAGGAACTCAGAGGTGCTGAGGCATAAAGCACTCATTCGCTTCTCAAGTGTGGCAGGCCGCAGACCACCAGTTCAAACACAGCACGTAACGACTATCAGTTCCATTTTCTAGAGCAGACACCTCCTCCTTAACAATCACACGATTACTATACACATCTACCATGTTCCTCTGATGTTTATGAAGTGACCCCGGGCCTGACACTCTGACATTCCGACCTGTCCCCAGGGTGGCCCGTTTCCGGCTCATCCCCACACGCCCGGCCTAACTAGACTGTATCCCGTCAACCCGCACACCCAAGGCAGCCTCACCCTCCCATACAACGTGTGCAGCAGGGAGTGGCCCGTGCGGTCAGCCACGCAGCAGCACCGGTGGGCCTGCCCGCCTTTCCCAAACTTGAGGCTCTGTCCGCCAAAAGCACGCTGATAAATCCTCCCATCTTCAGTTCTGCTAAACGGCATGCCGTAGTTCTCCAGCTGGAAAATATAAAACAGACACCTCGTACCTTGTAGGAATCAGGACATTCACGGCGACTTTACATAACGAAACGATTTCAACATAAACCTGCAAACCCCCAACCAATACATTCTATGAAAACTTCAACACTTTGGAAAAGAGAAAAACTTCGATATAAAATGAACTGAATGGTTAATGACGGAAAAGATTCCCCTTGTTCCATCCACTGTTACCCTTCTTTGGGCGGACCCCATCGGCCTCAAATTCTCTTCATATTAGGAACAGACCATGTGAGGACACTACCTCTACCACAGAAGCAGGGGCCTGCTCTGTCATGTAGTGGATGGCGTCCTGGTCCCCCAGCCAGTCGGAGCCCTTCACAGTGTCGTAGAAGTGCCACCTCCAGTTGTCTTCCTCCATGTTCCCCAGGGCAGCATTGATCCCTCCCTGCAAACAGAGAGCACCTTACAAGCTGCAAGAAGGAGCCCCGGTGACATTTTCAGGCTCGTCCTTTGCCTCCTGCCCCAGAACTGGGTTCAGAGAAAGCCAACCGCTTTGACTGAACAGTCTGTAAGGGTCCTGAATGCAGTCCTGTCACAGGACCTCCTTCCGCCTCAGTCTCCTCACCTACAAGCTGTCTGGAGGGTTAAGTGAGGCTCCGTGTGCGACACTCATCACTTCCCAACCTGGCACACAAAAGGTACCCAACAAATCTATCTGGGATAATTTTATGACGAAATGTTCGCAGTGGTATCTATGGGCATATGGTAAAGGAGTGTTTACTGTCAAGTCAGAGTCAGAGAACACGGCAGTACAGGACAAACGTAATGCTTGCACTTTTCCTCTCCAACTTAAAACTGCAGTACCCCTCTCTTTTTCACAACTAAAGGCACAAAGAACCTCCCCCCGTTTTCCAATTGTTCCTCAGTCCCAGCTTCTGAGTCAAGCAACCCACGCTTGAACCCTTTTCCCACTTGGCGCTACTGGGCCTTGATTTCCCATTATGTTTAGTTCCCAGGAAAACAGTCCCTAGCGCAGAGCCAGGAATCCTGTAATAGACATGCAGCAAAGTTACTGCATTACTTCCTCCTCCTTCCCCACCCCCTTCACCTGTAAGCCCAAACTCAATTCCGGTGAGAAACGAGCAGTACCAGAGTAGCAGAACGGAGAAAACCTAGTTCAAAATAACACAGAAGTACTCGGCCCGGTGCACGCACAGGGGCTGCTATTTTACTGCTACTACTAGGAAAAATCAGGGCCACAGACAGCTAGTCTTCCTGGAATCCCAGCTGCACAATTTTGTTTTCTTAAAGTAATCCCTGCATCCAACGTGGGGCTCAAAGTCTCAAGTCCAGGATCAGGAGCTGTGCGCTCCGGCCAAAGCCACCCAGGCGCCCTGTGGGAGTGCACTCCAGGCTCTCCAGGCCGCCGATCGCACCCTTCCCCCAGTTACACCTATTTTCTCCAGAACCAATATCCAACTTAGCCATTTCTTACTCTTTTTATTATATTAATATTTCATTATCGGAACCCCCTATTATTTTGCATTATTCACGTTTACATCCATTTTTTCTTTTAGATACTATATTCTCCAAAGGTGTATGTTATTTATTTTTCAGTTTACAAAACATCACTTCAGGACCAAGTTACTTGGGCAGTTAAGTGCCTGAAGAATGTTGCTGGGCACTGAATACAGGCTACAGCAGTAATTAGGGCGGCTTTTATTGGCTCCTGGGAAGTCACTATGTACTCTGCTATCTCTATAAGGAAATGTGTTTCAAATACTGGAAAAAACAGTCCAGTATGATTCTGGAATACTCAACTGGGATACTACCTACAGTGTGCCAAGAAAGAAAACAAAATTACAAAATCACTGTGTAAGAGTTCACCTTACTTTTATCCTCCTCCCTAAATTCCGGGCATTTAAAGGCCAATGCTCTTCCGTCCTACGCATTTGTGCCATCACCAGAGCTCCTCACCACCGTATTTACCGGGCCTGCACCAAGGCTGCGGCAATTAACACAAGACTCAGGGCCAACGGCAGCAAGACTGGAGACGAGCTCGTTTCAGATGGGGAGAGTGCAGTGAAGACAAACTGTGATGTGGGGAGGGGTCTAGGCGGGTGCTCAAAGAAGACCTGAGTGTAACTGGAGCAGGAAAGAGTGCAAGAGGCCCCAGAAGCAGCTCTGGCTGGAGGTAAAGGCAGTGTGAGTGGTGTGAGCACAGACCCTCAGAGGTGAATGAGCCAAAGGGGTGCAAGGAGAGACAAATGGGGCTAGAGCGTGGCAGGAAGGAGGGCTGTGGCAAGAGACTGTGCTCGGCTGTAGGTACCCAAACCATGAATGGAGCCCCCTCCTCTTACCTGGGCTGCAACGGTGTGTGATCTGGTAGGAAAGAGCTTTGTGACACAGGCCGTTTTAAACCCAGCCTCGGAAAGGCCAAACGCAGCTCGCAAGCCTGCCCCTCCAGCACCAACCACCACTGCATCAAATTCATGGTCCACCACTGGATACTGCGTAGAAATCTGGGAAGGAACAATTCACCTATCAACCAAGGACTGTGGGTGCAGCACAAGAGCTTGGAGAAAACAGAACCGGCAATGAGAACAGCTTCGGCAAAGAGGGACCTCCACCCTGTGGGGCCCCACAGAGTGTGACGGGGGCAGCCCAACGGACAGGGCCAACACACAGAGTAGCCAAAAGGACAGCACTCGTCCTAGCACCCGGGAAACTTAAGAGGGACAGCCTCGGGGCGCCTGGTGGCTCAGTGGGTTAAGCCTCTGCCTTCGGCTCAGGTCGTGATCTCGGGGTCCTGGGATCAAGCCCTGCATCAGGCTCCCTGCTCAGGGAGCCTGCTTCCCCCTCTCTCTCTGCCTGCCTCTCTGCCTACTTGTGATCTCTGTAAATAAATAAATAAAATTAAAAAAAAAAAAAAAAAAGAGGGACAGCCTCAGCAAGAAACTGTAGATGCAAAGAACAAACAACACAAATCAAAGTATTAGTTCTAAATATGGCTTTTCTATTCAATTATCTTTTCATGTTTGTAGCAATATATACACACGTATGTTTATGGGACTCTAAGCTCACAGTGCAGTGTAGACCATGATTTCCCACCTGCGATCAGCAAGATTCCCGTGAGGATGTTAACATGGTGTTTCCCTCAGATAAGCACATTTCCGGTCCACCTGGGCAACCACCTCAGCACTGAGGACCAGAGCCCTGTCTCAGGACCATGCTTGTGCTTGCTTGAGATGGGGCCCACCAGCAGTCAGTAACTACTGGAGCTAATGAGAAAGACCTGTGAACAAAATGTGTCCCCGGCAGAGAACAGACGGGACCAGTGAACACAAAGAGGCTGCACTCAAGTGGCTTCACGGTCCTGTGTCATCTGGCACAGTAAAAAGGGCTCATCTGTTACTTGTGTTTTATTATTTTGCTGCTGTGACTTAAACCTTACTCTGGCTCATAGATGCCTACGAACTACAAGCAGAAAGTGCTGGTGACTGTTCTTACACCTGTACCACAACTAGGTGCTATACACTAACAATAATTTGAGCACCACTGGAATGAGAATTTTTTCCTTTAACAGGAACTGTGTATTATTCAAATGTACTGAAAACTGGTATAGATCATTACTTTCTGGACCAAGGATGTCATTTTTAAGGGAACAAAAGTTGTAAACTTACTGAATCGGAAACTTTAGCAGAAGACCTTTTATTCCCGTCAACAGTGAAGTGAAAACCGCGGGTGCCGGTCTGCCATGTCGCTGGCCACTGCTGAGACACAGATGGAGAGCATTAAGTGTCTTGAACAAGAAGGATCGGCCATCAGGATCGGCCATCAAAATCGCCCCTGAAGTCATTAACCCTTTCAGCACCCAGGTGCTCCCTCTTCACCCAGACAGCTTAGCTGGGGTCCTCTACTTAATTAACCCTGATGGGTACGGAAGGACTAAGGACCCAGGCCAGGCCTAACTGGCACGGACTTGGCACCCCAGGAAAAGCCCTCCTAAACGAAGTTTGTTTCCAAAGAGGACACTCACAGACTCAGAGAGGAAAAGGAACAATTTCACATTAATTTCTTAATTTAGGGTTCTTCATAGAGAATGGGAAAGGTATCTATTTTTGCTCAAGTGGCAGTTTGTGAACAATGAAGCACTTTTACTAGATGGGTCGGCGGCTCTCTTCACCCTAGAGCACCACACAGCTTCAAGGCCATGCAGTTCACCGGAACCGGCGCTAGACAGCTGTCGGAAACGCCTTTCCTAGAAGACGCTGTCTGGTTGTGCGGCACCTGGGCACCAATGGGATCAGCCCTTCACTGTTAACGCCAGGACCCCACGCCTAGAGACGCTCACAGTCTTGCTTCCCCACTCTCCACATCCGTGCTAGGCTCCAGGGACGTCCCCTCTCATCTGTCCCAACTCCATGGTGGTGTCCCTCTGTCTTTGACACGTATCTCTGGCCTTTCCCTGGCTAAACCCTACAACTCTCCAAGTTTGGGCTTAAATGCCCCCCCCCATAAACACTCACTCAAGAAAAGTGGTATTAATGAAATCAAAGCCCAACATGAGGCCACATTCTACATACATGAACCAATTTATGAGTCCTGTCTTTCCACTCTGCTGACTGCATCTTAGAAAACTACGAATAAAATAAAATTTTAGCAATCTCATAAAGAACAGTTTTAGGAATTAAGTACATTTCACAGTGACAGAAGGGATACGAGAGATGTTTTAAGTATTCTGCCATTTGGAAGAGACGGTATTTATTCTGTGGGGTAAAAAAAAAATTTATTCCATAGGACAAACGTGGGGAATACACGAAGGGGAACAGCAGAATGCAAAACGAACCCTAACTGAGCAGTTTTGAACTGAAAGACTTCCTTCCGAGATTAAGGGACTGAGGCCAAGGCGGGCGGGCTTGGCCACTTGCAAAGTGCAGGTGCCTCCAACCTCTAGGCTTCCTCCAGCTCTGAGTGAAATGACTGACACAAACAGTTGACTTAATGCTAACTCTCCATTACAAAGAATCTGTTGGATTTCTAAGTAGATCTGAACTGATAAAAGCAATATTCTTGAATTCCCCAATTTCAACTTTAAATACATTTGCTTTTATTGACATAAGCCAATTTTTTCTTTCAGAAAATTTAAAAACTAAAAAGAATATTCTTGTTTTAGAATAATTTAAAAATTGGTAAAATCACATCTTAAAGAAGTCAAAGAATTTTAATACAAATGTTCTTGAAAATTTTATGAAGTACAATATAAAGGTAACAGTTCCAGAAAGAACAGTACCTTTTGCAATACCAAACTAAAATTAAAACAGAAACAGTGAGCACCCCCCACCAGCTGAGTGGGGAGGTGAGGCCATGAACGCAGCACACCTGTCCCCCTCATCTTCTCCAGGAGACCCACCGGCTCTAACCCCATAAACGAAGACACCTTGAAGCTATATGGGAACTGCAACGACCCGAATGGCTACGGATGGTTATAAAGCTGTGACGGTACAGGGAGAGACCGATCCTGCTACAGGAACGACCATGAACCTGGCCAACCTCAAGTGTGTCTGGAGGAGGCAATTATGAAGACTGGTGACCCTAAGAACCTGCATGTGGATGGGCCATGTTTGCAGCTGCTGTAAGCACAGCAGAAAAGGTAGCCGTATGTATCTGGGAAAACCGCCAGAAATTTCTTCCTCTGGGCGTTCTTCATCAAGTAAAAGTATACAAAACTGACAATAATACGGTCATCTATAAAAGAGAATAGCTTTTAGGGGTTAATACTGTAGAAAGAGTAACTTCTTTCCATATTTGAAAAAGGTTGGTGGGTGGGTAGGTAGGTTGGTTTATTTACTTATTTATTTTAGAGAGAGAGAGAGAGTGTGTGTGAGTGTGGAGCCTCATGTGGGGCTCAATCCCAGGACCCTGAGACCAGGACCCGAGCTGAAACCGAGAGGCAGAGGCTTAACTGACTGAACCACCCAGGCGCCCCTTGAAAAAGGTCTTTATCCTCCTGGACTATCAAGAAGTCTTCATGTAACTGTTGTACTTCCACACTGTATTCCGGAGTGCCTGATGGATTGAAATCATTGTACGTAAGACCTGTTGTGAATTCAAATCTATAAAACCAAACTTGTAAAACATCCCGAGCATCATTTAGAGTCTTTTATCAACAGATTAAAAATCACTTCATTTTCAGAAAAACGTGGTATGGAATTTAAAGGCAAAATAAATCCATTTTTGTCCTTCCATTCTCTCGTTTGTAGTATTGTGTTTTTCTTGGCATAATGCAAAAAGCAAACATGTCTGTAAGACTTACAGTAGGTGAAACTTAGAATACATGTACATGTGATGGCACCGTCTGGAGACAAAGACAACATTCACTTCTTCCTTGATGCCGTTTAGAGGGTTCACTCAGTGAAACAAGACACACACCAATCGCCCCGGCCACGTGCTGGAGGCGGATGCACAAGGACACACCATGCCTGGGCACATCGCTTGGCGCACTTCTGCACAGCCTGCTCGTGAGGAACAGCACAATCACTGAACATGTGTCGGGAGCGTCAGGAAACTGTTACACTCGTCTGTTTCCAGACCTTTACGGCCACCCGTACAATCCCAATTCAGAAAACTGAAGAATACTCCTATGTATCAAATCCCGTGACATAAGCAACGCGGAAGGGTGTGTCGTACTGTAGAGCATCTCTTACGTACAGGTTTTCCTCATCGATCCCATTTTGTTCTGGTCATTAAACTCACCCGCTTCAGCTGAACTATAAAATCAATGAAACAGAGACCGTGAGATTCTGTGTTTCTTCTTTTTAGAATGTTCACGTTGAATAAGGACAGACACACATACACACGGGGCAGCTGTTATAACGAAATCTTTCACAAATTATCACACCATCTCTCTGTGGAAAACAGTGTACCAGCTTTTCATCTGAATCCGATTTGAGGAGCAATTTTACAGTTTCGAGAGCCCAATATTAACCCAATTTGTCTTTAAACTCTTTCTGTGCCTCTAACATTTTTTGAAGTAAAACTATCAAACAGGACAACACAGAGAAGAATAAGGAACTCTCCCCCAGGGGTAGAAAAGCAGAAAGGGAGAAAAGGCAGGAAAGCACAGGTGAATTAATGAGACAGTGAAAGGAAGAAAAAAGTGAAAAGTGTGGAATCTAGCAAAGTGGGGTGTCCTCATCTAGTAACATACACATGCAATCACAAAGAAGAAACTCATCTCTACAGTCAGAAAAGCAGCCCATAAAGGGTCTGAAAGTGGTTGCGTGACCACATTGGAAGGACGATGTGGGAAGTAAGACGGTTTGCGTGAACTAAATCCTCATTTTAAGTACAGTGTGTCTTATGCCTAGGACATAAGTCTATGTCCGAAATGGGTAAAAATACACCTGCGTATTAGCTAGAAAAACGGAGGTAAACACCAGGGGCCAATAACAGAAATAATTCAGAACTGATTCCACCGGGGAACAGGTCTGGGGAAGGAGACGGGTCTTACTCCTTTAGCCTTCTGTACTCCTTGACTTTCCCCCCCCCACAACTAAGTGTAATTCTTTTTATCAAAAAAAATAAAAGTTTCTAAAACAGGGATGCTTAAAACAGTTCCCAAGATGACCACGAGCGGGCTGCCAGCTGCAGGCTGGGGCTCAGAGCATCACGCCAGGGTTTCACGGGTCCTCTCAGAGAATCCTCGTTAAGCCCACAGGAAAGGAAGTCTACCCAGGGTCTGGACTCCGGCCTCCCCGGCTGGCACCAGGTTTCGTACATTCCCCCAGATAAGGAGCCTTTGGAAAAATCCCTGCAACTAAAATCAGATGCATAACCTGATCACGTATCAGAACCAAGCCACGGTTTTTCAAGCAAACCAGGAAAAACACACAGAACACAGAACTGAACGCCACTGCAGTATGATTACCCAAGAAGCAAAATGAAGGGTTACTACCATGGCCTAAGTAATGTAATTCTAGATACACTGCTCAAACGAATTCAGAACAGTTACGTTCAAAGGAAAGAAACGGGCTTACTCTAGACCCGCGCCCTGGATTTCCACTTCAAGAGTCTGAGAAATCTCATCTGAGGCGGTTAACCGGCACCGACCTCAGATCCTCGGGTGCACTTTTCCTTCCCCTACACTAGTTTAAACCGTCTGCAAACGCCATCCGTGCTTGGGGTAACCACAAAATGTTGCAACGTGAAAGCAGCTTCAGTGTGAAACGACTTGGAAACACCACAGACTTGAACAAAATGAGATGAAGAAAAATTCTCCGTGGATTTTGTTCAAACTGTCTTCAGCGTGTCCTGTCCAGGCACAGATCTCGGTCGGTGATCAGACGTTTCGTTTTTGTTGTGGCGACGGATGCTTCTGCCAATCCTGACGCCACAGAGCAGACGGCTGGGACGGGAAAAGCTCTCCGCGTCACGAGGAAGACTTTCGGGGCGCCCGGCAGGCTCAGTGGGTTAAGCCTCTGCCTTCGGCTCAGGTCATGATCCCGGGGTCACGGATCGAGCCCCGCGTCGGGCTCCCTGCTCAGCGAGTTGCCTGCCCCGCCCCCGCGCCCCGCCTCTCTGCCCACTTGCGATCTGTCAGATAAACAAATAAGTGGATTTTCAAAAATTTAAAAAAGAAAAAGAAAGAAAGATAAAGACTTTCGACGCCCAAGGCCGGCTTCCAGCAGGCCCCGGGGGGCTCCGTCTTGCTGGTCGGTCTTGCCCTCAGAGCACACGTCCCCGAGCCAAGGGCTGCGGCGCAGACCCGGGCCCTGGTCGTGAAGGGAAAGCGGCTGCAGCGACCGGCGGCCCGACCAGGACCGCGTGGAAACGAAGCCGACGCCGCGTTCGGAGCCGCCCTGCGGCGCTGCAAGCCCAGCGGGAAGGACGATGACCCCGGCAAGCGTCGGCGGGGGCGGCTTGTCTCCACAGCGCCCGGCAGGCACCGCTCCCGGCAGGGAGCCCCGCGGCCTCCACCGCCCGCCCGCCGGCGCCCTCCGAGCGTTCCCGGAGACCACGACGGGCCGGGAGGCGGCGACCTCCGCTCAGGGCGCAGCCGGCACAGCCCCGCGCACCCGCACCAGCCCGGCCCGCAGCGCCGGCGGCCTCCGCCCCGCACACCCCGAGACCAAGCGCTCTGCGTCCCCTGCGCCGCCGCAGCCCCGCGGGGTGGGCTCTGAGGGCGGGACCCGGGACCCAGCCCGGGAGCGCGGGGTCCACAGCGCACCCCGCGGCCCCGCACCGCGCGCGGGAAGCCGGCTCCTGGCGCGCTCGCCCCAGCGCGGACCCGCAACACCCGGAGCCGGGCCCGACCCGCGCCGGTCCACGCGCTCCCCGAAGCAGCCGCTTCCGCCGACAGCCCCATCGCGGGGGTCACGCGCCTCCCGCCGACCCGCCCAGGTCTGAGGGCGCTTCCGGACCCCGAGGCCCGGGGCACCCGCGGCCGCTCCACGTCCGAGTGACCTTGGCCGAACACGCCTCCCCGTGAGCGGAAGGCTCGGGCGGGGCGACGCTAACCCTTGAGCCCCCGAACCTCCGGCGGGGGAAGCGGCCCCGGGGCGGCACGCGGGGTCGCGACCTTCACCGCGACGCAGCCCCGCGGGCCTCTGAAAACGTCCAGCCGCCCTCGGGGTCGGCCCCACCCCTCCGGCGACCTCCGCGGGGGCCCGCAGACCCGCCTCAGGCCGTGCCGGGGCCCAGGGAATTCGGCAACCGCTTCCCCCCGCGGGCACCGTCCTGCCCCGGGGACCTCGGCCCCGCGCCCGCCCGCTTCGCGGCGCCAACTCACCGCCCTAGACAGTGCCAGGCGCCGGGCGCCCAACAGCCGAGACACCGCCCGGATACCCGACATGTCCGTCCTCCACAGCGCGGTCCCACCAGCCCCCGCGCCTGACCGCGCCTGCGCATCTAGTCGCGCCCGGGCCGGGGACGAGGGGACACCGCGCCTGCGCACCACACCGCGACCCCGGGCGGGGGGGGGGGGGGGCATTGCGCCTGCGCACAGGAACCGCGGACGGTGGCGCTGAGCGGGTCGGTCGCTCTCCGCCCGGGGGTAGGTGGAGGGCCGGGCGGTGTTCGGGAGGGGCCGGGGGGTCGGTGTGGGGGCCCGGCGTAGGTCGGCGGCCCAGGGAGAAGTCGGGGAGAATGGGTGTAGTTCGGGGTCGGGAGAGCTCCGGGGTGGGTCGGGGGTCGGAGCAGGTCGGGGCGCCGGGCCGTGTTGAGGGGCTCCGGGGGTGGTCGGGGGTCGTGGGGGCTGGGGGTGGCTCTGGGATAGGTCAGGCCGCCGGGCCGGGTGTCGGGGTGGGGGCGGGCGCCCGGGTGACACCGGGAGCCGCAGCGGGGGCGCCGGGCCGGGTCTGGGTCAGCTCCCCGGCCCAAGGGTCTTCGCGGACTCGCCTGATCGCGACCCCGGCCGTGAAGGGTGAGCGCCGCGTGTGTGTGTGTGAGCTGAACGTGACGTGACCCCGAACCCGGCCCGGAATCTCCCGGGGGGCCCGGTGGGAGGTAGACTGTCCTCAGGCCCGTGTTTCGCTTTGCGTCGTGAGGACCCTGCACGGCGGGGGGCCGGTGCGCTCCTCGTTGCTTGACTTTTCCCAGGATCTGACGGAATGAGCGCAGCAGGGGAGCAGCGGGCGCCCCCGAGCAGCCCCCCCACCCCCGCTCTATCCCAGGACTGGATCGTGACCTGAGCTGAGGGCAGAGCTTAACCACCGAGCCCCCCAGGCGCCCTATTTTATTCCCTTTTAGGTTGTTTCCAGGATCTTCGTCTTACTGAGGGTTAGGTTGACTTTGTGGGCCCGCAGGAAATGAGGACGAGTCTGCGTAGACTCCGTGGGGAGTTGTGCGGTTGTGCACTTTCAGATAACTAAGTCTCATTGCTTCGTTGAGGCAAACTCCTTAACCCGGTATTTTTGGCATTTCTTTATTGCCAGTTAGAATTTTATATTTTTAGGTGTTAAGTCCTTATTGAAAACGCTCTTAAAATTTTTCAGAATGGATTGGGTTCCTTTTTTGTTAGTAAGCCTCGATCGTTTCCTTCGTAATCAGTGTGTATTGTTCGGGGCCATCACGTAGAAGTAAGTTGAACGTCTCATCGCTCTGTTTTGTGGACGTGTCCGACCTAGTGTGGGTTCTTAGTAAATCGGTAGGTCCGTGTTAGCTTGAGACCCCAGCCCCGTTACTGAGAGAAAGCAGAGCTTTAAGCAGAAACATCTGTCCTTACGGTGAAAATGCCACCAAAGTCAGGAGGCGTGAGAGACTTCCTAGCACTGACCCCCATCCTGGCGACACACCTCTCCGTGGCCTCGTGGGTCATCATTTCCTGAAGCGGCCAGTGTTTGCTTTCACACCTTCCTGCTGACATGTCTTGTGTCCAGCCGCGCTGCGAAGCTCTGTGTAGCGGAGATCTTCCCTCACGGGCCTCATGTTTCACTTGAGACCTCTCTCTCCCGCCTGCTGTATCCCGATACTGTCTGAGGCCTTGTGTTTTCCTCTTTCATCTTGTAAGGCTCAGTGCTACGCAGCTCGTGGGTGGACCTGAGCCAAGTACATGGTAACAGTTGTGACAGATGTGTCCTGTCGTTTTATGTGGTTAATGGTTTTATTATTTACTTCAAGGTACATCTCCATGAATAACTTAAATGACCCCCCAAATTGGAATATCCGACCTAATTCCAGGGCTGACGGGGGTGATGGAAGCAGATGGAATTATGCCCTGTTGGTTCCAATGCTGGGATTGGCTGCTTTTCGTAAGTCATGGTTTTCCTCACATTTGCATTTGGGGGGGGGCTGGAACTGTGGATCCCAAAGACCTTGGGCTTTGGAGCCTGACAGATGCAAGTGTACGTCCTAGTGTTACCCCGTGTGGTGAGTCTGAAGCAAATTACTTAATCCCCTGAGCCTCGGGTCCCCGTCCCCATCCACGGAAGCGCTGTGAGCGCTGAACAAAACAAGGGGCTTGCCGGGGCGGGCTTTCGTAACGGGCCCCGCTCCATTCCACACTTCCCATTCTGGAGGGGGCTCTCGGTTCAGTCGTCCTCATCAGGACCGACAGGGAAGAAGAAAATAGGTGTAAACAAACCAGTTGGGTCCTCTGTTTCATGTTTAGGGAGTCAGTCTTAGAACCTCTGCTCAGCCTGGCCAGCTTCTCTCCGGTCTGCATGCCACTTTGGGGAAGTCACCAGTTTCCGGTCAGTTATAGTTATTCCAGCCCTAAGCTTTTATTTTCCACTTCATGATAGTTTTCTGACGTCCAGGAATTGGTTTCATGTTTTGTCAGACCCCACGGTTTTGGGCGCACCAAAGAGTACGAGAAACTGAGTAAGAGAATGGAAGAAAAGCACAGCTGTCCTCAGTTTGCAGCGATACTTTTGTGGAGACTTATTTTATGTGCTTGGATTTCTCAGGTCAGCAGACTTCCTCAGAGGGGTGAAGGCTAGGGAGAAGAGCGTTTATCGACTGTTCGTTTATCCGCGTTTACTGTCGGCGGGGCGGGGAGGCTGCTTCACACCCATGTTTGGCGATGTAATTTCTGTTTGATTATTTACTTATCTCTTGGAGGGGCGACCTGTGGAGAGGGAGAGAGAGAATCTCAAGCAGGCTCGCCAGTGAGTGTGGAGCCTGATGCAGGCAGGGCTCGATCTCACAACTCCGGGATCATGACCCGAGCCAAAGCCAAGAGCCATCCAAGTGCCGCTTGGCAATGTAATTTCTAAACTGTGCAGTAAGACATTTTTGGAGACTCCTTACAAGAATGCAGAGGTTAAAGTTTCTGTGATCATGCTAGCTAAGCAAGACAACGAAGAAGAAGATACAAAATATTCACTGATTCTTCTCAGGGACAGAAAGGAACGTTTCAGAAGTCCAAGAAGGCAAGAACTTCAAAAGTGAAGGTTGTTACGAAAGGCCATACAAGTTAGAGTCTGGAAAACAAAGGGAACATGGGAGTCGCCCCAGGGCCTGTCCCAGCCTCACGACTAATTAGTCATTGTTAGTCAGTCCTGTTAAGCCTCTCAGTTCCCTCACCAGGTTCATCACCCTGGCCACAGGCGAGGGCAGCGAAGGGTAGGGAGAGCTTTGACAGACGGCAGGCTGCTGAGCTTCTAAGTGGCACGACCTGTGCGGCTGGGTTTGGATCTATCCGGTCTGTCACCTAGGAGCAGGCACTGTACACATCACGGAATCGTAAAAAGCACCCGCTCTTCTCAGCCTCCATGGGAGTCGGCGTTTAGCTTTTTAAGAACGTGCCCAAACGGTTTCCAGAGTGCTGGGACCATTTTGCAGCCTCATCAGCACCGTGTGAGCTCACTGTTGGCTTGGAATTGGGCCCATTCTGGTTTCTGTTCCATTTCCCTGAGCGTGGCTAACGTTGACCATCTTTCACATTCCTGTTTGCTGTTACAGCCTCCTCCACAGCGTGTCTGTTCCTGTCTTCCGGCCATTGCCTAATTGCATTGTGTTTGGGGTTGAGTTTTGAGAGATTTTTATTAGATGCTAGTATTTTTTTGGCTGTCTAGTTTGCCAGTATCTTTTTCCACTCTGTAGATTGTTTTTTTGTTTTGTTTTGTTCTCTAAATGGAGGCTTTCACAGAGCGAAGGTTTTAATTTTGATGAGTCCAGTCTTGTTTTTTTCTTTCATGGGTCATGCTTTTCCTCCTGAGAGCATTTTGCCTAGCCCTAGACCCTGAACGTTCTGTCCCACATTGTTTCTTGAAAGTTTAGTTTTATGTTTTACACGTAAGTCCATGATCCATTTTGAGGTTTTTGGTTTTTGGCTTTTTTTTTTTTTCAGTATAACATATGGGACTTGGGTTTTCTTTTTTCCTTTCCAGGCTGTTTGCCTTCTATTTCCTCTTCTGTTACTTGCTTTCTTGCACTGGCTAACGCCTCCAGGCCTCCACTGAGAAGTTCCGTTGGATGGGAGGAACTTTCCGTCTTCACCATTAAGGGTGGTGTTAGCTGTGGGCTTTCATAGCTGTTCTTTGAAGGCACGGAAGCTCCCCTCAGTGTTATTTTATTTCTTGAGTTTTTTCCCCTGTGGGTGCTGAATTTTATCACACGTTTTTCTGTATCTGTTGACAGGACCGTATGATTTTTCTTCTTCAGACTATACATATGTTGATTGATTTTTGACTGTTGAACCAGTCTTACGTTTTTGGAATAATCTCCGCTTTGTGGGGGTGGGGAGCTTAGGTCGCGCATGATCTCATGGGTGGTGGGATCCAGCCCCATCTCTGGCTTTGAGCTCAGCAGGGAGTCTCCTGGAAGATTCTCTCCCTCTGCCCCTCCCCTGCTCCCATGCGCTCGGTCTTGCTCTAATATAAATAAATAAATCTTCAAAAACTAATCTCCAGGGGCGCCTGGGTGGCTCAGTGGGTTAAAGCCTCTGCCTTTGGCTCAGGTCATGATCTCGGGGTCCTGGGATAAGGCCCTGCATCGGGCTCTCTGCTCAGCGAGGAGCCTGCTTCCTCCTCTCTCTCTGCCTGCCTCTCTGCCTGCTTGTGCTCTCTCTCTCGCTCTCTATCAAATGAATAAATTTAAAAAAACGTAATAAAAAAATAAAAATAAAAACTGATCTCCACTTGGTAATGGCATATGATCCTTGTTACGTGTTGTGGACCTACTTGTGCCCGTCGCCCGCCCAGGGTGTTAGGTCTGCTCATGTGGGGTTGTTACTCCAGCCCTTCCGCAGGGTTCGTCTTCACGTTTACCTCGGCATCACGTTTTCTACGTCAGTTACTGTATTTTTCCAGTTCAAAACCTTCATGTGCTTGTTTTTGTATCTCCTTTTTCTGTGCTCAGGCTTTGTGTTATCATGTCTGCTTTTCACTCTTCGTCAGGTGCCTGAGTGGCTCAGTTGGTTGGGCGACTGCCTTTGGCTCAGGTCATGATCCTGGAGTCCCGGGATCGAGTCCTGAGTCTAGCTCCCTGCTCAGCGGGGAGTCTGCTTCTCCCTCTGACCCTCCCCACCTCACACTGTTTCTTTCTCATTCTCTCTCTCAAATAATAAAATCTTTAAAAAAAAATAATAAACTCTTTGTCAGGTAACACTAACATCTCTGTTCCCTCAGTATTGGCATCTACGGATTATCTTTTTAAGTTCTGTTGGAGATCTTTCTATGACGAGTGATCTTCGACTGAAATCTCTGTGTTTTGGGCATTATGTTATGAGACTGACCTTTATTGGTACATTCTGTGACTAGCTTTGTGGCTGGGGCTCTGGCAGGGGAGGGTGGTGTTGAGGCCTCACTCCCAGGTGGGGATGGAAGCCCAGGCTCCCCAGTCAGCCTCTGGTCCCCAGACACCAAGAGGAAGGGTCCCCTCATCACCTCTGGGCAGGAGTGGGGGTGCAGCTCCCGCAGGTTTCCACTGCTGCTCCCTAGCTAGGAGAGGTAGGAGGGTCTGGCTTCTGCTCCCCACTTGGCCCCCTCTGACACCACTCTCAGGGGAACAGGAGGGGCTCCCATCGGCCTTTGCCCACTGGCTGGGGAATGGGGCCACAGTGACTGTGCTGTTTGGCCTGAACGGTGTAGTTACTGTTGAAGTTCCCTGTCTTCCTAGGCCACCCTAGTAGCCCCTTGGCCAGAGAGAGCAGACCTGTGCTGGGGCTTTTTGAAAGAAGGTCTTCACCATTGGCATTTCAGCTCCAGGTGGGGAAAGGATGAGGGAAACTGAACCCCCAGGTGATTCCCCCACCATAGTGTTCCTCAGGCCTCCAGCTCCCTTGCCGGCCTGCCCGAGGTTCTCCCCCTTTAAGAGCCCCCTTGTGTTTGTCCTACTTAGAGTGTAGGGTTTGCAGGGCAGGAAGAATGGGAAAGAGTACTTCTGTTCCATTCCCCCGAAAGCAGGAGCCCCCTCTCTTCTCTGCCTTTGGAAACTGGGGCTGTGCACAGTTGTGTCTGCCCAGAGTCCTAAGGCAGCGTTCTCCAGGATCAGACCCAGACTTCAGGTTTTTCCCTTCTGCTTCCACACTTTCCTCTGCATACCTCTGCGGTAATCTCCCCTGTGTCTGTCCCACCTCTTCCTGGAGGCCTTCCTGATTCAGTGGACTTCCCGTAAACACAGCCTGGGCTGTGTGGTCTGGCGTGCAGTTCTGTGTGTCCTGTATCAGTTGCCACATGTTCCGCGTGTCGGTGTGGCATCTCCGTTAGATCATCCCTGGGTTAAGGTGGGAGTGGCCGCCTCTGCCCCTGCCGCCACCTCTGATCGTCCACTTCCTCCCAGAGCCGATGAGGACTTCTGCTGTTCCGCACCTGCTCGCTTCCAGAATGTGCCCCCGCTCCTTGCTGGAAGCCCTGCACCGAGTCCAGGAAGCAGTCTGCTCAGGACACATGATGCCCCCTTCTCTCCCTGTTCCTTCTGCCTAGAGGGACCTTTCCTACCAGCTGCTGCTTGTTTTGCCAGACTGGTTCCCATTCACCTCTTTCGTGAACCCCACCCGACCGCACCCCAGACCGAATTCGTCCTTCTCTCCCCCGCTTCTCACAGACCTCTCAGTGCTTAGCAAATGCTACTGCGACAGCTGCCCGCGTGGCCAGTTCCCCTGTCTGTGCGCTTCGGTGAGGGGAGGAGATGGAGGCTGGAGATGCTTTCGAGTTTCCATTACCCGTAGGACTGGACGCTGTTTTCCGTTGAGGAAGGGATGCGTTTGGTCTTAGCTTACAGAGTTGGGGCGGTACCAGCACTCAAGTGGAAAGGACTTTCAGGCACACGCAGATACGCCTCGGAGGGCGACTCCCGGGAGACATGGGTGGGGGACCCTGAATGGCTAGGACACCACCTTGAGCGTTGGGGAGGGAAAAGGAGCCTCCCCGGCACTGGATTTCTCCATGTAGCAGAGGACAGAGGCCCAGCTGCTCCTCAGTCCGTCCCACGTTTCCGAGAGTCGAGTGTCCCTGGTTTGGGGAATGGGAGCCTGACCGTGTCTGGAGCGCGAACGTCTCCTCCCGATTTTTATGTGCCCTTGTCAGACTGGAAGCAGGATGAGCAGGCAAGTCCGCATGCACTTTGCAATCACTCAGTCTGTAATCACCGCTGACCTTCCGGAAGCACAGCAGGTGGCCCTTTAGACCTTGGCACAAGGATGCGGGGCACTGTGGCCAGAGCAGGCATTGCGGTGAGTTTGAGAGCAAAAGAAAGCGGTGCTGGATTATTTCAGCCGTAGAAGATGAGGAGGCTGGAAGGGGAAAAGTCAGCAGCCCTGCTGTCCTTTGGGGGCTCTTACCTGGTTTTAAGCTAAGGATTTTGATTAATATATGGTTTCCTACAAAGTGTTATCCATACCTTTCAGGGCTTAAGATTTTATTGAAATGCTGTTCTTAGCTGCTTTGTATTTTTTCAAAATCAGGATTACAAAACCTCCCCTCTGACTTTCCGTTGAGTGTGTTTTCTCCCCCAATTTATTCCTGTCAGGTTGGATTTGGTCCAGGGAGTCCCAGAAAGAAGTAGAAAAAGAGAGAGAAGCGTACCGTCAGAGAACAGCTGCTTTCCAGCGGGATCTCGAAGCCAAGTACCACGCGGTGATCTCAGAGAACCGGCGCGCCGTGGCTCACTTGTCTTTGGAGCTCGAGAAGGAGCAGCACAGAGTGGCTAGTTACCGAGAAGCACTTATCTCTCAGGGGCGCAGGTTGGTAGAAGAAAGGAAGCTTCTGGAACAGGAGCGGGCTCAGGTCATGCAAGAAAAGAGACAGTTGCAGCCTCTGAGCAGTGCGTATCTGAGCTTCCTGGAGAAGGAGGACGACTGGCAGAGGAGGGCCAGGCTTGTGCTGAAGGAGTTCGAGGATGCCCTGACGGAGAGACAGAACATCTACTGCAGCCTGGTCCTCCCTCGCGGCAGGCGGCTGGAAATCGAGAAGAACTTACTGGTCCGAGCGTCCACGGACCCGGTAGCCGCGGAGCTGCAGGTGGCGGCCGGCCTGACCGACATATTCCAGCACGACACCCACTGCGGCGGCATCTGGAACACCAGCCGGCGCCGGAATGGCAGACTCATGTGGCTGTATCTCAGGTACTGGGAGCTGAGCGCCGAGCTGAGGAAGCGTCAGCGGGTCGAGGCCGCCATCCTGGGGGACTGGCCGGAGCCCCGCACGCCTCCGGCAACGCCCTGAGGCCCCCGGTGCTGCCGCGCTGGTTCCTCCTGGCCCGGGCGCCTGCGGCTGCCTTCACAAAGGGGCCGCGTCCTCGCCCGCCCCGTCCGCACGGGGCGCCGGGTCTCCTCCTTGGCCCTCTTCAGGATGCAGGTTCCCGGAGGACTTCTCTGAAGCTGTGCCGTGGTATGAGGCTGAGCAGTATTACACACCCTCCTGCCTTCGCTGTAGGTAACACTGTTTTTGAGAAAGTCAAATAGAGCATCGACCCTCTCTGTAAGTAGTTTTCGGTCTGTTTTTGTCACTCCCTAAATAAATTCTGTTTTCTCCTCCAGTGACTTCTCTCTCTCCTAGAATTATAAATAGACGTTGTCAGGTAGTGGCTGGAACTGCCTAAGGACGACAGAAAATAGTAACATTATCAAGGTTTCCTGCGGGCATGAGCATCTCTCCCACCCAAGGCAGAGAAAGTGCTTCTTGTATGCGGTGGCGCCTGGGACGTGTGTGGGACTTGGCTTGTGTCTGTATTTAGTCAACATACGTTATTTACCAGCAACGATCTATAATAAAAAATTCTTGAACTTAAAAGCAACAGTGCCACCTCCGTGTGCAATTTACTTTACTCTTTATAAAATGTTTTTACGTAGATTATCTCCTTCTAGCCCAAACTGATCAAAGGTAGGCACTTGCCCATTTTCCACAAAGCTGTGGTGGATCAGCCTCTCACGTATCACCCCTGCAGGCCCAGTGGGGAGGATGTGCAGCAAAATCAGCAGAGAACGGGACACCTGGGTGGCTCTGACTTTGGTTCAGTTCATGATCTCAGGGTCCCGGGATCGAGCCCCCTGGGGAGCTCTGCTCTCTGCAGAAAATCTTGTTCCTCTGCCTCTGCTCCTGCCCCTGTTAATGCTCGCTTGCTCTCAAATAAATCAGTAAAATCTTCAGAGAGAAAATCAGCAGAGGGAAAGGCATGCGGGGCTGAGTGAGAGCGCTGTGCAGCTTCCGGAATCCTCTCCCAGGGGCCGCGGGACCGGAGTGCTCCCTCCCACCGCCCCCACCACCAGCAAGGAGTGTGAACTGTCCCCAGCCTGGGACCCCCAGAGACCGCCCGGGGCTGGTGTGGACGGCTGGCCATGTGGGTATCCTCTGCAGACTCCCAGAAGGAAAGCCGGCGTCCCCTCAAACTGCACATTTAGACACGGTGGGCTGCCCTTACTGGTCCGGGGCTGGGGGATCCTCCCCGAACCCAGGTTCCCCGTGCCACCCAGGGACCAGCCTTGCAGCAGGCTTGCAGGAGGCCCACGGCCTTTGCGTGCAGGGGAGGCAGCACGCCTGCAGTCAGGAGAGGCTGGGCAGTGCACGGCCCCAGAGCTCCCGGTCACTCAGCTGTTTGGGACCAAGTGGCCCAGCAGCAGCTGCATGGAGGCCCGCCTGCTTCGGAACCCAGTTTCCACCCGGGCCGCCTGCCTGTGGCAGGGAGACAAACTTAGAAATACTAAGCTGACAAAAAACTTCCTAATTGTAGGGGAATGTCAGAGCCGGGTTTGGTCTGGGGCCCAAAATGCTGAGGACTTCGGCCAGTGGATCCGCGTGGTTTAGGCTCACGTGTGGTTTTTAATGTTTGGAGCAATTTCAGAGACGAGGAAGTGGCTCAATGACCGTAAGGTCCCCCGTGGGGCTGGGGTCCGCGCCCCAGAGTCTGCTCTTAGCTGCCGTGCCCTGCACAAGACAGTGTCATGCTTTTCTCCTCCAACGGCTCCTTGGGTTACCTTTCTGCTCTACTGTCCCTGTCCCCACTTGATCCAAACAAAACTCACTCAGGTCAATCTGAACTGACAAGTTTCTGGTTGTTTGTACCATGTAGAGTGGTGTCTGTCTGGTCTCTGGCACTCCACGGACTCTCTAGGGACCCTTGGATAAACCACCTAATGCTTTGCCCTTGGTTTTGTCTGAAAAGGGAGGGACATTCGGGGGCCCCTGGGTGGCACAATGGGTTGAGCAGCTGACTCTTGGTTTTGGCTCTGGTCATGAGCTCAGGGTT
Organism: Lontra canadensis; assembly: GCF_010015895.1. Classification (NCBI taxonomy): domain Eukaryota; kingdom Metazoa; phylum Chordata; class Mammalia; order Carnivora; family Mustelidae; genus Lontra; species Lontra canadensis. The sequence continues at coordinate 109,510 of NW_022631016.1, read as the reverse complement.
GTGGGACCAAGCCCTGTGTCACGGAGTCTCTCTCTCCCTCTCTGCCCCCTCTCCCTTGTGCTCTGTGTCTCTCTTTCTCTGAAAAATAAGTAAATCTTTAAAAAAAAAAGGGGGGGGGGAAGGGGCACCTGGGTGACTCAGTAGTTGGGTGTTTGCTATCAGTTCAGGTCATGATCTCGGTCCTGGGGTCGAGCCCCACGTCGGGCTCCCCGCTCAGCAGGAAGCCTGCTTCTCCCTCTCCCACTACCCCTGCTTGTGTTCCCTCTCTTGCTGTGTGTCTCTGTCAAATAAATAAAATTTTTAAAAAAGAGGGAAATTCAGCCTGTCATTGACTCAGTAAATTTCAAGGTGAATTATTACTCTTTACCCTAGTTTCTAACGTCCCGCAGGCTGTGAGTCTAGCCTTGAGCAGCGTGGGGACTACGTCCTGAGAATTCAAGTCTGTTTAGACACTGGTTCGATACTGCAGAATCGGAAACTTGCTACAGGAAATTATGGTGGGCTATGTTTGCCTTTGCATAGCACCTCTGCCTTCTACGAGCAAGTTGAATTGAGGGTAATTTGATGCCATCCATCTTTTTAACATTGATTTTGTTAGGCTGGAAATGTGATGACTTCATAGATGACGTCGCCTCCATCGAGTCATTTGTGATGACATCACAACGGAGGTCTGGACTAAGTGACACGACGGTGGAGCGTCATTGAACTAAAAGCATTTGACTTGAGGAGAGGAACAGGAGCCGGGATCTGTTCGGTGTGTGTGTGCGGGGTCTGTGGGGACCCGGGAGGCGGACGCCGTTGTCCAGGCTGCTTTCTGGGTGGTCTGAGTAACTGAAACCTTGAGCCCGCAAGGCAAGGAGATGCTCCAGGGTAAAAGGGGCCAGGGCTGAGGCGAGGCCTGTCTTGAGGGAGCCTGTGTGCGCCAGTCAAGGGAAGGGGGCATTTCATGGCCTGTGATTTTAATTGATCTGGGGACCCTGTGGGTGGGGTTGTAGTAGTGACTTACACAGGAAGGGCTTTGGGGGGGAGTCACCCTCTGCTTTCTAACCATGCTTACTGTGAAAGCACCTATTTCAGGGTGTTTTACTTTGGAAAATGGTTGGAAGACACAGGGATTGACCTGGATGTCCCCAAAATAAAACAAGAAGCCAGCAGTGATTCTGTAAATTAATCCCACTCAGCTTTTTTGTTAAATATGCTTTTCCCCCTTGTAAAAGTTCATAGACGCAGAGAGTTCTCATATGTATTTCTTGTGTGTGTGTGTCTGTAATGCACGTGTGGACTGACAGATGAAGTGTTTGCTTTCATGGTGACAAAAGTAATCCTATGAACATTGCACCAATGACGCGATGTTATGACAGGGAAGGGACTTCACCAAAGAACCTGTGTGTTTTTGAAAAGGGAAGTTATGGACGCCTGGGGGGCTCAGTCGGTGAAGCGTCTGCCTTCGGCCCAGGTCATGGTCCCAGGGTCCCAGCATCGAGCCCCACATGGGGCTCCCTGCTTGGCGGGGAGCCTGCTTCTCCCTTTCCCTCTGCCTGCTGCTCCCCTTGCTTGCGTGCTCTCTCTCTCTCTGACAAATAAATAAAATCTTAAAAAAAAAAAAAAAAAAAGAAAGGGGAAGTTGCATCTAACTAAACTATGTAAGAGTATTTCTTTTTTTTTTTTAATATTTTATTTATTTATTTGACAGAGATGACAAGTAGGCAGAGAGGCAGGCAGAGAGAGAGGAGGAAGCAGGCTCCCCGCTGAGCAGAGAGCCTGATGCTCAGGACCCAGGACCCTGAGATCATGACCTGAGCCAAAGGCAGAGGCTTAACCCACTGAGCCACCCAGGTGCCCCCGTAAGAGTATTTCTGTGTGGGATGATGGTTCAAAGTCTGATTGCGGAACAGTTTGCCCAGATGACCTCTCTGAGTAGACGGAGGAGACCTCTTTGTCTTGGCTTCCGCTGTCTCTGTCTCGCTTTCTGGAAGCCAGTGTGCCCTAAACACAGGGGGAGGGGAGAAGGTTCGCGTGCTCTCTGGGGACCCCGTGATGGAGCGCAGGGGACAGCGCCCGGCGCAGGGGACCTCCTGAGCCCTGCAGAGACAGTGCTGGATGGTGGAGGCCAGAGAGACACCCCTGGGCCTCCTGGGGACAGCCCAGGCCCTGCGGTCGGAACTGCCGGGCCCGTGGTGAGCGGACGCTGTCGTCTTCCGCCGGTGACAGAAACGGCTGCGTTTCTCTCTGCAGCAGGACGCGGGCTGCGAGCGACTGAGAGCGACCGAGAGCCTCTCATCAAGCTGCCTGGGACAGCTTCAAGCGGGGTGTATTCGAGGACCCGTCGTGGAACCTCGAGGGCAGGAATGGAGCCGGCAGGCCGGGTCCTCAGATGGCCGGCACCGGCCGGGAACCTCGGAGCTGTGGTCTCGCGGGCTCGTGTCTGCGCATCCGCTTCCATCTTTCTCCTCCTGCGTCTTCTGAGCTCGCGTCTTACCTGTCGGCTCCCACGCGTGGCAGTTCGGGCGCTGCCGGGGCGTGTGTAGCTTTTGTCAGCCGCGCGGGAAATCTTGAAAAAAGACGAGGAGGCTCATTGGCGGCCACCGTGGCAGCTCGAGAGGAAGCCCGTCTCCTGCAGACCCGCAGGCAAGTGGGGGCTCAGCGGGCGCAGACCGCCTCAGGGACGCCCTGGGTTCTGGGCCCTCCCACGTCCCGCCACCGCCCCGTGGCGCCCAGCGCCCGCTGCCCCTGGAGGCCTGTGCCGGGCGGACCTACGGGTGAGGTGGGGCGCACTCACCGCGTCCCTGTGTCTGGTGTCCCAGCACGGACACTGGCTCCTCGTGGGGGCCTGCGGTGGGTGGGGGTGAGTGCCAGGCTGTCCGGAGCCAGGGGCCCAGAAGGTCAGGGAGGAACGGACGGGGTGTTGGAAGGGTTTCTCGGCGTGGGGGGCAGAGGCTGCAGCCCCCGCCAACGTGCTGAGGGTCTGGGAGAGGCTCTGCCCACAGCCTGGGCCGGCTCTTGTGGGGGGACGCCACGGCGGAGGGGACTCGGCCGGGCAGCATGGGTGGGGCGAGTCACGTGATGGGCATCGCGACCCAGGAGAAGGCTCGCTCCCCGACCCGGAGGGAGCTGCGGCCCTGGCCAAGGACAGAAAGTGGGATCCTGCGGGCGAGCGGGTGACAGCTCATCGGGGTACCTCAAGCCACACGAGGAGAAGGAAGAGGACAGCACCTGTGATGGAAGAGCCAAAGACCCTGCACAGAGGGTCCCCTGAGTCTGTGGGTCTCTCTGAGTCTGGGGCGCAGAGCTAGAAAGAACCATCTGGAACAAAAGCAGAGTGAGAGGCCCCTGACCCTGCACTCCCTCTTTGCAGGATGGGGACCAGGAAGGAGGATGGACTTCATGGAGGAAGTGCCACGCTGAATCCACCATAGAGGACTTGGGGGAGGCAGAGACTGTGTCCTTGCTGTCCCGGAAGGTGGCTTCCCAGTGTGCCTCCTGGTCCTCACCCCGCCCCCATTCAGTTCAGCTTTCAGGCCCATGAAGTCCAGGTGCGTTTGGGCATGGCTAGGCCCTAAGCTTCCTCAGGAGGAGCGCTGCCCAGCTGCGCCGTGGTACCCTCCCACCCTCTCTCCACCTAGGTGGTGGGTTTTCCTGTCCCTACAGTTTGCCTTTGGGTTGGATCCATGCCTTCGCCTGGGTCCTGGCAGATGCCTGGGATGGACGCCTGGCATGGTCAGAGCCTCTGAATCCCAGGCCGCGTGGGTGCGGTGAAAACCCATCATGGCCGGAGACGGTACTTCCAGGGCTGGGGCCCAGTGGGTCTGTGGGAACAAGTAAATGATGGGCAGCAGGATGGCGTGGGAGGCCGGCTCTGCTGGGGCTGTTCCACAGGCTTCAGAACTGCTCCACACGCGCCTCCCCTGCCTCACTGACTTTCCTCTGTGGCGGTTCCTCAGGCACCCCTGGGGGCAGGGGCCGTAGGGAACATTCACCACCAGTGGACACCGGAGTGCCCACCTCCCGCCCCAGTCCCTACGGCGTCCCGGGCCCTCCTCCATAGCTGCCCGGCTCAGCCACGCACACATTGGGGGCCCACCCTGCTGGGCACAGACATGAGCAGTTGAAATGGCTCCACTCTTTAGAGTTAGATCCAAATCATCACAAAACTTTGCCCTGTGCCCATTCTACTCTCTTTTCAGAGCTTCTCACAGTAGCAAACTCCATGTGCCTGTAATAGGGTTCAGAGACTTTGCCAGCAGGACAGCAGAGGGCAAGAGAGCGGTCCGAGAGGTGGCCCAGAAAGCAGATCTGAGGGGCACAGAGACAGAGAAGTCATCTCTTTCCCCTGCCCACTTTCTGGGCATCCTCCTTTCCTCAGACGCAGGAGGAACATTACTACCTTCAATAAGACAAGCAGACTCCTGAGACAGTTGCCACTCTGGGAGCCTGTACCTTAGGCAAACCCACTTGGTTGTGGGAAGAAAGGCATGGGACATACCTGTCAGGGGCAGCATGGGGTTACCTGGATGGGGACTTAGCTGGGGAGGGGGGATCATGTAGGGTGTAGACATAGCTCGGTGGGGGGGGACATGGGGTTACCTGGTTGGGGACTTAGCTGGGGAGGGAGGAGCATATAGGGTCTAGACATAGCTTGGGGTGGGGGGGACATGGGGTTACCTGGATGAGGACTTAGCTGGGGAGGGTGGAGCACGTAGGGTGTAGACATACCTGTCAGGGGCAGCATGTGGTTACCTGGATGCAGGGCCCAGAGCCAGACAGAGGGCGGGGCCTGCTCACACAGGATTCAAACCCACATCAAGGACTTGGGGGTTCTAGTGTGAGGAGGTTGGGCACCTCAAGCACTAGCCTCCGTCTTGAGAAAATGTTTCACTTTCATACTCTTGGGTACTTAAAAAACTCCCGAACTGCATTGAAATGAAAGCCACATGTGAAGAAGGCACACTTCCGTTTTATTGGTATCTAATGACCCTAACACTGGGCCCTTCACAGGAATCAGATCCAGGTAGAAACCAAGTTCACATGTTGTCCGTAAACCCTTACACGCCTTGATTCAGCCGCACAGAGGAGTTCCCTTCGGCCTGAGCAGAGGGTCCTCTGGGGTCAGGGTCCAAAGGGAGGCAAGAAACAGGGTAGGGAGGTGTCATCACCGGTGGGGCTTTCTTGCAGGGACAGAGGCCCTCTGGGAAGCCTTCTGTGTCCTCGGGGTCAAGCACTTAACAACGAATCCCATATTCCATGCCGGACAGGAGTCTGTGAGTACATAAGCCCAAGTCAGCACGGCAGAGAACCCAGACGCGGCACAGGGAGTGCTGAGTTCTGTGACAGTTCTCACGTTCTTTCGGCCCTGGCCGGACGTCTGGCCTCCCCTTCCCTCCTGTGCGGTCCAGAACCGACCCCCGGTCCATCGCCAACGTGGCCTCGTCCACTCTTCCGGAGCCAGGGCGCCCGCCACGCAGCACCTAACTCATGCCCCGTGTGAGTGTCCCTAAGAGACGCGTCCGCAGCAGGGGGCCAGGGGCGCGGATGCTCAAGCCTGCTGACTCAGGACGTCCAGGCTCCCGTCCGGCCAAACCACACACCACCCCCCGTCTGCTCGAGGGCCTACTGCATTTGCTCCAGGGCTCTGGAGAAGTTTTCTAGAGCAGCTTTGAAAGCTCGCAGCAAGAAAGCTCCAAGTTCGTTGCTTGTCTCGCGGACGTCTGGGTCAAAACTTCCGAAGAGGGGCGTGCGGACCTGGACGTCACCGCGGCCGGCCCGAAGCAGCACCGCACGGAGCTCCTCGGCGATCCCATCATACTTCTGCTGGTCAAACTTGGACATGGCCAGCTCGTCCTGGGGGTAGGCCGTGCCCTCGGGGTAGCAGTCTTTGGGCACCGGGAACTCGACAGTCCGGAGCCTGCCCAGCTCGCAGAGAGCCACGAAGAGGCGCCTCAGGGCCCGGGCTGACAGCGGGTTCCCCAGGAAGCGGAGCTCACGGAGCTCGTGGCAAGGGCTCAGGGCCAGGATCAGCATGCCCACGTGCCGGTCTTCGATGCCGCACTCCTCCACGGTGAGCACCCTCAGCGTCCGGGCCGCCCGGCTCAGCAGCCTGGAGAAGGTGGAAGGGAACAGGCTGAACAGGTTGTGGCCGCTGAGGTCCAGCACCTCCAGGCATGTGGCGTGGGGACAGTCTGCCAAGAAGGCCATGTCTGTGTGGTTCAGGGAGCAGTTGGCCAGGTCCAGGGTCCTCAGCGGCGTCCGTAGGGGCCTAGGGCAGGGCAGAAAACAGCAGCGGTGAGGGGCAGTCCCGGCGAGGACCTCTGGGAGGAACTGAGTTGAATTGTCTCTCAAGGGCCACCCGACTGCAGCCTCAAGGCCAAACCCATGGCTGCCTGGTCTGACTCAGCCGGACAGCAAAATGGTTTTTACATCTTTAAACGGTAGAACAATCAAAAGAAGGATGATACTCTGGGACGTGCGGAAAGAACACGAAATTCCATTCTTAGTGTCCGTAAATAAAGTGCCGGTGAGAACTAGGCTCACTCAATTGTCTGTGGCTTCGGGGCTATGACGTCAGAGCTGATCAGCCTTCCCTGATCACCCAGCCCTCTCGGGTCCCCTGGCCCTGCTGGTGCTCCCACCCCTGTGAGGGGTTCTCCCCTCACGCGGGCGAGCCCCCTGACTGGCCGCACACCGACACGGTCCACAGAAGCAGGACAGATCCGTCTCAAGAGCAGGCTGGGGCTTCTACCCAGGGATCTCTGGTTCTCGGCTCCGCCGTGAGAACGCCCAGCGGCCATGGCGCAGAGGCTGCCCACCAACGGCCACACGCTGAACTTGGAAGCTGATTGCCTCCCCCTCCCAGCCCACCCAGCCTTCAGGGAGACCACCGGCAGCAGACCCAAGCTGAGCCAGCTCTCGAGGGACTTGTCGCTGTGCACCCAGCGTTGCGATCATCTGTCCCAAGAACACCATTAGTCACTCCCGCGCCGTCTGCTTCACTAATTAGCAGTGCTCCCGTCTGTTCACCAACAGAAAACAGTCCTCCTCGAGCTCCCCACCGGGCTACGCACAGCCCCACTGTCTGGGGCCTCCTGCCGCCCTGGGCCCTCCCGGGGTGAAGGCAGAGGGTATTGGGGACCCCGTGGCCTTGTAGGCAGCTGGGTCCGCCCGATGATCCCTCCTGTGTCTTCGGCCTGGGCTCTGGGGGCCCCCTGTCGGCAGACCTGCGCCATGAGGCTGGGAGACGCCCCCACCCCCCCTGTAGCCCCCCCCCGCCCCGCCCCTGCCCCGCCCTCTGGGCCATCATGCGACTTACCCGAGCAGTTTCGGGATCTTCCCGGTCAGCGTGGAGAAGGCCACGCTCAGCTCCGTGAGCCGGCTCATGCGGCTGAGCTCCCAGGCGATGGAGGAGAGGAGGGGGTCCTCACCATCGGGGCTGTGGGTGCCAGTGGGGGGCGCATCGAAGGCCCTGGCCGGCAGGGTGAGCGAGGCCAGCTGGGGGAAGCGCACCTCGGCCAGCAGCTCCTGCACGTGGCCGGCGTGCAGCCGCACGTTGTGCACCACCTCCAGCCGGCGCAGCTCCCCCGGCCCGGCCAGACGCAGCACCTGTGAGAGCTGGCTGGGGTCCAGGCTGTCCGCCCGGAAGGACAGGCAGTGCACACGTAGTGGGGCAGGGCCCGCTGGCCCCAGGGCCCGCACCACCACCTCGAAGTTTCCATCGGTGACGAAGAGATCGGCGATGACCAGGACGGGGCGCTGGGCCGCGGGGGCCTCCCCCTGCAGCTGGCAGCATGTCCTGGCCAGCAGCTCGGTGCGGCCCCACCTGCCCAGCGCCCTCCCACACGGGCACCGCTGCACCTGTACGTCTCGGACGCCTGTGAGGTCAGCCACGCGCAGCCGCCGCGGACCCCCAGCCCGGAGCACATGGTCTGCGAGGCCCTGCACACAGGCCTCCAGGCAGGCCCTGCAGGTGCGGTCCCGCAGGTCCTCCGCGGCTTCGGAGCCGGGCCCGAGCAGCGCACTCAGCCGGAACTCCTCCAGGGGCCAGTGCTCCAGCAGGACGCGGATCAGCGCCGCCTGCTCCAGCAAGTAGCCGGCTTTGAAGAGGAGAGGGTAGAGGTTGTGGGCCACACCGTCCAGGCTCTGCTGGGCCACCTGGGGGTGAGACACCAGGGCCTTGGCAGAAATGAAGCGCAGCGATCTCATTGTGCCGAGCTCTCCCCTTGTGAGTCTCCTGAAGATGTAAGCCCTTCCTGTTCATTTTTAGCTGCAGCTGCTGTGAGCGGTTTGCCTTAGGGCAGAAGGTCGTGAGCAGGCCCTCTGGTCACCTGACAGCTATTTTGGTCGTGGGTGCTTGTTGGGCTCTGGCCGTGGAGGCGTGGACAGTGGCCAGCCTGTCCTGGTGCTTAACTGCTGAAAACAGAGCTGTCCGAGGGCATGGCTCAGGGCCACTAGGCCTCTGACAAGTGCCGCTCCTGCCCACTGCAGGGATGGCCTGTGGTTGGGAGCTGCCATGGGCTGCACGGGCCTGAGCGTGGACCTGGGAGACCCCAGATGAAGGCCCCTCTGACCAGGGCCACGTTGCCTCAAAGTCACGGGAGTCAGGCCCCCCAGGTGAGGCCTGCCGTTGACGTCCCCAGATACGACAGAACCAAGTAAGAGAAACTCGACCATGTCTTAGAAAGACACATCTCATTTATTTATGTTCCTAAAGTTTGGAACAAGTCAGCACTGGAGCAGAGAAACAAAGAAACCGGCTTACAGCAGCTGGAAGTCACCAAGTCACTGTGGTGTGGACCCGGCCTGTGCACCTGGCTGCCACCTGGGGGACAGGGTTCGTGGGGAACACCTCCCAGCAGGAACCTCACTCAGGGTCTGGCGTGTACTCAGGCTTTCCCTGCATATCACTATTCTGTGCCTCCATTTGGCAAGGGGTGGCCCTCTTGGGGCACGGTCCACACCCCAGACCTCAGGCCCGGCAGCTGTGCCCTTGCCCCAGCCGGGGTCCCAGGCCCACAGGTGGCGACCGGTTCCCACTATCTACACAGGTCTTGTTAAAAACAAAAAACCCCCGAGATTCCAAGCCCCCTCAGAGGCACCCCTGCACCTGGGACATACCACAGTGGGTGCCGCTCTGGGGGAACCACTGCCCATGGGCCTGCGTTGCCTGGAAGGACAGTGAGACGTGTTCCCAGAGGGTTCGCCCTGCTCTGAGACACCCCAAGTCTGCATGGACCACCCCACAGGATCCAGGGTTCCACGGGCTCCCACCCCAATCTCGCCGCAGCCTTCAGAGCACGGGGGAAACTCCGGGTGTGGAGGTCGGAGCCACCCGGGCTTCTGGGCCCCGGAGCTGGGGTGGAGGAGCTGTGTAGACGGCTGGAGGAAGGCTGGATGGCGCCCAGGCCGGCGGGGCCCGTGGCGCGCTGTCTGCGTGGCCGGCGGCTGGAGTTGGGGGTGCGTCAGGAGCCCCCGGCAGGAGTGCCTCCTTTCCTGACCTCGGGCACAGGTCTGGGTGGAGGCTCCTGTGGTCCCTGTACTGGGGATTCTCCCTGGAGGGCCTGAGCCTCTTCCCAACACATCACAGCTGTGAAAGGAAGGAGGTCGTTACTCACGGCCACTGGGCGCCCTGGACGTGCACAGCACAGGGTCCTTGTCTGGAAGGCACGCGGAAGGCCTTGCTCCCTGCAAGGTGCTCTCGGACTCATGGACACACAGGTTTGCAAGAAGCACTTGGGGCCAGTGCAGACAAGGTCAGGGCAGCAGAGACCAGAGTGTTCTCCGCAAGGCTGGCTGCTCTCAAGGCGGGTCTGCCCCGGCTCTAGGCCCAGAGGAGCCTGCGGGGTGGCTATCTTGTCTGGCATCACCGTGCTTCTGGAGGTAAAAAACTTTCTGGCCCCGAAATGGTCGGTTCCACGTTTGCTGTTCTGATCCTAGAACACAAGTGCGTGCACCTCCCAGCAACTCCGGTAGGGCTCAGGGAGTGGGCTAGGAGTCCATGTCGGGGAGGTCCCTGTTCTCAGGACAGGCGGAGGTGGTCCCCACTGGCTCCTGTGGCCAGGCCTCTGGGGAGTGACTGCACCACGGGCCAAGGGCCCCTTCGTGTTGCAGGAAAACCTGAGCTCTCAGAAATCACTCCACACCACTCTCTTGGGTGAGCAGTTTCCGGGGGGTTTAGGCAGCAAGATCCCGGGGAGGTTGATCTGGGCACTGGAGAACAGGGGACAGCCTTGCAGGCCAGGGTGCCCCTCCTGGGGGGCTGTTCACGTCTAGCCACGTGACTGTGCGTGGGAGCATCTGGTACGGGGTGGAGACGTGGCCAGGTAGTCTGGCTGCTGGCGGCATGCGCGCCCAGCACCTTAGGGTGGCAGTGGATGCGAGAACCCTCCTGTTATTTCAGGGGAGCAGGGACGGCCTGCCAGGCAGACCACTGTCCAGAAGCCTTTGCTCTGGCAGAAGGAGAGGAGATCACTGATCAGAGACCATGTCACCGGTCTTCGTCAGTGACGGACCAAAGACCCGTCCCGCACACTGGATGCTCAGCACACACTCAGACCCAACCCTTCCCTCTGATGTGGCCCAGAAGACAGACGCGAGTGTCTGCCCGGAACTGGGGGCAATGGGGTGCCTCCCCACAACCAGGACCGTGTTTGCCAAAGTGGATGTGGGCGCGACCCGAGGCTGGGTGAAGGTCAGCTGAGCGAGACTAGGGGCTTCCTCCTCGGGGGCCCCTTTCCCCGGTCGCCCCATCCCTTTGTTGGGGAGGACACGTCTGTGTGCACGCGCAAGGCTGTCCGGGCTCTCCCCTGCTGACTGCGGACAGGGAACGGCCGGTTTTCAGATAGGAAGACACGCCAGGATCCTTGAGCAGGTCCTGAGCCTCTCTTGGGGTGGCGGGGGGTGGTCTCAGGAGTGGGGACTCACCATCGTGGTGTGCTGGCTGAGCGTGGGCACCTGTGCGCCCCTCCTGGGGCCCTCCTCAGAGAACAGCTCTGGGAGCCCGAGGCCACTGTCCCCCGATGACGTGCCCTTGGTCACTGCAAAGGGGGGCTGGGTCAGGGCTGGCCGCCCCCCCATCTCCGTGCTCAACACTCAAGGCCCCCCCGAAGCGTGTAAGCAGAGAACAAGGCATATCCTGCGCATGCAGACTTATCGCAGGACAACTGTGAGGCTGGGTCTGCGCAGGCAGGACGACGCTGCTGGGGGCCAGGCACCCTTAGGAGCAAGTGTCTCCAGACCCAGCTTTTCTGGAATCAGAGGATGGGGGGACGGGGCTCTCTCCTCCAGCGGGAAGCCTCGGGCTCACACCAGACAACTCCAAGGGGAAACACAGAAAATGAGGCCAAAGAAAGGCTGCGTGGCTTCAACGCAGAGTGGGAAGGGAGGGGGACGAGGTCTCTGCCCCAAAGGGCTGCGGGGGGCCTGTTCGCGTCCCCGCCGGTGAAGCCGTACATCGCCACATGTTCTGCACGCACGCAGCCCATGGCCCTGTGGCGTGGGCACGACCTCCTGGCGGCCGTGGGGGCTTTGCCGCGAGCTTCTGCGCAGGGATCACGATGCTGGGATCTCCGTGCAGTTTCTGCGTGGGACTGAGCCGGCTGAGCAGAGCCCTCCCGCCGGCAGCCTTGCCCTCCACGGGAGAAGAGGCAGCCGCACCCGCAGACTCAGGGCGCAGGGGGCTGCTCTGGCCCACGTGGGGGCTTGGGAGGCCACCGCCGGGAAGGTGGGTAGACCCCCAGCCATGCCCCGCTTGGGCCGGCACGGGACAAGCCCGACTGAGGGGCCACTGTTCTGTGCACCCAGGCACCCCAGCAGGGCTCCGGCACGACGCCTCCATCTGCGCAGAGACGCGCTTGTGGTCCGGGGTGCTCTCCAAGCCGCTGTCCTGTCATGGCAGCGGGGGAACATGGGGGCTTGGAAGGACGTGGGTCCCGGGCAGTGCTGCCCTGAGTAGGGGCCTCCCTAGGGCTGTGGTACCGTGGGAGGACTTGTTCTGGGAACCCACGCCTGTGGGGTCCCCCAGGCAGGAGGCAGAGGAAACCAACGGCTGGGGTGCCGCCGCACACCCGTTCCCTCGGCGTGGAGCCGAGGGCAGGCCGGCACTGAGTCTGGCCCGGCCAGGTCGTCCGTGCGCCGCTGGCTAGGGTGCAGGTAGAGCCCGGCCGCGGGCCCTGGCACAGGGACTCATCCACACAGGCACACGCGGGTTGCTCATGAAAGGCTCCACTCGTCCTCCCTGTGGCCACTGTGCGCTCAGCCTTCGTCTCTGCTGCCTCGTTAGTCCTTCTGTTCTGCTCTCCTGCCTTCTCTAGACGGAGCTGCTCCTGCGCTTCCGTTCTATCTCCCCTGCTGGCATATTAGCTCCAAGTGTTTTGTTATCTGAGGGTCGTTTGGGGCTTAAAATGTCTATCTAACGAATCAGATGCCCCCCGTGATACTATACACCTTGGCCATGGCACAGAATGGCCACATTTCCAGACGTCCTGCACGCGCACGTCCCATCGGCCTCAAGGACGCTCCTGCCGTGTTCCCTTTCCTCTGTGCTGTCCTCACAGAAATTTCACTAGAGTCTTCATTCTGCCACTCCGAGCGTCCCTGCCCTTCTCCCTGCAGGTCGTCCTTGGACGCTTCGGGTCTGCTGGTGAGCCGTCTCGGCTCCCGCAGGCATGAACTCATCCTGGTCTCACCGTTCCTGAAAGGCGTACCTGTCACACTGAGCTCTAGTTTCACGGTTTTCTCTTTCAGTGTTTGGACTGTCCCTCCCTTGTGCTGTCTTCGATGAGAACCCTGCCGCCACCGTCCCTGTCCCCGGCACAGAGCAGGCCACTCTCCAGCTGCTCTCAGGGTGTTCCATGTGTCACTGGCTTCCCTGCGGATGATGTGCACTTACGGGTGCTGGGGCTCATTGGGCTTCCTACCTGCGGGTTTACACCGTCACCAAATCAGGGAGATATCCGTGCCTTCAAAGTTTTGTTGTCCCTCCATTTTGGGGCTTTTAGGTGTTTATGAAGCCTCTCGAAATTGTCCCACAAGTCATCGATTTTCTGCCTTGATTCTCTGTGCGTCATTTTGGACAGTGTCTACCGATTTGTCTCCACTAAGTTGTGCTTTCTGTTACCCCTTTCTGTTACCTGAGGACATGTCCACCCTAAGTACTGTGGCCTTTGTTCGTGCCAAGTTTAGTCCATCCTATCTTCCTGGTTGTGACCCAGCATTTTGGACATCAGGGACATGGAACGCTGGTGTGAGTGCCGGGACTGGGAACTCTAGCGACCACCTCGGTTCTGGCTGACTGATCATTGCCCTGTTACGGCCTGTTCCCTGCCTCCCTGCTCACCTGGTACCAGCCTGTGTACCTACCCTGTCGGCTGCTGGGGATTTCTGTGACCCCATAAATCTCCTTAAGCTTTGCTCCAGGATGCAGCTGGATTCCCTGCAGATGCCCTGTGTTCACGACATGGTGGCAGGTCAGCAGGGATGCTCGTCCAACACCCTCCTCCCCCCTTGCAGGCCCCTCGCAGGACCCACCACCTCCCTGAGGATGGGATGCTGCCGTCAGCTGCTGGGAACAGGTGTGTGTGGTGTGTGGCGGGTACTCTCTTGTGGTCCAGGGATCTGGCCTGGACAGCCTTCCCAGGTGCGGTGCTCTCTGCTGCACCCAGACCCTGGAGGCCTGTCCCGGCACGGGACTCCCCCGCTCTGTCCTCCACCAGGGGTCTGCAGGCTCTCTGTCCCGCACCTGGGGCCTCTCAAGGCAGAAATCAGAGCAGTCACAGAGCCCCCATCACAGTCCTGTCTCTCACGGCACTACCTTGGGAGCGGGATGTCGTAGGTTTGAAATCGCCTTTCACATGTTTCATCTGTTCCTGTTTGCTTGTGTCTGGTTCTGGTTCACTTGCTTGTTTTAAACCCATTCCCTGTTACCTCGTTGTAGGTGGAAGTGACAGTTTTTGTTGTTCTTTTAATTAAAGAAAAATTGTAATGTGTTTGAAGACTCTTGGAAGTCTGTAAGGGCAAGTGACTTAGATGACCGGGTGAACCCCCCACCCCTGGAACCAGCTGTTGGAGGCTGGAGTGGGCACGGTCTGTGCCTGGGCCCACTCACGCGGGGAAGGCGGGCTGCCGGGCTCCTGTTCCAGCTCCTCCTCCTCCTGGAAGCAGGCGTGCAAGTCAGCCGGCCAGGGCCAGTGGGTGGAGCTCAGCAGGGCTGGGCTGGCTGATGACTTCGGGCTCAGTGGCCCCAGGGCCGAGGATGACTGACTGCCCGAGGAGGTACTGCTGTCTGAGATGGTGGAGTGTGGTCTCTTAAAGGGGGCAGCATGGTCACAGAGGGGCACAACCACGGATGCTCGGGTCTGTAACTCTGGAATGGGACAGAAAGCAGGTCAGCCTGGCACTTGCTCTCCAAGTGCAGCCCAGATCCGAAAATGGAGTAGTCGTCTGGGAAACTGACCAGGTCCCTCCCCCTCAGTCCTGTCAGGCGTGACGTGGCCACCACCCATCCATCCTGCTGTGCTGGCTCTTGGGGTCAAATGTGAGTACCAGGGGCCTGAGTCTGAGTCCGTGGGACAGAACGGGGGGAGGGCTGAAGCCATGTTACCTGCTCCCTTCTTGACAGCCCGATCACTTATGGCTGCATCGCTGGGCTGGATGTCCATGAACGGCTTGTTGCCTATCCCCATGGACACCATTTCTCGCATTCTGAGTTCTAAAATGGAGTAATGCAGGACAACTGTCCAAGCAACTGCTTGGCTTTGATACCACTGCTGATGACACTCTGTACCCAACCACCCAGACCAGAAGCACGTCAGGGCCTGGCCCAGCACCCTCCCCGAGTGTTGCAGGGCCCCCGAGGGGCTGGGGCTCCCGTGCTGGTATATGCTTCTGGTCTGGCCTCACTGTGGCCTTTCTCAGGGAGCTCAAGGAGCAAACCAGAAAAAGGGGGACACGGGACTCAGGGACTGGTGTCCGACTGGGTGCCAGAGAAGGGAGGGGTCCCCTCTCAGCATAAAGGACAGTGGGTCAGTCAGCAAGCCAAACCTGCAGGGGGGCACATGGCTACAAGACAGACAAGCTGATAGACATTTACATGGCTTTGACTACAGAGCATAGTGTGAGGGTCTGACAATGAGTTACTCCTTGGTAAAACGAAGCAAAGAAAACCAAAGATATTATTCCAGTTGGGGGCAGTGGAGAGGGAGGCGCGGGAAGGGAGGAGACTGTGGAGGGCAGTGGGGGTCAGGCCAGGGGGGAATTCCTGCTCCGTGGAAGGGCCGGGTCCACTCTATGGGGACTGGGAGCCAGTGAGCGTCTGAGCCAAGTTGCAGGGCACACGTACGCATGTGCGAGTGTGGACATGCGTGTATGCGCGTGTGCATGGGGTTCTCTGCCCTCTGGAGGAAGCTGCTGGGGGAGGCCGTGCTGCGTCTCTGACGACAGGCCAAAACACTGGCCAGGTGGCCGCTGAGAAAGGTCAGGAGGTCGTGCTTCCATGTTAGGACACTGGGGCCCTTAGGGTTTCTCCTGCCTGGGCAGTCAGAGCAAAGGGCCGGCTTGGAGGGGTGGCCATGCAGACGGCATCTGTAGCAGCCGGACCGGGTGAAACGCCGCCTGGCGGGTGTGAACGGGGGGGGGGCCCAGGGGGGAAATGGGGGGGGGGCAGAGGAGAGGACCAACCAAGGGGGCCAACTTCCAGGAGCAGGAAACCTAGGGGAGTCCTGGCACAAGGAGCGCGGCGCCTGATGGGGATGGCCCTCTCCTCCAGGGAGGCCACGGGCGGACCATCAGCCCTGTGTCCAGAGGGGCACGACACTTTGACGAAGGGTGAGGCAGAGAGCAGTGGGCCTAAGCTGTCCCGGAGCAGATTATGACAACATCTCTGGAGTTGCCCTGTGGGGATGGAGGTCTTGTAAAGGGTAGGTTTATCTGTGCAGTGATGGGAGGGTCATCCATTTCCACATGGATGGAGGAGCTCTCCAAGGGCCACCTGCTCCGTACTGGCCCCAAACACCTACCCAGGTCCAAGCCCCACGCCCCTGACCCCAACGCCCTGCCCTGAACTCAGCCCCTCACCCCGGGCCCTAAATCTCTACCCCGAGGCTGGCCCCCTAAACACAGAGCTGGCCCTGGGCGGCCCTCTTCTGCCCACCTCTGTTCCTCAGAGCCTGCCGCCACAGGATCTGCCCTATCACATGGGTCCAGGCCGACTTGACCTCTGCAGAGCTGGCTTGGAGAATGTAGGTGTCCTGGGACTTCCGCCGCCTGCGGAACCAGATCTCAAACCTTAAGCCGCTGTCTCCAACATTCTCCGTCATCCCAATCTCCGCCGTCTGTACCAGAAGCCGCGAGTGGCAGCAGCGTCAGCAAACACAGATCCGTACTTGGGCACACAACCCCTCCAGCAGACAGCTGACCGCAGCACCTCAGGAATGGAGCTCCTTCACCCGACACTGAACGGTGCAGGATGAATGGGGGTCCCGCCCATGTGCACTGGCTCCATCTTGGAGCCTCAGTTTCCCCACTGGAGAAAGGGAGGCTGGACTGGCAGGCTCTATGGTGCCCTGAGGCTGTTGCATGGGATGGGGGCCACAGGACCCCCTCTGGTGTTCTCCTCTGCGTTGGCAGGTAAGGGGTTACAGGTGTGGGCTCCTCCTGGGGGCTCAGGAGCTCAGAACCTCCAGAGGGTGGGGGCCACACTTGGTGACTGGCCCAGGGGAAGGCTATCTCCAGTGTCTGCCTTCACCAAAATCAGAAATTAAGTTACCAGGTGAGACACTGAGTTTTCCAGCCACTGAAACAGCCCTGGGAACCGTAAAGGACAAATGTGCCTCTGCAGCTTTCAGAGCTCAGACACAGAAGCCCAGAAAATGAGTGTCACCCGTCCCTGCTCGTGCCCAGCAGACCAGGACCTGACACCCCGCAGCATCAGGTGTGAGGCAGCCACGTTACCTTGAAGGACTGCTTGTACGTGTAGGTGTCGTAACCCCCTTCCACCTTCCTGGTCTTGCTAAACAGGATGAGGTCTTCGAAGAGGAACACGTGCCTCAGGTGCTTCCTCCTCCCGCAGCACACGATGAACTCGTCCTGGCATCTCAGCGGCCCCTGCTCCTTCAGACTCACCTGCACACGGAGCAAGCCTCCCTCAGGGACACTCGGGCCTGCCCCGACCCCACCCTGAGCCCCACGGAGAGGCCAGGGGCTGGGGGTAAACGGGCCTCCCCAGTGATGCCCGTGTAAGGAAGCCTCCGTCAGACCCAAAGGACACAGCTCGGGAGCTTCTGGGATGAACAAGTGTGGCTTCCTGGGGTGGGGGCATGGCCCTCTCCCCACACCGGGCCCCGTGCCTCTATTCTGGCTGCCTGTTCCCGAGAAAGGCCCCTTACAACAAACCAGGGATGCTGGAAGTGAGCTGTTTCTCTGGGCTGTGGTTGTCATGACGTCCGTGTATGGTGTGTCAGGGGCGTCTCGTAGGATGGAGCGCTTCCCCGTGGGGTCTTGCCCTATGTCTTGGCGGATGGTAGCGGGATTGAGCTGAGTTATTGGAAGCCCAGCTGGTGTCTGAGACGTGCTCGGAGGTACGGGGATGGCCCCACACATTGGAACTGGGGCTGAAGCCAGGAGGCCAGGAAGGGCCGCGCTCGTCTGCACGACGGTCGCAGCTCAGTTTTACCACACCTTCCACTCGAAAGCCCTGGTGTCCATCGGAACGGAAGCCCCATTGCTGACACGGGGCTAGTCTCACTCGTTACCATGTAAACACCCGACAGGGACCCTGTCACGAGTTCTGCACTCGAGCGCCCCTTGCCGCCAGATGTCCCCACAAGCTGCAGTCCGGGCTGGTGGCTATGTGGGAGGACGTGGGCTCCACACCCTGGCCAAGCCACGGCTCCCTTTGTGGTGTGCATTCCAAACCACAGAAACCCCTGCAAGCTCTCTTGTGACCTCCCAGCCCATGGCCAGCCCTGTCTCAAATAGCTGGGCCTGCTGAATGAAGGGGTCCTGGGGGTGACCACACTTGGGGTGCCCTGCGTCCTCCACGGCCGTCCATGGAGAAATACACTCTGTGCTGGACTCCATCTGTGGCAGCGGCTGCAGCCACAGCTCTACCTTTCCTAGCTGGCGCCGGGGGTCCCCCGTCCAGCCTGGGTGGGGTCAGGGGGCAGGGTGTCAGCACAACTCCAACCATACCCACACATTGGCCAGTTCACCTTGCGAGGCTCCCAGGGTTGGTCAGCAGGAGGACAGTCCACCCGGGAGCTGGGCCGCATCACGGCAACCAGAGGGCCTGCGCTCAGACCTGCTGCTCATGAAACTCTTACTGTCTGCAGCAGGGCACACGCAGTTTCATTTTGTGCTGGGAATTCTGTGACTGTCCCTCCAGCTGTCCGAGGCACGGGGCTCTGCTGGAGAAAGGGTTCTTCTTCTGTCCATGCAAGGCCCGTCATGCCACCGTGTGGGGGGCGCGGGCGCCAGGCCTCGGCACCCCAGCAGAGATGCTGGTGGCATGGGGTGAGCCCATGCTGGTCGGCCCCAAGCCTGACGGCCAAGCTCACGTTTTTCACGCGTCCCATTGTTCTGAAGTCGCCCCAGCAAGCGGATGGTTAGCCATTTAGAGCCAGGCACAGTTGCCTGGACACGAAAGCCATCCCTACCGCCCTGGTCCTCTGGCCCCCCGGGAGGCCTCAAGCTTCAGGAGACCCCCAGAGGAGAGCACGTGCTCTGACCCCAGGCCTCATCTTTCCCCGTCTCAGGAGAGCCCATCCGGGCCTCGGGGCACTTACGTCACAGCCTCGGACGGCGTCCATGGCCAGCAGGTCGTTGCCGTGACGCAGCTGGAAACGGACCACGTCTGCGGCGGCCTGGAGCTCGCGCAGCTCCTGCTCCCCGGCGGGGCTGCCGCCAGCCTCCCGGACCAGGTCCTGCAGCAGCAGCAAGTACTTGCCCATACGCTGCACGGGCTTCAGCAAGTAGGAGGCCAAGTCCATCTTGTCGCCCAGCTGCTGCTGCTTGTCCTGCAAGGGCCGGGGCGAGAGGGTCAGCCTGGGCCAGGAGGGGGGGCAGAGCGGCTCGTGGGGTGGGGGGCGACCTTGAAGAAGGCGTTTCCGTGGCCGCAGAGCAGGGCGTCTGACTGGGGCTTGTTCTTGCTGTAGAGTGCGTACATGCTGAACTCTTCCTCCTGCAACAGGGGAGGGCGCCGTGCACCTGAGCTGGGGCCAGGGCAGTGTCTGTGCCTCTGCCCCACCCTCTGTTTGCAGAGCCCCACGGGCACGCGACGAGGAGGCTCAAGGTTGCATTAAGACCCTCTTGGCTTCCCAGCATGTGGGGGCAACTCGGGTTGATGCCAGAGTTCCAGACTCGGTCTTTACAATACAGGGTTTGGGGAGGAGGCGGAGGCCGGCCTGGGAAGGAGCATGGGGAGGGTTTGCCCCTTAACGGCCCAGAACCAAAGTTGTGTCAACATTTAAAATTCTCACCATTGTTGTCAATGTAAAGCAACACAGAGTTTGCCTTATGGCTAAAAGCACCTTCTTAGAAATAGCTGAAAAGACGCAACATGGGCTTTCTTTGACATGTCTGTTGTAGTAATCTATATTTCATAATGCTGGGCCCAGAGCCGCATCTGCCCGCAGCCCAGAGCCACTGCGTCCCCACTGCCTGGAGCACTGACTTGGTGACAGCATGTTCTCTACAGACTGAATTCAGAATTTCACGAAGACCCGGGAGGGAAGAGGCTCATGTCCGCAGCTGAGAAAACACTCACTCATCAAGGAGAGAGCAGCCCTCCAGCTGGTGCATCCTCCATGAGCCTCCGTTGAGACCCCGACGGGGCTGCACGCCAAGGGACTGTGGAGGGCACCAGGTGGGCTCCCAGGGACAGGGAGCAAACTGATTTGGGGAGCTGCTTTGGGCCGATTACCTCGAGCGGTGAGGAGAGGGATGTGTGTGTGACCGTGCAGTGAACTCTCAGGGGCATGTGGCTCTGGGGAGCCAAGGGTGTCTTCGGGTGGCAACAAGTGACACGGCCAGGGTGATCAGACCCACAGGCTTCTCGTCTATTTTGGTGTCTGTTGATTGACGGGTCTTGCGTCCTGTTAGGGACACATCTCCTAGGCCTGGTCTGCAGTGATCCAAATTCCCTGAACCATGGGCACTGCCAGAGCCGGCCTCTTCGAGGGCACCCTGGGCTGATGTCCCCTCAGCTGACCACACAGCCAGCTGCCACGCAGCCCAGCGCCCGGAGGGAGGAACTCACGTGTCTCAGGAACCCGCGGCCCGCTGCTAGTGGGCAGGGCTGGCAGCGCTCCAGCTCTGCCAGGAAACGCTGGCCGTGGAAGTCATAGAGCTTCTCCAGGTTCCCAAAAACAACGCTGCGCTTCCCTCGAAGGGCCTGGGGCAGGTCTGTTCTTTCCATTTCTGGAAAGTAGTTGTCGATGACGTACCCTAGGGACCTAACGTACTCCCTCTCCGTGGAGACCATCTCGGCCATTATGTGCTGCTGGCGGCTGCTGGAAGACAGAGGGGTGGGTGGACCCTGAGGGCGGACCCCTGCAGGCCTGGCCTCACTCCGGGCCTCGGACACCCTCGGCCAGCGTCATTCCTGCCTCACATGGAGACGAGGTGCTCTGCAGGCCCAGAGGAGTGCGTGTGATTAGACGTGGGCCGCATGTGCACAGAATGTAAGATCTTTCTACGTGATCTGTCAGCGGCAAACGCTGTCACGTGGGATCCTTTGACATAAACGAGTAAGAAGAGAAATACGGGGAGGAAGGCGTAATAGAAACCGGTTGTGTGAAATGTCTCTATACTATTGGTCACAGCTGTTTAGGGTAAAAGATTCTTCTGGAAAGTGAACAAGAGAGACTCCCAGGACCCCAAACTTGAACCCGGGCCCTGCGGTCTCATCTCCAGATGGCTTGATGCCGGCACCCTCTGCAGGGATGGCTCTGGCAGTGGGAAGATTTAAACACGGCAAAGGAGCCTGTGCTGGGGACGTACAGGGAGATGTTTTCCAACGCCCACGGACTGCTAACCTATGGGAAGGCGCTTCTGGAAACCCAGCTTTACGTGGCAGAGACGTCTGACCTGGAGACCGAGGAGTAGCGGCTGGGGCTGAAATGGCAAAGCAGGGCCTTGGGGCCCAGGACGGAGCAGATGTGGGGAGCAGGGGGAAGGCAGCTCCTTCCTGCCATGCAGAGAGCTCCCCGGGCCCTTGCTGGTGTGGCGTCCAGCCCGGGATGTGTCTGCGGCAGAAGGCACTTTTGGAGGCACCGAGGAGAGCCCAACCTGCTATTATCAGGGTGCACCGCCCTCCCGTGGGACAGAACGCTCCTGAATTAATCCGCAGGATAGCAGAGGGCTTGCTGACATTTTTCTGCCATTACTTGTATCTGCCTTTTTTCTTTTAAAGCTGGAAAGCAATCAGAAGCAACCAATGACAGGAAATACACCTGTCGCCAGAGAGGCTGCTGCCCACTTGCAGCCGGAGAGCTGGTTCCTTTCCACATTCCCATAACAGACTTAACAAATACCCGTGGCTCCTGTGGCGGCAACGCTCCCGGCAGTGATGGCACAGGAGGCCTGGACGTCCCCCCAGTAAACCCGGGGTCCCGGGACCCACAGCACCCCTCCTATCAACAGTTGCTGAAAACAGGCAGCCTTAAATATTTAAAAACAAAACTAGGATGGTCTGGCCATTTGGAAATGGACACTTGACATAATGGCTAGAAATGTCTGCAGAAATGACTGCTGGCTGAGTGACAGGGACTCTCTCCAGGCAAACTGGCAGAAGGCCTGGGTTTTCACGGAAGACTGGGTTAGTTTAATGCTCTTGACTCTGGGCCCCGGCACCTGAGCAGGACGTGCTCCCTCTCTGGTGTGCTGTGGGGTCCCACTACCAGACCCTGGGTTGACAGGTCCATGGCCTGTGAAAGGTGGAAGGGGGGACCTGTCCCCGGGGACAAAGGCAGGTCGCCTTCCTAAACCTGCTTGCTCCAGACTGAGGATGCCCACGGCAGAGCACTGGGGGCTACCAGCAAGCAGAAGGCCCCCATCCCTGTGGTCCGCGCCTCTGAAACTTTCAGGAGGAGCTGGGGGGCTGGGAGAGTGGTTCCTCCCAGAGCCTTCTGAGGGATTCCAAACCCCAGGAAGAGCCACCCAGGGACTCCCCAATGAACCCTTCCTGTTCCACCTTAAGTTTCCGCCCCAAACAAGCTGCACCATAACCGCCTGGAACCTGAAACGTGAAGGTGTATTTCAGGGGAGTATGGTCTCTGTATGAGGAGGAAACGTGTCCACCACCATATGAGCAAAGAAAGCTCGGACGACGCTCTACTGGCAGCCCGCCCAGCTCCCTACACAGACGGACCAACGGCCCAAGGGCCAGGCTGGGATTCCAGCTGCCTGCACTCCCCGTCATTAGGGCTGGGCACAGTTCCTGCCCACTTTTCCACCCCAACAGTCAATAAAATATATCTCTTTACACATATCTTCTTACAGATTAAACAAATTCATACGGACATCTCCATTCGGGCAACACACACACTTCTCACCTCAGGGCTGAGAGACATTTTTTTTTAAAGTTTTTAAATTACTTTAAATTACTTCTTCGTATCTCAGGTGTGACTTGCTTATTGCGATTGTGTGTAAACGGCCTCAAACGAGGCTCGTTGTTCAGCCACAGAGCGGGTGAGCCCGGTGCCCCCAAGCCACGGAAAAGGAAGCAGTTTGCAGGGAGCCTGCTGAACGCGGCGGGGCCGGCAGCGTCTCGTCTGAGCTCCCACGAGACTGTACCGCCTGGACCGGACCCAGTGCAGCTGGAGGGAAGTTTGTGGGTTTTCTACTTGGTGCAAGGCTTTGACTCTCTGGCACCACAGGGACCACCAGGCCCAAGGGCTGGAGGGGGGCGCACCTCACCTTCCTGCTCGCCTCCTTCCGTCCTCCTCGGAGGGGTGGGTCCTGGAGGGAGAGGACAGACTCCGGTTCCGAGTGACCAGGGGGCTCTCAGCATGTGGCCTCGGTGGGGGCTTCTTCTCAGAGGCCACGGTGCTGGTCACCTCTAGGCCCCCGATGAAGACCCTGGTGTGGCCTGGCCAGGGGGCGTCCCTGGGCCCACTGTCAAGCTGTGCGATCTCAAAGCTTCGTGTTTTCCTCATCATTTTCTTCAGGGGCTGTTTCCTGGGGTGGGTGGTGGGTGTCTGGATGGGCTCGGAGGAGGAGGGGGTGCTGTCCTGTGGGGAAGGCATGGCTGGGGCCAGGGGCTCGGTCTCCTGCCTGCACGGAGGGGCTCGTCTAGGGAGGCCAGACAGCAGCTGGGCCTGCTGCCCAGTGCGGCCCTCCGGGTCAGGGGGTGGGGCCCGGGACAGCTCACGGTGCCTCCTCTCAGCTTCCGGGGCCAGTTCAGGCTCCAGAGCTGTCTGGTCTAGAGGCGGAGTGCCAGGGTCTGGGCCAACCCCAGACAGGGCCTCTTGGAAGCGGAGTTGGGTCTGCAGCTCTAAGGGGTGCTGCTGCTGCAGCACCTTTGGGCCACCCAGGGCCACCGCTGCCGTGCTGGCCTCGGGGAAGCTCTGCACCATCAGCTCTGCGGCCTCCTGGGGACAGCTCTGCACACATGCTGTGCCCGGCTCTGGGCCCCGGAGCTCCAGGCGCTCATGGCTCTGCTGCCTCCACTCATCCACCTGCATGGCAAAGGACGGTGCCCGTCAGGGCTGTGGAGGGCTGTCACGGCCACCGCGGCCTTGGCACCCCATCCCACCTCATGCAGCCACGCCGCAGCTCGAGTAAACTGGGTCAATTTCCTCCTGCTCTCTAGGTGCCCCGCATCAAGGACCAGGGTGAGCCAGGTGGCCAGAGCAAGAGGAGGACCCCTCTGCCCACAGGGGCAGCAGCCAGCCAGACTCGCACTGAGCGAGATGAGGTTGTGCCTGAGCCCAGTGAGGTCTGACTCCTCCACGGCCCCCAAGAACAGGAGGTGGGGCTGTCCCAGGGCCGTGGGATGGATACCAGGCTGCGAGGACAGGTCCCACCCCTGCTCTGGTCTTCCCCAACCCCCTGGGTCCCATCAGGAGGAGCTGTGCTGCTGGGGCTCCATGGTACAGACAATTCTGGGGTGCTCGTGAGTTTGCAAGCGTGTGCCATATTGACTGTCCTGGGGTCTGACCACAAGTGGACTCTTAGAGCTGAGCTGGTAAACACAGGAAAGTTCATGTGTTCCTTTTGCTTCTCCGTTTGGGACAATGAGTACATTCCTCACACGGTGGCTGGGAGCCCAGGGCACGGTGTCAGGGGTGCTGGCCAGCTGTCCCAGGGCTCAGCTCCCTCGGGCCCGCGGGGACTGGGATCCCTAAATGTCCACAGCACATGAAGGTCTCTGGAGGCCATTCCACGGGGTCTCTCACTGCCTCATGGAAGTCAGACGGCTGAGCCCCCTGGCCAGCGCTCCCTCCCTCCACTCAGCTTGGCGGCCATGGTGCTCGGGCACCGTCTGAAGTCCCAGATCATGTCCTCTGGACACTGGGAGCTGCTCTCCTCCATCAGCGGACAAGACTGCTGCAGTCCAAGGAGCAAAGGGCCGACACAAGCCTGGCGCCTGCTCTGTTCCTCTGTGTGAGTCTTCTGTGTGGACACGCCGTCACCTGTCGTGGAAGGTCCGGGACCCCGTCCTTGCTGCCGCATGTTCTCAAGACACAGCCGCTCCAAGGGGCCGGACACTTCTCTCCTCTTTCCAACCACGACATGATCTACGTCGGAAAAGAAGGCTTCAGTAATTTTCAAACGTGTGAAGGAGTCTGGCTCTATGCTCGTGGGGACAAAGGAAGCCGCAGACACTGCTGAGGGGCCGGCTCAGCTGGTTGCCACAGCCTGCATAGCCGCCCGAGCCCAGCAAGCTGCGGCTGGCAAACACCCTGACGGCCACACCGCCTAGAGGTTTTCACCGCCGTCTCTACCGTCAGGCCGCTTTCAGCCTGTGGCGTCTCTGGGGCTCAAGGGCACAAGTGGACAGGCTGTGCACAGAACTTTCTGTTTTGAAACTTGTTACCACGCTGAACGTACCCAGACGTCTTTTCTGGAGGAGGCACTAGGGTACCTGGGGGCTGTCTGGGAGCGCGGGAGGGGCCAGCGGCAGCCCCCACCTGCACCACACGGGGGGACGGCAGTCCTTCACGGCGCACGCGTCGGGGGTCAAGACGTCACGTCCGTGCGTGTCCCCGTGGGCTAGCGATGCCAGCAACGCTGGTTGTGAGGGGCCCAGGGAGAGGTTTCTGGTGGTGCGGCGATGGGCCTGGAGCTACTGCTGCAGAGCTGTGCTGGGTGGCCCCGCGCTCAGGCAGAGGGGAGCTGAGCATACGCTCTCTGTGGACGGGGCCACGGAGGAGAACGTCACGTCTGGGTTTTCACAAACACCAGCAGCCTGAGAGCAGAAGAGCAGGAGCCGGTCAAGGAGCAGAGACCCTCAGACGCGCAGCCCCTCTTCCAACCTCCGGGAAAAGTCCTGGTTGGCTTCAAGAGTGAATGGAAAAATCCCAAGCGTACAAGCCTCAGGACGGACTACCTCAGTTGTTCTGAAACCTTCAGGTAGGAAAGGTCATTTCCATCATAGCAAAGGGCGGTGACACACTGGGGCAAGTATCTGTCGCATGACCAGAGTGTCCGCGTGAGTCGTGCCTGTAAGCGTGAAGCTTCGGCTGCTGGGTTTTTGTAGAGAAGAAAATAACCCACAGAGAGAGGAAGAAGGTCGACTGTGGCATAAAAATCCCAGTGCAGGGATAAGGGACTTGTTTTCACATCGGTCAGGAAGGGACACTGCCGAGGCGGCCGAACCAGGCAGGCTGCCTGCAGGCCCATCTGGCAGACGTGTCAAAACCTTGAAGACGGCAGGCCCCACCCCAGCCAGCCCAAGCCGAGGCGCCTGTCCAAAGCAAACAATCAGAAAGTGTGAACGATGCAGGTGCAGTGACGTGTACAAGGGTGGGAGATGGGAGAGCCGGGGACCTGGGCTGGAACCGAACAAGTGCACGGAGGTCCAGACCTCCACACAGCCCTGCGCGTGCTGGCCGTCCTGGGACTCAGCCTCGGGATGCCCTGGCTGTGGCCATCCCCCACCCTGACTGCCCCAAGGGACACGCAGGCCTCCAGAGAAAGCCTCCAGCCACACTTGACCTTGCTCTACACTGACCGCTGGCTGTGCCGGGGGCTCCTGCTTCGCTCACTCATATGGGAATAGTGATTGATAAAAGCACAAGGATTTAACTAGAAATATGTGCAAGCTTTTGAGAAGTTCTTCCATGCACACGTTCCCAGAGGAAAGTGGATGATAATGTAGCACATGGTGACAGTCGTTATTTCAGGAGCAGAGTCTCAAGAGCTTTCCTCTTCCCGCTTCTCTGACCGGAGCGCTTACCTGGCCTTGTCGCTCCTGGAGTGCCCTCACTCCCTGCAGCCTCTCCAGCTCCTGCAGACGCCTGTTAGAGGCGAGGACAAGCCGATGTACCTCTTCGTCCACTTGGCTGTACAGCCTGGAGGCGGCCTCGATGGCATCCCTGGGAAAGAAAGCGTCAGAAAGGCAAGCTGTTCAGAGACATACGTTGTTGGCGACAACCTAGCGAAGAAAGCACAGCTGCGCTCTTGGCCTCCCTTCCGTCGCTCCGAGGAGGTCCACAGCCAGAGCAGGAACAGGATGTGCTGGGAGTGACAGGTGCAGGGGTGTGGCGAAAAGTGAGCGGGCGGGCATGGCTCCCCAGGACGGAAATAGACAAAGCAGCTTTCCACCGGGGCCTCTGTTGAATTCCGTGGTGATGAGTTTTGCCTTCCACTTGAGCAGTCCCAGGAAGCTGCTCCTTTTGTTTGGAAGATACAAATGTCCATAGGCTCCCATCCAAAGTGTGCCCGTTAGCAAGAACAGAGGT
The DNA here is from genome assembly GCF_010015895.1 of Lontra canadensis. Taxonomy (NCBI): domain Eukaryota; kingdom Metazoa; phylum Chordata; class Mammalia; order Carnivora; family Mustelidae; genus Lontra; species Lontra canadensis. The sequence continues at coordinate 82,622 of NW_022631016.1, read as the reverse complement.
TTGGACCCCTGGGTGATGCTGCAGGTGACAGGAACAGACACTACTCTGGACGGGCGGCCCCGGCTTGGCACTCACCGGCAGTCTTGGCTGATGCCCAGCTGCTCCGTCCTCAGCCGCGCCAGCACGGCGCCACCCTCTAGTCGGAGGGCCACCAGGAGGGCATCTTCTAGCACACACTTCATCATTGCTTTGTGCTTGCCAATTAGGTCTGTGACCTCCTACATGGGGTGGGAGAAGCGTGCCTAGAACCCTGTCCTCCACGGGGAGCGCCAGGTGTGACCTGCGTTCCTGGGTTTATCAACAAGCTGAAAGTTGGGCGGGATGGTGGAACGTACACTGGACCCCCACCCCAGCAGGGAGGCCGTGAGTCCCAGAGGTGCTCACCCGAGGGGCAGGCGAGACTAAGGAGAGGAGAAAGGAGGGAAGTGGGAAACTTGGTGCAGGAGGAGACCCTGGCATTTGGACAGGTTTGTGTGGACCTTGCCCACATACCCTGTACCCTGAGGTGTCTCCAGACCAGGTCTCTAGGCTGCTGATTTTCCTCCAGCCAGTCCGTCTCAGTGTCCCAGTGGTACGTACTCAGGCCTCAGTGGCACACCAGCACACGCGGTGGCTGTGTGGGTATTTCTTGTTCGGGCATGGGGGATTTTTTTTTTTTTTTTTTTTTTTTTTTTTTTTTTTTGGGGGTGAGGGGGGTTTTTGGGGTTTTTTTGAAATTTAAAAGAATTTTAAAATTAAAAAGGTT